>NW_026067892.1:18292451-18358745 GCF_014885135.2 Alexandromys fortis | reverse complement strand
ATTTTGGTTTTTGGACAGGGTTTCTTTGTGGTTTTGGAGCCTGTTCTGGAACTAGCTCTGTAGACCAGGCTGGTCTCGAACTCACAGAGATCCGCCTGCCTCTGCCTCCCGAGTGCTGGGATTAAAGGCGTGCACCACCACCACCCGGCTAAAAAAAGAATTCTTTTTTTTTTTTTTTCAAAGATTTATTTATTATGTATACAACTTTCTGCCTCCATTTATACCCACACACCAGAGGAGGGCGCCAGATCTCTTTACAGATGGTTTGGAGCCACCATGTGGTTGCTGGGAATTGAACTCAGGACCTCTGGAAGAGCAGACAGTGCTCTTAACCACTGAGCCATCTCTCCAGCCCTAAAAAAAGAATTCTTAAAAGAAGACAAATAAAGTGTTCAGATAGGAGACAGGAAAAGAAAGAATAGGATCCAAGGTGGCTGCAATGTCAACTGTGTCTGACTTGTCAACTCGAGGAGTAGGTACATGTATATTTGTCACAAGAACCTTGATATTTTTATGTGCCTCAAATTTTCCTAATAAAAATAATTCATATTTTTATGTGAGAGGGCAGGGAATTAAAATACAAGTTCGGAGGTAAATCAGCAAAATAGACAACAGTGAGCCTTTCTCCTAAAACAGGGAAGAAGAGCATGAACATTCTGGATTCCATAATTTTATCATAACCCCAGGGATGGGGAATGGCCTATTACCCAATCCCCGGGAGGGGGGGTGATGACTGCCTATTGCCTGTGTGTGGGGAACAGCCCCCGGTTCTAAGAAGGCACTAAGAGCCGTTCCTTCTGCAGCATCCGGGGCTGCCCACGGGAGGGGTGGCCCAGAAGCACAGGTGTGATGCCTTCTGCCCTGACAGCCTGGCTATTAGATTTGTTTGTAACTTGGCAGAGATGGGAAACTGAGCTGAGTATCTAGCGCATTCCAGAAAAAAGGCTCTGCTGCCGAGCCATGGCCATGGCCCTCTCTGAGAGAACAAATGAATACCTATATGCATAGTGCGTCTACATTTGAAATATTCACGAAGGATTATATTTAAGTAGCATCCTATGGGACACAAGGTATCTCAAGATGCTCAGAGCTAAGAAGTCATTGCAACAAGGGTCTTAAAACTGCACGGTGGCTGCTGTGCACTGGACTCTACCTCTCAAAGCTTGTAACAGGCTTGTCTGTTCATGATGTGGGAGTGATTTCTTATTAATAAAGAAACTGCCTAGGCCCCTTGATAAGGCCCACCCTTAGGTGGGTGGAGAAAACAGGAGAATTCTGGGAGAAGGAGGCTTGGTGGAGCAGTCGCCATGATGCTCCCACTCCAGACAGACGCAGGTTAAGATCCTCTCTGGTAAGCCAGCTCATGGGCTACACAGAATATTAGAAATAGGTTAGAACAATATGTAAGAGCTAGCCAATAAGAAACTGGACCTAGCCAGGCCAGGCAGTGTTTGAAAGAATACAGTTTCCGTGTAATTATTTCTGGGTATAAACTAGCCATGCGGGCGGCTGGGTGCCGGGGACGCAGCCCCGCCGCTCCTAATTCAACATGTTCAGTTCACCAGAAGTCAATGTTACTGCTAGAAAACCGCTTTAAGATCAGACTCGTGGAACGCAGCACACTGAGTGGTTTCCTCACGTCCCACTGATGTGGAACATTAGGCTGGAAGACGGTGGGCACCTGTCCACCCTTCCTCCGGGTAACAAGCAGAGCCTGGTTTCCACAGTCCTGGACCTGAGTCAAGGAGCCAAGTGGAGGTGGCTGGGTCACTACTAATTCCTGCACACAGCCGCAGGGGAGTGGCTGCCTCTGTGTAGCCAACAGATCTCAGTTCCTCCTCAGGCACATGCAGAGCTGGCTCCAGAGACTAGCTCCGTCAGCCAGGAAACCCTAGGTCCAAACACACGGGCACACACACACACACACACACACACACACACACACACACACACAGGCAAACCATCCAGTCATGCCCAGTCTTTCAAGGAGAAGGCTGTCCACGATTTCCCCGGGGAACAGCAGGAGTGTGGGAGGCTGCACCACCCGGCGTGGCCAGATGAGGAGGAACCTCGCAGCCAACCACTTGCCTGGTTTATTCCGTACGACGACGTTCTCTCAGGATCCCACCCCTGAATGACGGACCCCACTACTAGGGTGGTGAGGTCTAGGACACCCGTGGTGAGGGACCAGGGGTTGTGACAGGACACTCTCCAAGGAGGCCTCCACTAGTCATGTGTGCAATACCAGGCAGAAAAAATGCGCAAGACAACTCATAACTTTCTTTTTAAAACTCAGTTTCTTGCTGCTGTTGATGCAAGTGCGGGCAGGCTTTTGTGGAGGTCAGAAGACAACTTGTGAACGCTGGTTCTTTCCAACTGTGGGGTCCGGGGATTGAACTCAGGTCCCAGGCTTATGAAGCACTGAATCATCTCACCCGCCCTCCTTAAGCCACAAGGAACAGAATGGCTTTGAGTCGGGGTGTCACGGTGTACCCCAGGCTAGCCTAGAACTCTCAAGTCTCCCAGTCTCAGCGTGCAAAGTCTTGGGGCTGCAGGCATGAGCCACCACAGGCAGCTCCGTTTCTCCTTCCTTCCCACTGCCTTTACAGCTACAGTGGCCTGCCAGCCTCTGAGAAAATGGCCTCTGAGAGAATGCATAAGCACATTCTGCCTGGCTTTCCTGGGCCACTGGACAAACCACACCTGTGCATTCCCTATGCAGATGATGTGGGGTGATGGGGATCCACCCAGAGAAAGTCCACTAACGTTTGCTGTTTGCTGCTCTGGGAGGCCTAGGGAGAAAGACATCTAATCCTTCTCTGATACTCCTGGCTCCATTTTTCTTCTTATTAATATTTCTGTTATTACTACTATTGTTATTATTTTCTACCTACCACTGCCTCCCAAATGCTGAGATTAAGAACACATCTCTTTCAAGATTGTGTGTCTGTGTGGCCGCCCCCAAGCAGCCCAGAGGTACAGCCCTCGGGAGCTGGAGTTACAGGTGGTTGTGAGCCACCTGCTGCGGGTGTGAGAACTGAACTCAGGACCTTGGCAAGAACAGTAGGAGCTCTTAAGGACTAGACTGAGCCGTCTCTCCCGCCTTCATTTTCCTGTCTAAACAAACAGCCCACTGTGCAATCCTTCTCGAGCCAGGCCCCTCCTGGTGTAACACAAAGGAGGAGGCTGGGCAACGCAAGGCACGCTAAAAGCCACTTGGAGGTTAAAGGGCCCCGCCTCCAGCTTCCAGAGCTAGAGGACTTCCTGCATTCTGATGAATGGAAGTGCTCCTACCTGCGCCTGTTCTTCCTCTTAAAAACAGGAGATGCATGAAGAAAAAAAAATGTATGCTTTATGATTCCATGTGGCCACCTTTTCCACAGCACCCTTTAACCAGCACTATGCAAAAGGAGCCTGGAGCACATGGCTCAGAGCTAAGTCAGCCTGCTGCTTCCGCCCAGAATGTGGTTCACAAGGCTGGATTACAGCTCCCTCCCAGGCAGCAGAGGGAAATAAAGCCCTCTCTTGGGTGCTTTTGTATTCTGGGCAACTCTGAAAACCTTCCCCCAGCAAGATCTAATTTCCTTCCTCCTAGCAGGAGAGCACAGTCCTGTGAATTACCAGAGGGCACCAAGTCTGTCTCCAGAGCCCGACTGGCTGAGGGCTGAATCATCATGGCTGCCTACACCAGCAAAGTCTCCACTGGGTTCCCTTCGGTGCGGCTCCCAGGGCCCAGCCCCACAGAAAGAACGTGATTTGAAGACTTGTACACCCAGGCAGCCTTTCTCATATCAGGCAGTGAGTGGCGTGGGAAGGACAGGTCCCTAACAAGACTGTGAGTTCCAGAGGTGCTCAGCAGAGAAGGACACTGCCCATTGGAGCAAGTGACCCCCATATGCCCAGGGATGCTCTCCTGGACCATACATGGCAGCCCACCATACAGGCAGAGGCGATGCCCTAGAAGAGAGCTAAGATGGGGGCTGGAGAGATGGCTCAGAGGTTAAGAGCACTGGCTGCTCTTCCAGAGGTCCTGAGTTCAATTCCCAGCAACCACATGGTGGCTCACAACCATCTATAGTGAGATGGGGTGCCCTCTTCTGTTGTGCAGGCATACATGCAGGCAGAACACTGTATATATAATAAATAAATGAATAAATCTTTAAGAAAAGAGAGAGAGAGCTAAGACTTCTATGAAGTTCTGAGTGAGATGTAGACGAGAACTCCTGGATTTTTTTTTTTTTTTCGAGACAGGGTTTCTCTGTGATTTTGGAGCCTGTCCTGGAACTAGCTCTTGTAGACCAGGCTGGTCTCGAACTCACAGAGATCCACCTGCCTCTGCCTCCCGAGTGCTGGGATTAAAGGCGTGCGCCACCACCGCCCGGCAGGGTTTTTCTGTTTTGGTCTTTTGTTTTAAGAGAGGGTTTCTCAGTATAGCCCTGGCTGTCCTGGAACTCGCCCTTTCATAAACCAGGCTGGCCCTGAACTCAGAGAACCACCTGCCTCTGCCTCCCAAGTGCAGGGATTCAAGGTGTGAGCAATAAAGCTTCTCCTACACAAACAAGGTAAAAGTTTTCCTCCTCCAGCAAGGCTCTGGGACAGAAGGGGGGGGAAGGGATATCACAATCTCAGAGTGAGGAGGGCTTCAGTTAGATTTTTTCATTTGAATCGGAAGTCACCCGCTCCAATACCTACCTACAGGGGCCTGGTAGACAGAATGTGACAGAGGTGAATCAGGCCACTTGTTGGAATACAGAGCTGTGATCTTAGTCCAACCCAACCACTGGAGGCCACCAAGCACCGTGTAAAGGAGCGGCCAGGCAGCTGACAGCCTCACAGGTGGCTTAGCTCACAAGGTCATTGGGCCTCCACCCTGGCATCTGCGCTCCAGAGCCACAGAGGGTATCATAAGTAGGAGAGCTGTAAACACTTGGTTCAGGCCTAGTCTAAGTACAGTCTGCTGTGCTGGGACTTCTGTCTCCACTTTCCAGGATTCCATGAGATAAGCATCAGTCCTGAGCACCACCAAGGAAGGAACAAGGCTGAGGCATAACTCCCTGAGGCCATGTCTCTCCAGGGGAGAGGCCACACACCCTGAGGTGTGGGGACGCTAGCCTAAGGCACATTCTCAAACCCACCTCCTAACCTCGCTACCGCTGGTCCACGCCCAGCCTGAGGTACAGGATGGGAGCAGTCTCCAGTAGGCTTGTCTCTCAGCGCCTCCCCTTCAGCTGACAGCCAAGAGTCCTGGTCAAGCTCTTAGGTGGAAAGAGGCCGAGCCCCGCCCTGGCTCCACCCCTAACTAGCTGTGTGTCCTTCAGGAGGTCATAATCCTGAGTAAGACTATTTCCTAAAGTGCCAGATGAGGAGGTCTCAGGTGGAAAAAGAGTCAGCCCCTGGTCACCTGTGGCTCTCACCTGTGGATAGTACTCCTTGTCTGAATGTCAAAGTCAGGTTGACTGAACCTACCTAACCTTGATAATATCAATTCCCCCAGGGTAAGTAAAATATACCTACAGCGCTAATAAAAAAAAAAAAATGCGTGTTTCCCCTACTGTCTCAGGCTATTTCTGGGAAAACATCCTGTCTAAGGTGGCAGAAAAGTGAGCTACATCTTTTAAGACCCACCAGCACATGGCACTTGACACTAGACAAACATCACTCCAAGGACCAGGTGTCCATGTGCAAGAACACGCATGTTACAGACAACGCACGCCAACCCCTCCACTCTCTTCAAGTGACTAAAATATCTTATTTGAGCTCCTGGGCTGAGACTGCCTGGAAATTACAGCTTGGGAGGAATAAAAAATTCCATTCAGACGTGCGGTTCCAGACCTGAGGCCTATGAGCAAAGTTTCCGGTGGCCTCTGCTCCCCTGCCCACACCGGAAAGCCAGGCGGGTCACCCCGTCCTCAGATTAAGGAGCAGCTGCAACAGCTGGGAGAGCCCAGTGACAGTTTTCAGGAGGGCATCACGTTCTCCAAATGGGAACCCCAAATATGGGATGCCTGGCTTTCAGCCAGCACCCCCACCAGCTGCTCACTAACCTCCCCGGCATATCTTAGTGATCACACCTTCCCCGCCCACGGCGCATGGACCTTTGCAAACAGGCCCTACAGACAGGCCCGCTGGTCCCCACCCAGCCAGGTCCCAGTCAGGTCCCAGCCAGGTCCCAGCCCGGCACTTCGCGGGTACCCGTCTGACATCCACCGTCCTTTTCAAGGACACTGCAGTATGCAGTCCGGCCTCAGGGAGGGGGGTCTTCAGCCAGCCGCCCAGCTCAAGAACACACACGCACTCATGCTGACAATGCCCTGGTGAATCCCAGCGCGAGGCCTGTCGCCTGCTGTAGTCCAACCAGACGCTGCCTGGGAGAGGCTGGGGGAGGATGCAGGCGGTGGCGAGCGGATGCGGGAATTCAAGGCTGTGGCCAGGGCGGCGCCGGCGAGGCTCACCTTTTTGACTTGGTCATCCTTCAGTTCAGTGAAGTAATAGGCTAGGAGCTGCGCAGCGATCATGCTGGCGGTCGGGGATGCGGGGAAGCAGGCGTGGGGCCAGTGGCTCCTCGGTAACCCTGGTGAGCAGTGGTCCTCCGGTGGCGGATCTGCGACTCCTCCTCCTCCTCCTTTGGCTCCTCCCCCTCAGTCCCCGGGCGGGGCGTCGGCCTGCGCGCTCCGGACCTCCGGAGCTCCAGGCCCTGGGAGGGTGACAGCCGCCAGCCGGCCCACCTCCTCAGTCCCCATTGGCTGCAACGCGCCTCTGCAGCACCAGGCTGGGACTTCCCAGCAAGAGCGGGAGAGTGACGGCTGCTCCCTCCCGCGCCGGAAAGGAGGCAGCACCCAGCACGTTCCCCACGTAGGGAGCGCACGGTCACGCGTGGTGGCACTGTGCCATGCCTGAGCGGGTGGGTGGAACGCGGGGCAGGAGGTGTGGGACACGGTCTGGAGTAGACAGATCCTGGAGTATTGCCCCCGGACACTGCAGACTGGAGAACACGAGCGGGGCCACACCCCTTCCTCGGAGATTTGGGTTCGCCCCCCATCCCCACTGTTGGGGGAAGCACACAAGTGGGCGTGGAAAGCGAGCGGAAGCCGGATTTAGGCGGCTTCACTGATCTTGCGCTGGGTCCCTGTGCCTGCCCGCCCGTAGAGGATCTAGGACCTAAGGATGATGCACAGCATCCCATCTTGGGCCTACATCCCAAACTGCCAGAGTTCACATAGCTAAACCCAAACCTCCCGCCCCTGTGGCGCTATGCAACAGCTCTGGGCCCCCCGCGAGGAATTTAGGCCCCAGCCTCCTAGCCTTCTCTGGCTCTTGGGCATTCAGGACCTGGGAGGTTGGGGGTACTGCTCAGGTAAGAACTCTAACATATAGAAGTGACTACCACCCTGACTCCACAGGTAAGGAACCTGTGGCCCACTTTACAGTTGTGTTCGGAAGTGGAGGCTGCGTGCGTGCGTGCGTCTACCACACTGGTGACCTTGCAGTTGTGTATGGCTTCTCTTGCAGGCCATATTCCTGAGAATATTCCTGCAAGCATTTGATGACCTGAGGTGACAAGAGTCCAACTTCTACCGCACACCTGGGTTTTGGGAGCTCCTGGCCTAGCATCAATGGGGGCAAAGATACCTTAAGCCCCAGGACACCCTTCAAGTACCCCATGGCCCTCACCACCTACTAAAAAGGAGGAGCTTAGATCCGAGGCCTCCATCCCCCACCCTGCCTTAGGACTGGTGCGGTTGTGTCCTGAGTCACCTCTCTGGGTCAGATAAAGCTGTAGTGACAGAGGCCTATAACCCGTGGTTTCTGTGCATCTAATACAATAAACAGGAGAGGAGGGTAGTGTCGTAGAATGGACTTGGGAGCCTACAGGTTAAAGTTTGGGGGCCATTTCCCAGCCCAGGGAGGGCCTAACGGTTACATTTGAAGTATTTTTCCTAATAGAGCCTTCTCCCCTTTAAAAAAAAAAAAAAAAAAAATTACCTAGCCTTTGAGTCCCACGTAAATCTCAACCTACCCCTGGATAACTATAAATCAGAAACAACGGGTTCCCTGGCTGACACAAACACTACCATCATGGCCACAAGGACAAAATGGTCCTTCTGAACTGTATTTGAATCGGTAGGTGTGCTTCTGCCAGCTCTCAAGGCTGGGGAATCTGAGGATGGAGAGTTGTTTTTGTTGTTATTGTTGTTTCTTAGTTCAGGAGGTTAAGTGGGCCACCTCTCCGAGCCCAGGGTCATGGCCCTCACCCAGCCTTCACTAGCTCTATCTCCCATCCTCCATACAACCGTTACCCAACAAATCAGAGTTGGGAAGAAGCAGGTCGTGCTTGTAGGCAGGTAGGTACCTCTGTCTCCATTCCACTGTCCCTTCCCCCAGCCCCTGTACCAAGTGGCTCAGTACACATGCACATATGCAAAGCCAGGCTCCAAAGGTTAGCATTGTTTTCTGGTACAACTCTAGGTCAGACCCCCTGCTGTTCCCAACACCCCCCCCACACACACACACACACTCCACCCTTCATCCTCCCCCGCAATCCCACACCCTCCTCCTTTATAGTCAGAAAAGCGACTAGAACGTTTGAACTGTCTTCATGGATGCTGGCTACCTGCCATCGAAGCCATTCCAAGCTGCAGGCCACATAATTAGACTGAAAACCAACCTAATCGCATCATGTCCCTGCCCACAGTCTCCTCTGGACCCTGTAGCCTGATGGAGCCAATTTAAATGTGTTGGCCGGTAGCTGACCCTACTCTTTCTGGTTATCTCTTCCCTTGCCCCTGGCCACAGCAGGGCTAATCCCGCTGTCCTCCCCTCCCAAGTCCATCCCATCGTGCCCCTATTCACATCACCTTGCTCACACAGCCTTCTCTGCTCTCCCGCACCTGCCTAAGTTCTAACCAAAGGCAGGCAGACGCATCTGGTTTTCCTTCCCTAGCCAGCCTCCCCCGACCTCAGCGACTCACCCTGGCCTCCCAGGCCCCAGCACCTCCACAGGGCACACTCGGACAGTGCTCAGAGTCCATGCAAATGGACACCGGGGCTCTTCTCTACAGACAAGGAGCCGGACGCACAACTGGTGGGCCATCTTGCCCAGTGGCGGGTTGCGGTAGAATTTGGAGCCAGGACTCCAACCCAGTTCTGATGCTCAGCCAGCACTCTGTCCACCCTACCTCACCACCTCAGGCAGCTTGGGTCCCAGATAAGCAACACTGAGTCCAGGACAGCCTGCCTGATATGGATGGCTGTCTGCTGGGAGCCTTTTTATCTCCTCCCATCAGGCAGTTTCCTGAAGCTCGCACCAGGGCTGTGCTGGGTGTCCTGTCGATTGAGCCACAGACCACCTCATGCATGGTTCTTGTTGGATTTTGTTGTTGTTGTTTTTTAAGATTTATTTATTAATTATGTATACAGTATTCTCAGTATTCTGTTTGCATGTATGCCTGCAAGCCAGAAGAGGGCACCAGATCTTATTACAGATGGTTGTGAGCCACCATGTGGTTGCTGGGAATTGAACTCAGGACCTTTGGAAGAGCAGGCAGTGCTCTTAACCACTGAGCCATCTCTCCAGCCCCTGTTGTTTATTTTTTGTTTGTTTTCTGAGACAGGGTCTCACTACATAGTTCCAGCTGTCCTGGAACCCTCAGTGTAGACCAGGTTGGCCTTGAACTCGCAGGGATCTGCCTGCCTCTGCCTCCCCAGTGCTGCGATTAAAGACGTGCATTATCATGCCCAGCTTTATTTTTTTAAGTTCTTTAGGTTTATTTTTTGTATATGAATATTTTACTTACATGCATTATGAATGTATGTATGTGTGTGTATGTATACCATGTATGTGCCTGGCGCCCAAGGAAGTCAGAAAAGGACATCAGGTCTCCCGAAATTGCAGTTACAGATGTTTGTGAGATGCCGTGAGGGTGGGTGCTGGGAATTGAACCCTGGTCACCTCTGAGAGCAGCCAGTGCTCTTTCTGCCCCCATCAAAAGGGTCACGATGCACAGGTTGAGAACCCTTGCCCTAGACCCACAGGAAAAACTCAATCCAGAGAGTATCAGCCTCCCCGCCCCCTTCTGGAAAGGGTCCCCTTTCCCTCAAGTCCCCTGAACTCTCAGTTCATTCGCTGTGCCTCTCCTGGTACAAGTTACAGGAAGGACCAAATGATGCCAGGCTGCTCTCCACCCCCCACCCCCACAAACACACCTGCCTAAAATACAGGCTGGATGCTTAGACCGTCTATTAATTTCCATCCGGCCCACAGGACTGAGTATTACTCCACAGTGATCTCCGACAGACTGGCTGAACCCCTGGCACCTGGGAGCGCACGCCGACCAATGATGGTGTTTACACAATGTCACCAGTTTATAGAGCGGTCTCTCCTCGTGTGTTGCCTCATTTCACCTGATAACGGCCTGGAGAGGTTACGAGGACAAATACCATTATCCCCACTTAATCAGTTAGTGAGGTGTGAGAGAGGCCTGTAGGTCTCACGGAGCGACAGTAAGAAGCCACAGCCCAACCGTGTTTCTGTGAGTCGTGTGTTTCTGTGGTTTGAAACCTGACTGAGGACTTGCCCAACGAGAGCTGATTCAGACCCTGGATTTCTATGGGGATGAAGAGACCGGTGGCTGGTCTGGTAAAATCACATTCTCAGCTGCTTTCCCTCTGACTGGCCCAGAGTTCTGCCCTCTGATGTAACAGGGTCAGTTAACTGGAAATTGCTATGCTAAAACTATACCCTATCTGGTCTCGTTTAGCCCAGTGAGTATTTTGTAAATACAGGCCAACACTTAGCGTTTTTGTTTTTGTTTTTTGTTTTTGGTTTTTGGTTTTTTGAGACAGGGTTTCTCTGTGGTTTTGGAGCCTGTCCTGGAACTAGCTCTGTAGACCAGGCTGGTAACACTTAGCGTTTTTAGACTCTACTAAAACCCACATTTCTAGCAGCCAGAGTCTAGCCACACGTGTTGGCAATTAGCAAGGGGTGGGCGAGACAGGAGAGCAGCCACCATGCTCTTCAGGCCAGGCAGGTGCCGCCAGCCAGCCCACGCCCACCCGACCCACCCACTCCACTGATTGATGACACCCGTAAACCATTGCTTGCTTCCATTATAAAGGGTGGGCTTGCCGGGCGATGGTGGCGCATGCCTTTAATCCCAGCACTCGGGAGGCTGAGGCAGGCGGATCTCTATGAGTTCGAGACCAGCCTGGTCTACAGAGCTAGTTCCAGGACAGGCTCCAAAGCCACAGAGAAACCCTGTCTCGAAAAACCAAAAAAAAAAAATAATAATAAAGGGTGGGCTTGATAGGACCCCTGGCAATAGGGACGGTGTTGGGATAAAGCAAGAAGGAAACAGGGTGCCAAATTTAAGTTTTGCACGAGGATGCTGTACCCTGAAAACACCTGCCCCTCAGGTATCATAATAACTCCTACCTGCCTACTTGGCTCTACCCTGGTTGGTTCATCACTCCTTAGAGAAGGCTAGACCACTCACACCCTCAGCCTCTAACCCGCGGAAGCTGAGGAAGGCCTGGGGGATGGTGGGTTAAACTGAAGGCCGGAGGCGCTTCCTTTAAGCACCTGTTCCTGATCTCAAGCCAGGCCTTCCCCACAGGAATCCCTGTTGGCCCAGAACCATTACAGGTGTCCTTGCTGACCACCCTGAGTTTCCTGGCCAGTGCTGGCCGCTCCTCCGCACACGACCACCTTCACAGAGCCAGCAAAGGCCCTGCCTCCACCCACCGGCCTTTGATTTCCTGCCAAAATATGGTAGGAAGTTCTTACACACACAGTCCACATCCACGCCTAGACAGGGTTCCCAGGGCAGGAGCGTTCAGAGCAAATCTAACAAACAAGCAAACAAAAGTTAAGTACTGGCTGGGAGGTGGTGGCGCACGCCTTTAATCCCAGCACTCAGGGCAGAGGCGAAGGCAAGCAGATCTCTGTGAGTTCAAGGCCAGCCTAGTCTTCCTAGTGAGTTCCAAGACTATGCAGTATGTTGTCTTTTTCTTTTGTTTTTTCAAATCTTTCCTTTAAAACTTTTTAATTTTTATTTTATGTGCTTTGATGTTTTGCACTGGGTGTCTGGTTCCCTGCAACTGGAGTTACAGACAGCTGTGAGCTGCCATGTGGGTGCTGGGGTTTGAAATCAGGTCCTCCAGAAGAGCAACTGGTGCTCTTGACTGCTGAGCCCTGTCTCCAGCTCCTTTAAGGTGCCATTTGGGTTGCTAACAAGCATTAAAAAATTGTTAAGTGGATTTTAGCCTGGGGTTAATATTTCTAACCATTTCTGAAATGACCCTAAACGTGCTTCTGCCGTCCTGTTCTGTGTATTTGTGGGAAGCAGTTTGCTCAGCTTTGATGATGATAAGGCTAAACAGCAGCTATTGTCTCTAAAAAACAAAACATAACAAAACAACAACAAAAAACAAAAACAAAACACAAATATTTGGCATATCTTTCAGGATGAAATATTAAGCCCAGGTTTAATTCTATATGAAAACAAACACATTCATCTTTCTTTTTTTCTTTTTACTCCAAACAGCCTGGCTGTCCTGGAACTAACTCAGGCTGGCCTCAGAATTCAGAGGTCCACCGGCCTCAGCCCACCTCCCACCCCTCCCCACCCAACCTACCTCCAAGTGCCAGAATTAAAGGCCTGTGCCACCACCTGGCTAAATATGCCCATTTTATTAGCAGTCAAATTACGTTCCTCTTTAATAGATGGCAAAAATGAACGCACCTCAGAGCTGGTAGAGGGCTCCCTTGCTGTGCAAACCCGACAGCCTGAGTTCCACCTTTGGAACTCATAGGAGAGAACTGCCTGTCCAAGTTGTCTTCTGACTGCCACACATTCACGCACGCGCACTGACGACCCCCTCCCACACAATCATTAACTTAAAAATTAAAGCCAACTGTAATAATAACACCTTTAATTCCAGCACTGCAGAGGCAGAGGCAGGAGGATTTCTATGAGTTTGAAGCCAGCCTGGTCTACAAAGCAAGTTCCAGGACAATCATGGCTACACAGTAAAACCCTACATTAAAAAATTAAATATACATATATGTGAATAATTTAAATTTATTATTATCAGCAAATATTTTATTTGTATACTTCCTTATATAACTATGTACTTAGGGTCATATAAAAATTTCTTAGACAAGGTGGGTCACAAAATAGCTTCTTTTTTTGTTGTTGTTGTTGTTTATTTATTATCTATACAGTGTTCTGCCTGCATGTGTCCCTGCAGACCAGAAGAGGGCACCAGATCTCATTACAGGTGGTTGTAAGCAACCATATGGTTGCTGGGAATTGAACTCAGGACCTCTGAGCATCTCTCCAGCCCACATAGTAGCTTCTTAAGAAGCTCTGCTATATTCAAAACTTACGAGGCAGAGGTAGGGAAATCGCCGCAAATTTGAAGTTAGCCTGGTTGTACCTAGCAAGTTCCATGCCAGCCAGGTCTACAAAGTGAGACACTATCTCAAAAGTAAAAATAAGACACAAAAATAAAGGAGCCATGATATACAGGAATATCTTGGGGTTTTTTTTTTTTTTGGTTTTTTGGTTTTATTTTTTGGTTTTTTGAGACAGGGTCTCACTGTTTAGCCCTGGCTGCCCTGGAACTCGCTCTGTAGCCCAAGCTGGCCTCAAACTCACAGAGATCCACCCGCCTCTGCCTCCAGAGTACCGGGACTAAAGGTGTGGCCACCACCACCTGGCTGAAATTACTTGTTTCTAAGGCTGACTCATTTTGAAAGTATTCATCTGAATTTCACTTTCTTTTGTTAGATATGATTACTTCAACTAGAAACAGCACCGCATATGTATGTGTGTGTATAATTTATTTGTTTTTAATTTTATATACATTGGTATTTTTTTTGTTTTTAATTTTATATACATTGGTATTTTGCCTGAATGTATTTCTATGTGAGGGTGTTAGATCCCCTGGAACTGGAGTTACAGACAGTTGTGAGCTGTCACGTAGGTGCTGTGGGAATTGAACCCGGTCCCTCTGAAAGAGCAGCCAGTGCTCTTTAACCACTCAGCCATTTCTCCAGCCCTAGTACTGCTTCTTTTTTGTTTGTTTGTTTTTCGAGACAGGGTTTCTCTGTAGCTGTGGAAAGCCTGTCCCGGAACTAGCTCTTGTAGACCAGGCTGGCCTCGAACTCACAGAGATCTGCCTGCCTCTGCCTCCCAAGCGCTGGGATTAAAGGTGTGCAGTCACCACTGCCCGGCCCCTAGTACTGCTTCTTTATTCATGCAAAGATGTGTGCTCATGTTCATTCTGCAGCATGCAATTCGACTAAGGAACAGCCAGAAACTGGGAACGAGATGAGAAGGGAGAAAGGCAGGAACAGGCTGTGGGTCACGCAGTGAGCCACATCTCTGCTACACAGAGGAACGTCTCACTGAGATGTCAGTTCACATAGTAGCCATCTGATTTTGTCATTGTGTGAGGATTTATTTGTATTTTCTATGTATGGCTGTTTTGCCTGCATGTATATAGGTGCACCATGTGTGTACAGAGCTTGGAGAGGCCAGGCAAGGGCTTCAGATCCCCTAGGCCTGGAGTTACAGGTGTTTCTGGAGCCACCCTGTGGTGCTCTGTAAGAACAAGGTATCCTTAACCCATGATGAGACATCTCTCTAGCCCCTTATTTAACTATTGGTGTGTGTGTGTGTGTGTGTGTGTGTGTGTGTTTGGAGGGGGCGGGATTCACCAGGCTGGCCAGGCTAGCCGCATACTCCTAGGATCAAGGGATCACCATACTTTAGCCTCCAAGAGCCGGAACTACAGGCAGGCAGCACACACAGCTAATGCAGTGGCTTCACCAGTAGAGTTCAGTCATTTTTGATACAGTCTCGGAGTGATCACATCCTCTCCGCAGTCAACCATAGGATATTTCCTCTCCCTCTTTCTGGTAGCTATCAGTCTGTGAATTTCTATACACAGGGTCACTGGCAAACATTTAATTGATATCTTTGCCTATTCTGATTATTTTATATAAATGGAACGACACAATATGTGGTCTTTCATGACTGGCTTCTCTTATTTGAAATAATTTTAAGGTTTGTCTGTGGCCTATGTATCTGAACTCTGTTTTTCTGTTGCCACGTAATGTTCCATTGTGTGGACATACCACAATATATTTCTCCTTTCCTTGACAGATGAATAGTTTGTTTTTTCCCACCTTGATGAGTTAAGTCAATTTTTGGTATGGCTGCCATAATATAATGCCACAGATTGGGCGGCTTGACAACATAAATGTATTGTCTTCTGGTTTGGGAGGTTAGATATCCGAGGTCAAAGGCAGGCAGGTTTGGTGGTCTGGATGAGAGTGGCCCCCATAGGCTCCCATTTTGAATGCTTGGTCCCCAGTTGGTGGAACTGTTTGGGAAGGATTGGGAGGTGTGGCTTTTATAGAAGAGATGTGTCACTAGGGAAGGGCTTTGAGGGTTTAAAAACTCATTACCACTTCTTCCTCCCCTTCCCTTTCTCTCCCCAGAACTTGGGAGGTAGAGGCAGCAAGACCTTTGTGAGTTCAAGACCAACTTGGTCTACATAATTTTAGGCCAGCCAGTCAGGGCTAAACAGTAAGACCCTGTCAAAACAGAGGCAGGCAGTTCTCTTGCATGTTCGAGGCCAGCCTGGTCTACAGAGTGAGTTCCAGGACAGGCTCCAAAGCTACAGAGAAGCAGACAGAACAGCCACACAAGATCTCTTACACACACGCGCGCACACACACACACACACACACACACACGTTTTAGAAGGAAACAACAAAATACATTTAGGAACTTACCTTACTTTCTGTGAGTGGAGGTCGTACTTGTTGTTCAACATCTATGGCCTTAAAGACAAGACAAGACAGTGTTACAGAGGCAGCTTGACACCCGCATTCACACATACTGATGCTGCAGCTGATCAGTCGAGCCAGGGAACCAAAGCAATTACCAGGAATGGTGCAAAGGGAACTAACGACTCTGCGGGTGGAAGGCAATGACCGCAGATAGTTCCTATTCGTGAATTCGTTCACATAACACTTATCAGGTCCTCACAAAAAGCCAAGCCTTACGGGAGGCACCAGTAATTCAAAGACAGAGAAGGAGGGCTGGAGAAATGTCTCGGCAGCTCAGAGCACTTGTTCTAGAGGAGGACGCAGGTTCAGCTCCCAGCACCCACGTGGTGACTCACCACCACCCTTCATTTCACTTCCAGGGGATCAGACACCCTCTTCTGAACTCCTAGAACACTGAGCATAAGTATTATGCTAACCATAAATGCAGGCAAAACATTTGTACATAAAATATATCAATCTTTATTTATTATGTATACAATATTCTGTCTGTGTATGTGCCTGAAGGCCAGAAGTGGGCGCCAGACCTCTTTACAGATGGTTGTGAGCCACCATGTGGTTGCCGGGAATCGAACTCAGGACCTTTGGAAGAGCAGGCAATGCCCTTAACCACTGAGCCATCTCTCCAGCCCATCAATCTTTTTTGAAAACAACAAATGGAGAACAACAGAGGCTCAGTCATCCCTGCAAGGAGTCAGTAGCTCACTAGGGACTGGCCCCTAAGGCAGCTGTGCTGATGGGTAATGAAAACGCAGCTCCACGAGGTTGGAGATGTAGCTCAGCATGGAGAAAGCTTGCATGGCATGCACAAAGCCCTTGGTTCGATTCCCGGGCATCACATAAACTATACGTGGTGGTACACGTCTGTAATTATAGCATTCGAGAGATGGAGACAGGAGGATCAGAAGTGCAGTGTCATCTTCTGCTACATAGTGAGTTCCAGGCCAGCCAGAGAGTCTGGATTATATATATTATTGTGTTTTCTTTGAGTTTTTTTTTTTTTGACTGTGAATGAGCTAAGTATAGAGAGACATTGCATTGTACAGGATGCTAAACTAAACCATCATAAAGGTGTCTTGACTTTGAAAGTTGGGTCTAAGGAAATGTTGCTTTGGAAAAGAGGTTCTGCTTTTGTTTCCACAGAGGATGGAAACCTGTGGATTCCTTCTGGGCTAACGTGGTTTGATAGAACAAGATCCCCCCAAAAGGTCTCCACGAACCCTGAAAATACTTTGCCCAACAAACAGCAAGAAGAAATTTGGAGAAAACTACATCTAAATTCCCAAAATGATTGTTCATAAATTATTGTTTTCATTTAAAAGGGGTTTGCTTGTAAGTGATTAATGTTCACAGTAAAAAAAAAAAGAGGGATATGATATAAAGATGAATACTTTGCATTGGTATGGATCTTGGCTCCACAGGAAAGAAGCCCTGCAGACTTCATAGTTTTGACAAAAGAGGGGAAAGCCACACTACAGACCCAAGACCAGAGCAAACAGAACTGTCCACGTGCACTCTGCACGCACCCAGGGCCCAGGCTGTCTAGCCTGGTCTTACACTCACAGCCCATCAAAGCAAACATCCCATTGAAGGGCCTCAGAGGAAACCTTACAGACACGTCAGAGAGCACAGGAGAATCAAGACTAAGACAGCAATGGAAAACACAGTCTGGAAGCAGCAGTCATGGAGGAAGCTACTGGTGGGCTACATGACCTCGGTTCTTCCTTGGGCCACAAGTGAAAACCTACTATCCAGAGTATGTGTCTAAGCTCAGGACAGCCCGCAGTGGGCATGGCACTAGAAAGACAGGCATGGAGCCACAAGCTGTGCCCTCAGCCTTGGGTTTGATGTGGATGAAGGATGAACAGACTCCTGGAATGACAGAGACCCTCGTGAACCACCTGGACCTGAGACTGGCCGGGTAATCCAACTTGGGCCAGTAACTGAACTTCTTCAAGTCTCGGTTCCCCCATCAGTAAAATGGGTGCATTGCTACTTCATTACGCCTTTTGAGACATGTAAGGGGGCCGGCACAGGGCGTATCGTTTTTCCTTGCTATGTCTGTGCAGAGGAGTTGGCGTCTCCTCAGAGACTAAAATCCACAGGCTCAAGTCCCCTTTGCAATATGATATCGTTTCTGCAGCCATCTGTGCCCATTCTCCCATAGAACGTCCATGTTCTGATGTGGTTGTGTATGTGTACATGTGTGTGTACATCCACGAGCACATGTGTGGAGGCCAGAGGTCGACACTGGGTGCCTTTCTCAATCACTCTTTACTCCATTTTATTGAGGGGAGTGGCCACAGCGCCCATGTGGTTATCGGTGGATATCTTTACTAGTCCCCCCCCCTTCCACCATTGCATGGGTCCTGGAGATTGAACCCATTACTATGCTTGCACAGCCAGGCACCGTTAGCCATCTCGCCAGCCCCACCGCGTTTTTTTAAGTCAGGGTCTCTCACTGAACTGGTGACTTCAACCAGGCTATCAGGCTATCGAGGCTTTGGGATCTGTCTCCCCCTCACCCTTCCCCCAGTACTGGGGGTTCAGATGTACAAAGTCATGCTCAGCTTTTACGTGGGTGTTGGGGACCAGAACTTGGGTCCTCATGCTTGTGCAGCAAGTACTTTACCTACCGAGCCCACGTCCCGAGCCTCTCCCATAGACTTCCAGTTACCTCTGGTCACTTAGGAGGCAGGGCACAGTGCTAGTAGCTGGTCTAATGTATCGTGGGGGGTGTGGCAAGAGAAGAAGTCTGTCTATCCAGCACAGATGCAATTTCTCCCCCCCCCCCCCGACTATTTCAACCCACTATTGGATAAATCCACAGACCCAGGAGCCACAAATGCAGAGACCCGTTGGGATGGCTTGTACAACTGGGGCAGCCTTGGCGTAGCTCATCGCCAGACAGAGGCTGGGGCAGTGAAGACTGAAGCTTCCCTTGGGCTGCTTGAGGGATGTACTGATTTCTAATGCTCGGCCATCAGCCTTGAATCTGAGACCCCAATCTCTCTCTTCTCTCCTCTCTCTCTCCTCTCTCTCTCCTCTCTCTCCTCTCTCTCCTCTCTCTCTCTCTCTCTCTCTCTCTCTCTCTCTCTCTCTCTCTCTCTCTCTCTTCTCCCAAGCACCACACAGACCAAGGCTAGATCCATGGACTGACCCTGTATTCCAGACAAGCGTCCAAGCCTCCTGACTGCCACATGGTGCCTGTGACACTAGCTGCTTTGTGCCACCTTGCCGAGGCTGGCCTGGACTGCTTTATAAACTCTTGGTGGCATTCTGCCTGGGGCTGGCAAAGCCAGACAGGGCACAGGAAGGGGGGAGGGGAGGCAGCAATGACATCCCAAATAAACCTCGTGGTTTGGAAATGGTTTTCCTTTCCCAGAGCAGGAGACTTTTTTTCTACCCTGGCTGAGGAATAAAGGAGAAGATGGGGGTGGGTACTTCAGAGGTCAGGGGGTCACAGGGGCCCTTCAGATTGACGTCTTTTGTGACGTCATGTTCCACCATAGCCCGTACAGGTGCTTTAGGTTTGACAGAGGAGAATAAGATGGAGGAGCCTCCGCTCTGGAGCTGTGGTGTGGCTCCATTGAGAAAGTGCTTGCCTAGTGTGCAAGAAGCCCTGGGCTCAATTCTCAGCACCACCTACAGCTTAAACAGTTGGGAGGAAGGTCAGGAGTTCAAGGTCATTCCTAATTATGGGAAGTTGAGGTCAGTCTGGGATTTGTGAGATCCTGGGGTGGGGGTGGGGAGTTTACCTGTTGTCGCTGGCAGCTCTGGCCCATGGTGTAGAGGCGCTGGCTGTACTGTTTCCCCGAGGGTCTTCTGTTCTCAGAAACTAGGTCTCCTGATCCTAAAGAAAGGTTAAGTTCAGAAGAGATCAATCAGAGCCTCTGCAATGCCCTCCTGTCCTCAGCAGTTGAGGAGCTAAATGCCCTGATACCGAGGACTGACCTAGGATAGCGTACAGGCCCGATTCTAGAAGGATCCGAGAACCCGGATAAAGTGACAAAGTTTCCAGTGGAGTACTTCCTGGACTGTTGGCTGCAGGTAGAAGCCCAGCTGTGCTTCAGGGAAGTGGCCAGCAGACCTGGGACCAGCTGAGGCATCTTCAAAAGGTCACGGCTTCAGATGCACGACCTAGTTCCCATCTGCCCTCATCTGTCTGTCTTAAAACATGGTATGAAGGATCTTGGAATAAAACTTATTTTTCTAACTCTGAAAGCAATGCACGGTGCTCATTTAGAAATCTAAGAATACCAGTGAGTGTTTTAACCCTTGAGATCACAGTCCTGCAGAAATGAAATCTATTACTTGAGGTGTGTGACCTTCTTTGTATGTCTCCCCGGGTCACCACGTACCAACACAACCAGAAGAGAGCCATGCTAGGGGCTGGAGAGGTGGCTCAGAGGTTAAGAGCACCGATTATCCTTCCAGAGGTCCTGAGTTCAATTCCCAGCAACTACATGGTGGCTCATAACCATATGTAATAAAATCTGGTGCCTGCAGGCACACATGGAGACAGAACACTGTAAACAAAATAAATAAATAAATCTTTAAAAAAAAAAGAGAGAGAGAGCCATGCTACGCTATTCTTTCGTCTATGTTTGTGTGCGCACGTACACCTGCACCACTGTGAGCATGGGAGGGCAGAAGTCTCTGCTTCCACCATGTGAACTCGATTGGTCAGGCTTGGCGGCAAGTGCCGTTGCCTGCGAAGCTATTTTACTGGCTCTAAAATGTTCTTTTTTAAGTCTACCTTTTTTTCCCCTTGAAATACTTTATGACGAAAATCATTTTATCTTTTTTTTTCTTTTTGAGACAGTCTCATGTACCCGAAAGGGTATAAACTTCCAGTTATCTGCGATGAGCACGTGTTGAGGACCTGACGCACAGCGTGGTGATGGTTAAATACACTGAGTATCAGCACTCGCTAAGAAGGCAGATCAAGAACTTATCCAGTCAAACAAAAAAAGTAACTGAGATAATGGCTGTTAGTTGACTTGACTGGGGTAATAATTTCACTCTGTGTGTGCACATAAATTCCCTAGATGTATAGTTTGTTAATTCAACATCAGGAAAGCTGAGGGGTGAATCCTATCCAATTAGTCAAGATTGTTGGCCCCATTGTCCAATCTCTAACACCTGAGCAGTTCCCGACTGTCCCGTGCTTTGCCTAACAGTTGGCACGTTGCAGCTTCTGCAGGAATCCCCTCCACCGGCGGCCCTTCCTACACCAGTGGGGAAGCCCAGAGCCCAGGTTTTCAAATCTGGGTATAAAGCCAGGCAGCTGGCTGAGTCACAAAGGTTGGGCACAACCAAAACTGGCACACTTTCCTTCCTGGTGTTTGTCTGCAGCATCCAGTTTTGATTTGATATTTACACTTAACCCCTCTACTCGAAGGTCTCTATAAAAAGGAAATGGAATTTGGCATCTGTTTTCTTCTTCTTCAGAGTGTTGGGGAATTACAGTAACTGGATTGCTTGTGTGCTAACACCCCATCCTGATAGGGGTTGAGAAGGCGTACCCCTCCATAGTTATGTGTTGGAGACAGCTTTGGAATGAAGCTTGGGTGTGAGGCCAGGATATGTAGCTTGAGGCTCCGGTTGACCTTCTACTAGCTTTGACCTGGGAAGACTTTGTCTTGAGACAGTCTCAACTACGTAGCCCTGGCTGTCCTGGAACTCTGCAGACCAGGCTAACCTAAAACTCACAGAAACTCACCTGCCCCTGTCTCCTGAGTGCTGGGACTGAAGGCGTGCGCCCTGCTTGGGAAGCTGCAGCTCCTCCAACTATGAGATGGCCGGACCAAGGAGACACACCAGATGTGAAGGTTCATGAATAAACAGAGTACTGCGCCTGGTACACACACAGCGCATGCTCCCTGTTACTGCGGACTGACTGGAAGAGCCATGAAAAGCTTGAGCAGAGGCATAACCTACTCAAGTAAGCTGCAAGGCAGTGGCTCCACCAGGAGGACACAACTTTCTTTTTTTTTTTAAAGATTTATTTATCACATATACAACATTCTGCCTCCATGTATGCCCGCACGCCAGAGGAGGGTGCCAGATCTCATTACAGATTGTTGTGAGCCACCATGTGGTTGCTGGGAATTGAACACAGGACCTCTGGAAGAGCAGTCAGTGCTCTTAACCACTGAGCCATCTCTCCAGCCCCGACACAACTTTCTATAGCTGTGAAAGGAACTTTTATATATTAGCTTTTATCTTTTTAAATAAAATTCTGCATTTTCGTAAAACTTGATAAGATAGTATTTCAAGATGTACAGTCACAGATGGACACCCCCCCTACACACACACACACACACACACACACACACATATGCATGCACACACACACGGTTTTCTGGCACCTTCATCCTTCTGTGCCTGGCCTGCATTGGCATCTTCATTGTTCCTGTATTGCCTGTATCCCTTTCTTTGCTTGGTTCTGACTTTGGGGGAGCTGGCTTAGCAGATAACTGTGCAGTGTTTCTGTACCCATCCTTGACTGACCCCCTCCGCAGCTCCCTTCAGTCTTTCTGCTGGGTGCGGTGCAAACATAAGGATTGAACATGGGATGGGACACAGCACCCACTGCGTTGGTCTGCCCTGGCTGGTTCTGTCTTCTTTCCACACTGCTCTTTTGTATTTTGTTTTGATCTGTATGGGTGTTTTGCCTGCGTGCATGTCTGCGCACCATACATAAGAAGAGCCAAAGGCAGCTAGAAGAGGATGCTGGGTTCTCTGGAACTGGAGTTCCAGACAGTTGTGAGCCGCCATGTGGGTGCTGGGGATTGAATCTGGTCCTTTGAAAGAGCAGCCAGTGCTCTTAACCACTGAGTCATCCTTCTTTATGAGTTTTTTATTTTTACCCTATAAGGCTCAGAATGTAGTTCTGTGGTAGAACTTGCCTAACAGGCACCAAAGGCTCTAAGTTTGATCCCCAGCACTGCCAAATGAATAAATAAATCTCTCTGTGTACTCTTTGGGGGCTGCTCATATAATGACAATATTCATTTATTTAACTATCAATGTTCAAACTTGAAATGCAGCTCCTAAGCCAACAGCTCTTCTCTCAGAGATTTAAAGACTGGTTATTTTCCATGTGTTTATAGGGTGCAGGTGGCTTCACTATCTAATGCTAGGAAATGCCTCTTATGGAGTTGGGGAGATGGCTCAGTGGGTAAAAGCAATTGACCCATAGCCCGGGAATGTAAGATCGGATCCCAGCATCCACATAAAAAGGCTAGATGTGGCCGCACATCTGCAGCCCCGGTTCTAGGACAGATTAGGCAGATGACTGGTGCTAGCTGGCTCCCAGCCTTGCTCCAGGCTCAATGAGAGGTGCCATCTCAAGGGTGAGAGAGCAGGGTGCCCACCATCCTCTTCTAGCTGCTGTTCGTGTCCACATACCCGTACTCCACCCCGACATGTATATACAGCACACATACACCAACATACATACACACACATAGAAGGAAATGCCCATCATCCCTGAAGAACCCCATAGCCATCGGCAGTATATTCCCAGCCCCCGACAACACTAATCTCACCTCCTCTCCACTTTAACGCATAGAACCTCAAGATAATTACAGTGGGGCCAAGCGTGCAAGAGTATTTTATAGATGGGCACACAGTGAAGGCTTTTTCCTGTCCTGTCCTCCCTTCTGCTTCCGGCACAGAAGAACTGCTGTGGCCCCAAAGGCTCCACCAGCTTGTGCTGACGAGACCCAGTAACTGACCCAGCCTAGGACAGAGCCTGGGCCAAACACACAAAACAGCCTGTGCTGGTCTGGATCTCACGGCAACTCTTGTGCCTCAGCCTTCCCAGGGCTGAGTTTATGGCCTCACCCACTGGGCATAATATAAATTATATATTATATGTTTCTGTTGTTTATGGGTTTGCTCTTGTTTGTTTTTGAGGGTTTCGCTCTATAATCCAGACTGGCCTGGAGCTTACTATGTAAACCATTAGGAATGTCAGACTCAAGACCATCCTCCTGCCTCAGCCTCCAAAGGGCTGGGATTACAGGCATGAGCCACTGCATGGTTTGGCTTTGTCATTAGGGGAAAATGTCCTGTCGTCTCTACTAGACAGGCTTACAAAGTTCACAGTTACCCCCACACACCTGCCTGCCTTTCTGACACAGGGGCGGCTCCTCAGCCTGTCCTGGGTCTGGAAGCATCTTACAGAGAAGGAGTGTTCCCCATCCCATTAGTGAAGATGATGGAGAATCTAGCTGATGACATTAAGGCCCTCTGTCTTCCTCTGCTAACCACCTTCTCAACTGTTGCCCAGGAGATGAGCGGGGGAGGGGAAGGAGCTCTGGGAATCTGTTGAGGCTTAGTGATGGTAGGTCGCTGTCAGGACATTGCTTGGTACAGAGGTTAGGCAGAAATGAGTGTTATCTGTGGCCCACCACGCTGGCAGCATGGGCTGTGCCGTTTCTTCTGTGTGGACACTTCCTGCTGGGGAAGGGCATTCTCCATCACTCCAAGCAAGCCCAGGGGCCTCTCTGGGACTGTGAGGGCATCTAGAACTGTCTTCCTTGCCTCCTTCCTTTCTTTCTTCCTTTGACAGAATCAAAATCATCTCTATAAGTCAAGTGTTTGAATTCCCAAAAATCCTGGTCTAGGCAGCATTGTGAGTTTCAGACAGAGGCTTCCTTTCCTGGGTCATTTGCCCGCATCTGAGGCTCCTGGTTTCTTGGTGTGGGTTTCCAGTAACCCTGAAACCCACAGCTCATTCATGGTTTGCTGATGAGTGAGCTCCTCACTCCTTGCCAGCTCTGGCTTCCCTCATGTGGGTTTAACCTGCTCTTGCCAACTCATCAGTGGAGTCGTTATAGACGGCAGGTTCTGTGTCGGGTAGAGAGAGTAGAAACGCTTGTTCACAACAACCCCTGCGCTGTCTCTCCCTTTTACAGGTAAAGAACTGAGACTCGGAAGGTTAGATACCGTCCTGAGCTCAGACAGATGGTAAGTTGCAAAGTTGAAGTTTGAAGATGGACTTCAGACCTAGCTTCAGCTTCCCACACCCCACTGTGATACGCTGATCTTCTAATTCTCCCCCCTTCCCAGCCCCTCCAACTCTGGACATCACACAGCTACAAAAGTTATCCATAACTGAGCTATATCCCTGTCTTAGTTAGGGTTTCCACTGCTGTGAAGAGACACCATGACCATGGCAATTCTTATAAAGAAAACATTTAATCAGGGTGGCTCTCTTACAGTTTCAGAGGTTCAGTCCATATCATCATGGTGGGGAGCATGGCGGTGCGCAGGCAGATGTGGTGCTGGGTTAGGCACATCTTGCAGGTAACAGGAAATGGACTGAGACACTGGGCAATATCCTGAGCATCGGAGACTTCAAATCCCGCCCCCACAGTGAGTGACACAGGTCCTCCAACAAAGCCACACCTCCTAATAGTGCCACTCCCTATGAGATTATGGGGCCCGATTACATTCAAACTACATTCAAGCCTGATTTTACTTTTCTTTTAAATTTTTGAGACAGGGTCTCCTTAAATTGGCCTTGAATTTGTTCTCTATCCCAGCATAGCCCTCAAGTCTCCTCCATCCTCTTGTCTCAGCTTTGTGATCATCTGGGGTTACAGGTCTGTGCCGACCCTACTCGCCATTCACACTGTTCGTTCCTAGTCCCTGTGTCCCTCAACAACACTGCGCCACCTCAGACACTGAATGTTAATGTCAACTTGGAGGATCCGGAAGCACCCGAGAGATGCCTTCTGGGCATGCGTGTGGGGCACTATCATAAGTTGATGGATGTGGGACAATTTATCTGAACTGTGGGCAGGACCTGGTGTGGATCCTGGACTGTCTAACCTGGAGAGAGCAAGCGGGGCGGCAGCATGCAGTTACTGCTTTCTGTGTCCTGGTTGTAGATGGCACATGACCAGCTGCTTCAAGCCTGCTGCTGTGAGCCCCGCCGAGGGGGCAGGGGACCATGATGGACAGTCTCCCAAACTGGGGGCCAGAATGAACCCATCGCCGCTATGATGGACAGTCTCCCAAACTGGGGGCCAGAATGAGTGCTTT
The DNA here is from genome assembly GCF_014885135.2 of Alexandromys fortis. Classification (NCBI taxonomy): domain Eukaryota; kingdom Metazoa; phylum Chordata; class Mammalia; order Rodentia; family Cricetidae; genus Alexandromys; species Alexandromys fortis. The sequence continues at coordinate 18,332,824 of NW_026067892.1, read as the reverse complement.
GCCCTTTTAAGTTGCTTTTGTCGGTGTATCCTATGACAGCCACAGGAGAGGGCATTCAGACGTCAAGCTGACAGGGAAGGACAACCAGGCATGATGGTGCACACCAGCAATTCCAGCTTTGGGGAAGCTGAGGCAGGAGGATGGTGGATCTGAGTCCAGTCTAGACTACATAGTGAGATCCTATCCTGAAGACAGCCAGAAGGGCAGCTAGGGAGATGGTAAAGCCCTTGTCTCGCAAGCAGATGACATCAGTTTGATCTCCAGAAGTCGTGGAAAAATAGCCGGGTGTGGGGGCACACACTTGTAATGTCAGTGCTGGGGAGGCAGAAACAGACGGATCCTTGGGGTTTGCTGGTCAGCCAGCCTAGCCTAATTGGTGAACCCGGGTTGCAGAGAGCTACTGTCTCAAAGCACAGGTGAGGAATGGCTCCTGAGGAATAACACCTGAGCTTGTCTTTGGGCGGGCACACACACACACATGCACGCGCATCTGCACACACACGTGCACCTGCACACACAGAAATGTACACATACAAAAATATTAAGAAGATCAAATGGATACTGGTGTGTGGGGGGGGGGTTCCATCTTGGCGAGTTGTTACCATATAAAAAGTATTAATAGCCAGGCAGTGGTGATGCACACCTTTAATGCCAGAGGCCAGCCTGGTCTACAGAGCAAGTTCCAAGATAGCCAGGGCTATACAGAGAAAAGAGAAACCCTGTCTCGGAAAACAAAACAAAACAAAACAACAACAACAACAAACCCCACAAAAAAACAAAATGGCATTAGCCTCATCACTTCAGACACTTAACTGCAGTGAGTGTAGGTGCCTTTCAAATTGCTGTGTAACCCTGGAACACTGTCCCTCTCCAGGCCCAGGCAGTGGAATTGGAATGTATGTAAATGCTGACATCTATCTGCAGATCCCCATGCTGGGTCTCTAACACATCCTCTAGAAGCTAGAAAGCTGCCTGAGGCGGGTCACAGGTCTGCAGCCCAAGCCCACGTCCCTGATCCCTGACTACCCACTTGCCTTGGGGGAACTTGAGTTGCAGCTGCCAGCTCTTCACTTGTGTTCACTTGCATTTTCCCCAAGAGGCAGCATTTGCTGTCCTTGCAGGATGACTGAACAGTCTATGGAAAGCACGTGGAACTGGGGAGGGTTCTCTCTTCGCACGTCTCTGAAGGACAATCTTCGGCTGGTTAGTTGGAACTCTGAGAACAGAGATTGACAGAAGAGTCACCGACTAGACTGGGTCGAGCCACTCTGCATCCTGTGAAAAGGAGGGTGCAGACCCTGGGCATCATGGGAGCTCTGCCCTTTGGCCCCTCTGGATCCTGATGTTCACATCTAGAGCACTGACACACACACACACAATGGAGCCCCACAGAGAGTGGAGACAAGGGTGAAGAAGGCATTAGCCACAAAGGTGGCAATAATAGGTGTCAGGGACTCCATGGAGGACCTCAGTGGCATGGCCACCTAGAAGCGTCCAACAACAGGGGACCTAGAGATCATTCTACCATTGGGAAACTGAAGCTCAGAGAAGTCAATACACCTGCTCGTAGAAGATCAGCAACAGCAGATCTGGGTTCAGGACTCATTCCCCTCTGCCATAGTTCTTTCTAGGGTGCAGGAGTGAGGCCCAGAGCTGGTAAGAAGCTCAGTACTAATAAGACCACTTGAGGTTTTATTTGTATTGGTTTTATTTTGAGATGAGGGTCTCATGTAGGCCAGTGTGATAGTTTGAATAAGAATGTCCCCATAGGCTCATGTATTTGGATGCTTAGTCACCCAGAGTGGCAATGTTGGAAAGGATTAGAAGGATTAGGAGGTGTGGCCTTGTTGGAGAAAGTAGGTCACTGGGGGTGGGCTTTGAGGTTCCAAAAGCTGATTCTAGGTCAAAGCTCACTCTGCTCCTGCTCCTCCCCCTTCCCTGCTTCCCTTCTCCGCCTTTCCCTCTCCCTGCAGATCACGACATAGCTCTCAACTACTTGGGTAAGGCACTTGCCATCTTATCGTACAAGCATAAGAACCAGAGGATGGCATCCCCAGAGCCTCCATAAAAGCCCCACACCATAGTAACTGTGCCTGATCCCAGAGTTCCATGGTGGAGTCAAGACAAAGGTTGGGGGAAGGAGAGGACCAGAGAGATGGCTCAGTGGTTAAGAGCACTGACTATTCTTCCAGAGGACCTGGCTTCAATGCCCAGCAACCACACGACAGCTCACACTTCTCTGTAACTCCAGTTCCAGGGCTTCTGACGCCCTCACACAGACATCCATACAGGCAAAGCATCAATGAACACAAAAGAAAAACATTATTAACATTTGCCCAGCCGTGGAGGCGCATGCCTTTAATCCTAGCACTCAGAAGGCAGAAGCAGGTGGATCTCTGTGAGTCTGAGGCCAGCCTGGTCTACAGAGCTAGTTCCAGGACAGTCAGAATTACACAGAGAAACCCTGTACCAAAAAACCAAAAAATAAATAAATAGGTTGTGGCTTTAGATTAGCACAGGATTTTTGACAGATCCTGAAATGCCGCTAAACATACGTCTGCCAGTCCATGCTGCGTATTTATATAAAGTGGTGTTCTCAAATCAAAGCATGTTACATACATGCTGTGAAAATGTCACCGCCAAGCCCATTATTTTGTAAGAGCAATGTACAGGAACAAGAAATGTTTCAGAAGTTCTCCCTAGGGGGCGCTGGAGAGACGGCACAGTGGTTTAAGAGCACTTGCTGTTCTTGCAGAGGACCCAGCCTTCTCCTCTGACCTCCACAGGCACAGCAGGCACACGATATGTAGACACGTATCGAGGCAAAACACCCAAACACATAGAATAAAAATGGAAAGAAATCCAACAAAAATTCTCTCTAGGACTGGCAAGCTGGCTCAGTAGATATGCATCTGATAACTCGAGTTCCATCCCCCAAACCCACATGATGGAAGGAAAGGATCTATCCAGATTATCTTCTCGACCCCACGCTTACATCATGGCATGCATGTAATCACACACATGCACACATGTGTGTGCACACACGTACACAGTATATAAACGATAGACTATAACAAAAGGATGTCAGGACAGCATGCCAGTAAAGTCAAAGAGAATTTTTAAATTTTAACTTTTGGCAATTACTTATATGTGTGTATGCACACATGCATGCCCATGTGAGCGTGCATGCACACGGTATACATGTGGAAGTTAAAAGGCAACCTGTAGGAGTGGGTTCTCTCCTTCCACCATGTGGATCCCAGCAATCAAAGTCAGGCCTGGCTGCAAGCACCCTTACCCACATAGCCACCTCGCCAGCCCTGTCTGGACAGCCTATGAGACATGAGCTCGAGGCGGGTGATGAGTATTCTGTGTCAAAGAAAACCTGCCTGAAGCTCCACGAGATGCCCAGGGCAGGCCTCCCCTTAGTGCCCTGGTGAGGCCTTTCCAGGATGCCGCCATCTGGAGGTGGTACAACCCCTAAGCCAGTGGTTCTCAACCTTCCTAATGCTGCGACCTTTTAATACAGTCCCTCATTCTGGTGAGCCTAAACAATAAAATTATTTTCATTGTTACTTCATAACTGTAATGTCGCTACCGTCAGGAATTATAAATAGCTGGTATGCAACCCAGGGGGTCGTGACCCACAAGTTGAGAACCGCTGCCCTAACTGCTTCTGATAAGGCGCCAGCCAGGAGCAGACCTCAGAACTTACTGTGAACCGGTGCTTCAAGGTTTCCCAGATAAGGATAGCGTCTGGAGAGTCCAGTAGGAACCCCCTCTTCCAAAACCGTGGTCACAGCTTCTCCACACACTTGCTGTCGCCAAAATGTGACCATAGGCTCTCAAACTTGCTCCTCACTAAACACCAGGCAAAACATTCATCTGCCTGGTGCCTCATAACACCCAAGCCAAATCTGGTTTATTTTTTTATTTTTCATTTTTTTTTTTTTACCAAAACAAAACAAAAGCTTCCATCCTACCTTGGGCCCATTGGATCCAAGCCTCCTCCCAGAGGAAGCAAAAGACTTCCTAATCGCAATGCTTTTTTTAAAAAAAATGTCAGTTATGTGCTCCCACAGGCTCCAGCCCCAGCGGCCAAGGGCACTGGGGCCGGCTCGCTAGCTTCCCAGCTGATCTACAATTCAATTCTCTTTTGTGTACAATCCCAGACACTGTCTAGCAGCTCAGATCCAAGCTTTTCATCCCAGGGCGGTCCACCCTTGCCTGACTTAGCCTGAAAGCTGCCCTGAGATCATTACACACACGCAGAATCCCTGACAGACGGGAATCTGGGCCAGAGACCAACTACACTGCTTCATTTGTCTTGGAAAGAAAAGGTGGGTTTCTGATCTGGCTCCGTATCCATTGCCTTTTGGGTCCCCAGGCGCGGGAGGGCAAGGGTATGAGGAGTCAGAGATGGCCAGAACAGAACCATGCCGGCAGCACAAAACTTGTAGACAAAGCAGATTAAAGACAAAATAGTCAAGGCAGTCATGATGTGAGCAGCGGATGTGTTAGCTGTCGGATTGGTAGCAGGGCGGCTCCAAGAAGATGGGTCTGATCTGACCTGGGATCTGAGTGGACTGCTGGTTTCCCTAGGAAATATCCATTTTGTCTCCTCCTTGCCCTCTGCATTAACCCCACCTCAGGCTCACCCCAGTGTGCTCACTAGCCTTTTCTACAGTTAAGTATAAGGTAAATGATTTCATCAGCTCTGGGGCACCCGGAAAACGGGATCGCGAGCCTATCTCTGCTTATGAGAGGCTATACAAAATGTAAAAAGAAAAAGAAACAAAGAGCATGAGTCTCAATGGCTAAGAAAAAGATTTTAATAGAGTAAGCCTTAGAACGACAATGTGTAAAATAACGCCCCTTTTCTGTGTACCAACTACACCCCCAGGAAATGGCATTTTCTGTCGGTAAAGATGGCTGAGGTGAGAGAAAGGCGCCTGAAATTTTGCTTCTGGGCCGACGGTGTACACCACACTCAGTAGACAGTGACAGGCTGGCACGCTGAGGGCCTGGGTTCTGCCCTCACCGCCACAGTGAATCAACTCCATAAGAGTAGCAATTGCTGTCCTTCGCCGCTGAGTGACCCTCGAGCCTGCGAGGCCCGCACAGGTGTTGGTGGGTTAAGAGGGGAACAATTGGGCAAAGAGCTGAGAAAGCTCGCGGGCTTACTTTGCCTCAGACACTCACTCGCTAGTCCCGTGGGGTGGGTAACCTCACAGGGCTGCCGACTCTGAACACACTGAGGACCAACTCTTAACTCCTTGCCCTAGGTGGCTTGGTGTTGCTGTGATAGACACCATGACCTCCAAGCAACTTGGGGTGGGGGGCAAGGGCTTAGCCAGCTTACATTTTCAGTCCAGGGTCCATCATCTCTTCATTGAGGGCGTCAGAGCAGGAATTCAAGGCAGGAACTGATGGGAGAGACCTAGAAAGAACACTGGGTACTGGATTGCTCCTCTCGGCTTGTGCGTAGTCAGCGCTCTTATATAACTAAAGACCAACAGCCAGGGTGGCCCCACCCACAATGGGCGGGGCCTTCACGTGTCAATCTTTAATCATGACAATGCCCACCTGAGAGGCCAATTCCTCAGCTGACGCTCCTTCCGCCCACGTGGCTCTAGTTTATGTCAAGTTCACAAAAACAAGGCTAGCGGCACTGGTAGAGGTTCCCTAAGGATCTGAGGGTGCCCAGAACTCTCTGTTTTCAAGGTACCTCTCCTTTCTCTTGTATCAAAATGACTCAGACCAAAGAGCCCTGACCCAGAACATTCCAGACACCAGCAGTGGGTGACCCGCGGGTGAAAAACTGACAGGACGGAAAGTCACCAGACATCTGAGGAAGAGAGCTACCCGAAGAGAATGTCACCAAGCTGGGTGACATGTGCTACCTCCAGCAAGAATCAGAACAGGCAGGCCAAGTGTCACTTAGGGACAGCAGATCCTTAATGAAACGAGGAGGAAAATACGTATGCAAAGAGCCGAAACCAAAAAGACCTAGAAATGCACACGCGAAATACATAAGATACATCACTGGAAAATAATAAAAACATGGGACCATATTTGATCTGTTATTTTTGATAGAATATGAAAACACACAACAATAAATTAGACATCAAAATTTAATTTCTTTTTAATTTTTTTTTTTTTTTTTTTGAGACAGAGTCTCATGTAGCTCAGGCTGGCATCAAACTCACTATGTACCTGAGACTGGCTTTGAATACCCGAGCCCTGGCCTCCATTATCCGATTACTGAGGTTACAGGTATGTACCACCATTCTTGGCTTTAAACACCTTTTTTTTTTTTTCTTTAAAAGCTACTGTTTACAGGACCACCGACTGGCACAGGGAGGTGGGGGGTGTCCCTGGGTGGAGTTGGGGTGAACATGATCAAAACAGACCAGATGAAATTCTCAAAGAAGTAATAATGTTTTTGAAGGTACTGTTTAGACTATAGAAGACCACATACTTAAGCACTAGATAGCCACTGATTCGAATTAATGCAGGGGAAAGGAAGAGTTGTTTAACTGCAAGGCTCGCCTGGCTCCCAGGAAGTAGACAAGAATGCAAAATAAACAAAAGTTAGACCCTGAAGAGCCAGGGTCCTGATAGTAGGAGTGCCAGGCAGATAAGGAGGAGGCTGAAGCTGTTGGAATAAAATAGCATACATTTCTCACAGCCTACTAAAGTCAAGAGCCCCAGCTACTAACAAGAGAGAGAGAGGGGTATGCACCTGACACTATGAACTGTCGTAGACAAAGAGACATCTCTAAATGTTTCTAGAGACGAGGACCACAGTCGTGACCGGCACCTGTGACTTTGTCTTCAGTAGAGACCACTAACTTTTCAAAGTTATGTTTGTGGGGTGGGTGGCACATGTCACCTCATAAATGTGGAGTCACCTCATAAATGAGGACAACTTCGGGGGGTCAGTTCTCTTCTTCTACCACATGGGTCCTGGAGCACAGGTTCAGGTTGCCGCAAGAGCCTTAGCACACTGAGCCATTTTGTTAGCCCAGAAACTACAGATATATTTATGCTATTGTTGTAAACGTCTCCAAAATAAGTTTTACACTCATCAGAGCTTCAAAATTATGATTGCTATTAGGTTCTGTTGGCATTTGTTATATAACGAACTATTATTTTGTTTATTTTTTCGAGACAGGGTTTCTCTGTAGCTTTGGAGCCTGTCCTGGAACTTGCTCTGTAGATCAGGCTGGCCTCGAAATCACAGAGATCCGCCTGCCTCTGCCTCCCAAGTGCTGGGATTAAAGATGTGCACCACCACTGCCTGGCTGTTATATAATGAATTAATAAGTAAGTACATGTATAACTATATTGTTTACCACTTTCTTCTTTTGGCGGGGGTAGAGTGAGGGTTTGTGACAGAAACGTACTATGTAGTCTAGGCTAGACTCTCTATGTGGCTCAGATTAATCTTGAACTTGTAACTCTCAACTCAACATCCCAAGAAACCAGAATTACAGGAATGCCTCCCCAGCCGTAGTACCACTTCCTTAAGAAGTGGTTTCATGCGCTTAACATTTTTATTTTGTTTTGTGCACTTATTTATTTTATGCACCTAACATCTTTCTGAGAGAAGATCCATAAGTTTTATGCCATTACCCGAAGGGTCCATGGTGCGTGTGTGCATAGGTGCACACACTCAGAGGATCTAAAGGACGGAGTGTACAGTCTGCTTCCTCCTTATTTACTATGCTGTCCTGCAGATAAAAATAAGCCTTTCTCTTTCCTGCAGACGCATACACGGCACAACGGGGACACATTTCCTACAGAGGCTCTACTGTGTATGTGAAGCTTGGGCCTTGCTGGGTGAGAGAGATGAACGGAGTCAGACCACAGCAGTAAACGCAGTCATTTGCTAGTTTGGCCATTCACACGTCGGTTTCTTCAAAGAACAAGGCCGCCCCCCCCCCCCCCCCCCCCCCCCCCCCCCCCCCCCGCACTGTCCGCTGCTGCAGTCAGCTCTGGAGACCACAGGAGATGAGAGCTCCGTCCTCACTGCCATGGAGACCCTTTATTACCCACGGGCAGGAGAAACTTGTTTCTGAACGAGGACTAATGAATGAGGCCACCTGTTCTGGGAAGGCGGGCGATGGAGGAACCTAACTCATCTCTACCTACCAGCTCTTTCTGTAATGGAGCCAAGAGAAAGTAAGCGTGGCGCTGCAACATGCGGAAAAGAACGCTTTTTTCTTTCCTTTCCTTGTTACCTAGCCCAGGCTGGTCTCAGAGTCACGGAAACCTACCTGCTTCTGCCTCCACCATGCCAAGGCTGTTTCATGTTATTGTGAGATGGGGTTCTATGTATCCCAGGCTGGCTCCTAACTCACTAAAAACCAAGGATGACCTTGAATTTCTCCCTCTGAGTGCTGGGATTTGAGGACTAGCCTCACCGTTCCACATTTGCGCAGGGCTGAGGATCAGAACCCATGCGTGCTAGGCAAGTTCTCTCCTGATTGAGCTACATCCCCAGCTGCTCTTCTAAAGAAGAACGTCTAGGAGGTTCTCCTAAAGACAGTTTACCTTGATGTAGTTACTGGTCTGGCCTAGCAAGCCTTGAGGAGAGGAGAACCTCCATTGTCCCAGGTGTTTCAGGGGTGGAGTCCTGCAGTCATGGAATGGATGTTTACCCTCTCTGGGGTTCCTTTTCTGGTTCAAACTCTATGATGTCATCAATTGGCGACAATGGCCAAGGGTCCCTAGATATCTTGGGGATCTTTTTTCTTCCAAGAGATCAGAACTAGGCAAGGAGGCGGGGTGGGAGCAACTCTTCACACCTGCATACAGGAGCTCAGAGACCAAGGGAGGGAAAGGCTGGACCAGTAGGCCAGATCACTTGTCTAAAAAGGATGCTGCAGACTCAGAGCGAAGTGGGATGGAGAGCCGAAGGTGTGGTACCCAGGAAGGAGAACTTGGGAAAGGTTACAAGGACAGCCAGGTTCCCAAATGATTAAGACAAAACCCAAAGAGATTTCTTTGGGGCCCAGTAAAGTTGGGAGGGAAGCCATCAGGAGGCAGAAAGAGGAGAATCAACACAAGTTCGAGGCCAACCTTGACTGTCTCAGAAAGACCAAAGGAAGGGTTGGTGAGGTGGTTCAGTCAGTAGAAGTGCTTGCCACCCAGCTGAGCCAAGTTCAATCCCAAAATCCACACCATAGGAGAGAACTAATTCAGAAAGTTGCCCTCCAACCTACACAAATGCACGCGTGCGTGTGTGCACTCGCACACTAAATAAAAATGTGAGAACTTAAAAACCAGAGGAAGGAGCCAGATATGATGGTGCACGCCTTTTATCCCAGTACTAGGGAGGCAGAGGCAAGTAGATCTCTGTGAGTTCGAGGTCAGCCTAGTCTACGAGGCGAGTTCCAGGATAGTCAGGACTGTTACACAGAGAAACCCTGTCTTGAAAAAAACAAAACATCAAAACAAAAAACAAACAAACAACAACAAAAAAAACCAACAACAAAGGAAGGGACTGGAGAGATAGCTCAGTGCCTTAGATCACTGGCTGCTCTTGCACGGGATACGGGTTTGATTCCCAGCACCCACATGGCAGCTCACAACCATCTGTAACTCCAGATCCAGGAGATACAGTGCTCTCTTCTGACCTTGTGGGCAGTAGACACACACATGGTGCACAAGCATACATGCATATACAACATCCATATACATAAAATAAAAATAAATCAATGTTTTTAAGGAGAAAGGGAAATAGGGGGAAGAGGAAGAGATTTCCCCAAAAAGACATTATATGAAAATCCAAACATAAATTTAACAAACCCTGTCCCACTTCTCCAGAGAAACAGTGCTTTAAAACACAGAAAAGGGCTGGAGATGCCTCAGCAGTTAAGAGCACTGGCTGTTCTTCCAGTGGACCAGGGTTCAATTCCCAGCACCCACATGGCAGCTCACAGCTGTCTGTAACTCCAGTTCCGGGGCACCTGACACCCTCACACCAATGCACATAAAATAAAGTTAAATAAAATAATGATGATAATAATGTAAAACACAGAAAAGGGTAACAGTGCCATCCTAGGACCAGTTCACAGGGCTGGCATCATACATGTTTACTGAGTGTTTGAGAAGACATTCCAGAGGGCCCATCAGCTCTTTCATCTGGTCCTAGCTCAGGCTGGCCTCTCACACTACAGGTACACGCTGCCTCAGCATGTGACAACCCCTAGTACTAGGGACCAACCTCTCAGGAAGAGGCCACCAGCAACTCTACGGAGTTGAAGCCATGTGTCAAAGACATCAATCAAGCTGGAGTGTGCCATCATCTTCCCACGTCGTTTCCCTGTGATGATGACCTGTTATTCCCCACCCCCACCCCCAGGGAACCATCTCAGAAGCTTTACTTTAAAACACTTCCCTCCCCGGTAAAAATTTAATCAGAATGACAGTATCCTGGTTCACTAGACGATTTAAAAAAAAAAAAAAAAGTGTGGCAACGAGCTTACAATGTACTAGAGCAGATAAGACATTCACAGTCACCTGACAAGCTAGACCACGCAGGCAGTTCAGAGAAGAGCTGGGAATGAAGAGAAAGGGTCAGAGACACGTCAACAACGGACAGTTCTGCATGACAGGGTTAGGAAAGGCAGGGTGGACAGTAGGACACCGCTTCAGAGAGAAAGAGAAAGGAGAATGGATTCCAGGGGCTGGTTCTAAGAGAAAGGAAAGGGCTCGCCGCCAAACATCAGGACCGGAGCTCCATCCGTAGATCAGGATACCTGCTGTAGTGGTGTGCCTGTGGTTCTAATGTTGGGAGGTGGAGACAGGAGGATGCCTGGGACTTGCTGGACGGACAGCCAGCCTAGCCTAAACAGTGAGCCCCAGGTCCCACTGAAGGAAATGAATGGCATTTTTGAGGGTGACACTGAGGTTGTCCTCTGGTGTACACACACCATGTACATACACCCACACATGCTTACACACATGTGCATGCACACCCCACAAAAATATACACCTACACACGCCTACACACAAACACACGACTTCCAGCTGACTCCGGTTCAAGAGCAAGCGCTACAGGGTTACATGGTCACCGCTTCTCCCTGGAAGGACTTCACTAATCAAGAGAAATCTAGAGAATCTGCTCCACGTGTCCTCCTCTTGGCAGGAAGTCTGGACTAAAGAGCTGGCTCCAAAGCACCTTCTGGCTCTACAGGTCCCTTAGTCTCCTGACAGGACATAGAGGTGCCAACAAGCCTCTCAGAAGAGAGATCAATACCTCACGCCATGTTTCCCAGAAACCCAAGTTTCTTTTATTCTCGGACTGTATTTCATAGACCTAATGGTCCTGGAACACATGTGGACCGCAGTGACCAACACTTACTGTATGACATGAAGTGAAAGACAGTACCTTAAGTGGTGTCCCAGCCCTCAATACACATCCGGGGATTGATACCCCAGGGTGCTCACAGAGCATCCGAATATGGGAATATTCCTCCTGGCTCTAGGGCCATGGACTCCTCCGCATTTGGAGATGAATATGCCAAAGCCCTTGTTCTCCCAGTGTCTAGGAACATAAGTGAGGCCATGTTAAGCGAGATCTCCTAGTTCACTAAGCGTCTTTCTCCCTCCCAAGGGTTCATCTGTAGGTTAGAGGTCACTTAATGCCAGAGAGGAACTAAGTTACCAGGTACCCAGGCAGATCTGGACTCCAGCAGCTGAGGGACTTGAAGCTATCGAACGCTGACAGTTCAACTGAAAAATTTTCCCAAAATGGGATCTCTTGGGCCAGATCCTTTGATTTCAAATTCCAGCCCATCATTGGCCAAAATATGGCAGATGGAGGTGTCGCTGGGTGTCACTGCCAAGCCAGCACCAGGAAGCTAAGGGAGAGGGGAGGTCAGCCAGGAGGTCATCTGGTGGTCCCTGGTCAGCATGAGGCGCCACAGGCCTGGCGGGCCACCTAGTTTTCCTTCTCCTGCTGCTGTAACCGCTTGGCTACCGCTGTGATCAGAGCTGCTCCCTTCCCGCTGCCGTCTTCTGACAACAGGAACGTCACGTCGCACTGAGGGGCCAGTTCCTTCACCGTCTCCTGCAGTATCCGGGAAAAGCTGGGACGAAGAGGAAGACACATCAGCCCTTGCAGTGGGGTTGGCAGATAGACTGCTGTGACCAAGGTTTCCTCTCTGACCTCACAGAGAAAACCCTGTTCTCATCAGTCAAGTGTGGTGCTAGCTATGGGGTTTTCACAGGAACTCTTCAGCGGGCTAAGAGTTCCCAGGGCTTTTACTGTGAAGGGGGGACACTCCATCAAATTGTTTGTCAGCACCTTTTTGTTCTTGTTTTTTTTTTTTTTTTTTTTTTTTTTCAAGACAGGGTTTCTCTGTGTAGGGCTGGCTGTCCTGTAACTCTCTCTGTAGATCAGGCTGGCCTCAAACTTAGAGACCTGGGTGTGCACCAACATCGCCTGGCATCAGCACCTTTTAAAAGGATTGTATGCTTCCTCTCTGCCTTTGGTCATCTTAGTTCAAGAAAGAGATTTGGATCTGGCGAGATGGTTTGGAGGGGCTGCCACCAGGCCTGATGACCCGAGTTCAATTCCTGGGCCCCATGTAGCGATAGAGATCTGGCTCCCGCACATCCACATATGTACACACATGCACATATGTACACAAGTACATATATATACACACATGCATACAAAATAAATATAAAAATATTTTAAAGTCTATATTTGCCGAAACCAAACCCCAAAATGTGTGTCACCAAGGGACGAAGAGAGAAGCTGTGAACCAATCAATGATCAGCACCGCAGGGATTTTATAATCTTGTTCATCCATCTCTTGCCATCAAAATAAAATGGGAAACATTGAACAAAAATAATAGCTTTTGCCGTGTGGTGGTGACATACGCCTTTAATTTCCACACAGAGACAGAGGCAGATGGATCTCTGAGTTCAAGGACAGCCTGGTCTACAGAGTGTGTTCCAGGACAGCCAGGGTTACACAGAGAAACCCTGCCTCAGAAACAACAAAAAAAAAAAAAAAAAAGAAAGAAAAAACCAAAAAAGTAATAACTTTTCATTAGTGAAGCTATTAATAAACTTTAGCCTCATGACAGCCTCCAAGGTGACTCTGATTTATTTTTATCCTCATTCTACAGAAAAAGAGCCAAAGTAGACACAAAACTGGCTATGTGCCACCTGGCTGCTACACGGCCGGGTCAAAAGTCAACCCTCTGTGTGTGACGAGGCTCTTCATCTGTCTGTCCACTGACTGAACTGAGAAATTACGGCCAAGTCAAACCTGGCTGGCACTCTGGCCATGCTCTCTGCCTGGCCCTGAGTGCTGTAATCACAGTGTGTACTTCCTTGGTGCTGGGTGGTGCCCATTTAATCTCTGCAGGGCTCTAAGAGGCAGAGGTCACCGTTGTTGACCTGGCACAGATAAGGACCTTAAAGGTCCTTTAAGGACCCTGGCTGGGCTCCTAGCCTTATGTGGACAACCAGGAAGCAGAAGCACCAGCCCTTGCTTCAGCTTCAACACAGTGGGCTCTACCATGCCCAGTTACCCTCCCCATGGGGCCACATCGTCCCATTGTGAAGAAGAGGAGTTTGTGTGGGTCCAGCCCTGGCTACCAGCATGCCTGCCCTCTGCCCACCAGGTCCAGCCCTGGCTATCAGTATGTCTGCCTTCTGCCCACCAGGTCCAGCCCTGGCTAACCAGCATGCCTGCCCTCTGTCTACCAGGTCCAGCCCTGGCTACCAGCATGCCTGCCCTCTGCCCCAGTTCCCACATCCATCCGTCACAGACACTCACTGAGGGTGAAGCTTGTAAAGAGTTCCGTCCACACCCACAGTGACCTTGAAGTGCTCCAGCCCCTGGTCTTCTCTTCTCTTCTCCACGATGGCGGCCAGGCCTGCACCGCAGAGCTGGGCAGCCCTCCGCGACACGGCCCCACACACCTCCTTCACCACGATGCTGTCTTCGCACGTGCTGTCCAGGCCCAACTGCTGCAGGATCTTCCTGACCTGCAGGAGGGCCAGCCGGTCACTGTGGACAAGCAGGGCAGAACATTAGGAGCTGCCTCCTGCCCCTAGACCCGCCTCCTCAAGATCCAGAGTCTTCCAGACGAAGGCTGTCAGTGGCTGAGGGTGTGGAATGTCAGAGACACAGAAAGTCCTCCACCCTCAGAAGTCCCATTGCCTTTAAAGAGCTAGGTGTGAGTGCCCTTGTGTTTGGCACAGCCTTGCCCATCTCACTAGGAGCTAATATTGGGGTCGGTAACCAGCAGACCAGATGTGTTCCAGGAATATGAGGTTTGTGGTATAAGGGGTATCCTTTTAGACAGGAGCTTCCCAGCAACTTAGCACTCCCCTGCGGTATTCTCTCCCATTCTGGAGGCCAATTTCCTCCTGTTTCTAATTGTTTCCCACTGGATAGTCTCTGGCTGGCCTGGCATTCACTACGTAGCTCCATCTGGCCTGAGATTCATGGTAACCTGCCAAGTGCTGGGATCAAAGATGTGTGCTGTCAACCCAGCTACTATGTGCTCTTTGGAGATGAAACTATGACCCAGCGGCCGTGGCGCACATCTTTAATCCCAGCACTTGGGAGACAGAGACAGGTAGATCTCTGAGTTTGAGGCCAGCCTGGTCTATAGAGTGAGTTCCAGGACAGTCAGGGCTACACAACAGAAACCCTGTCTCAAAAAGCAAAAAAAAAAAAAAAAAAAAAAAAAAAAAAAAAAAAAAAAAAAAAAAAAAAAAAAAAAAAAAAACCCACAACGAAAAAGATGAAACCGTTTTAGCAGCAGCCTGGGTAGGATTAGAGACATTCAGTGATTAAGTGACTACAGGAACATATGGCACATATAGAGGCATTAAAGAGTGGGAACCCTCCCCCCAGGGACTCACAGCTGGTTAGCACAGACAGGACAAAAGAGTAGCCAGCCCTCGTCGGGACGTCCAGGTCACGTCCCCTCCTCCCAAGGCTTAGGTGTCATCCCAGAAGGGGAGGCAGGAGTTTTAAGAAACGAGATAGTGAATGCCTACTACGTGGAAACGGTTTTCTGGACACGACAGGATGCTGCACAGGAACCCACAGCAGCCGTGACTACATGCACACAACCTGAGAAGGACCTAGCGTGGATGGCGGAGGAGGTCACAAAGCCTACCCTTCGTCGAGAAGCTATGGCAATTGATGGCTGTTGGAAAAGGGACAGTGAGCTTGAGAGAGTCGGTTTTCTCAGGACGCGGGCCCCTAAAGTCTACCCACGCTCCAGTAGATGGCCCTATGCCCATGCACATACAGGCAGCCTAAGGTGGACCCAGAGGGTTTTCTTAAAAACAGTATATGAAACTGGGGAGGGAATGGTGTTGGGGGAGGTGAGGAAGGAACTGGAGAGAAGGGGTGGGGTGGGTTTGACCAAAACAAATTACATGCATATATGAAATTCTCAAGTAATAAAAATAATTTTTAAAAAAGAATGGGAACCTGACAGGACCATGAACATGTACGGAGAAATGGCACCACAGGGACAAACTGGCCTCAAGTCTAGACTCCAGTTAAGTCATAGGGAGCCAGTGATAACCAATGATACTTACGCTCACCTCTGAACCTTAAGCTAAAGCCTGTGAGGTTGCATGCTTAACCATCTCAGTGATGCTCAGGGGAAATTAGTGCCCTCCAAAGAATGATTGACAGGTCACCACTGTGGCCAAGCTGGGATCAGACAGTGGCCAGCCAGGCTACGGAGCTCCATGTCTGCAGACCTTGGGGATTTCATGTCATGGGAAATGCTCACAGCTGCAGAAGCCAGGGATGGTAAAGCACTGTGTGCCATTGGTCTCAGACAGCATGCTTGCTTGGGTTTTATTTCTTTTTTTTCAGTGAGTTTGTTTTAACATTTGTCTTTGACCAGAAAAGGCTGAAGGGAAGGGAGGGGGCAGAGAAAAATGTATAGCTCAATAAAATCAATTTTAAGAAAATTTAAAAAAGAGAAAAGGCTGAAGAAAAGAAAGGAGAAAAGGCTCCTGATACCTTGGTTGGGTTATAAGCACTTCTTGGTTTTCTTCCTTTTGCTTGTTTTTTTTTTTTAATTTATTTTGTGATGCTAGGAATCGAACCCAGGGCTTCCTGCATGCTAGGCAAGCACACCACCAACAGAGAATGTGAACTCTCTCTCCCTCTCTCCACTTCCCTTTCCCCCTCCTTCTCCTCAGGGTCTTTCTTTGAAACCCAGGCTGGCCTCAAACTGACTCTCCCGCTTCAGCTAAGTGCTGAGATAAAGGCCATGCCTGGCTTCTAGGAAGAACTAGTTTGGGCTCAGGGGGAACAGAACACAAGGCACCTGCCAGCCAGCCAGGCTGACTGAGGGGGGAGCTGTTCTCAGGGGATCCTGCTGGTTACACCTGCTCATTAGCATTCTAGACCATATGCCACCGCTGATTCCCCCTCCTCCTCCACCTCCTCCTCTTTCACTTCCTCCCCCTCCTCCTGCTCCTCCTCCCCCTCCTCCCCTCCTCCTTCCCCGTCTCCTTCACCTCCTCCTCTTCCACCTACTATTCCTTCTCATCCACCTCCTCCTCTTCTTTTTAAAGATTTATATATGCCGATGAGTGTTTTGCCTGCACTGAGTAAGTCATGCCTGCAGAGGCCAGAAGAGGGCACCAGATCCTATGGCATTAGGGTTCCAGGCAGTGATGTTGCTGGTGTTAGGGACTGAACGCAGGTCCTCTGTAAGAGCAACCACTGCTCTTAACCCCTGAGCTGTCTTTTTATAGCCCCCACCTCTACAGTGATTCTATCTTCTGCCAGCTCCCCAGACAGCAAGAACCCTACAGCAGCTCCCTCATGACCCCTGACTTCACTTGCAAAGTGAGAACACCAATGCATTTTTCTTTTCTTCCTGTTAGTTTGCTGAATCGTGGTTTTGGAATAAAGTCTTGTCACACTGCCCCCGGAGTGATTTCTCATTCACAACCATCTAGCCAGAAAGATCACTAAAATTCAACGCTTGTGCACAGGTTGAGAGAAGCCAGCGTATCTGTGCATACTGATAGTGGTGGTGGAAAGGGAAAGCAGCTCTTGTTGTTTGGACAGGGTCTCATGTAGCCCAGGCTGCCCTAGAGCTCATCACATAACCAAAGATACCCTTAAACTTGTCTTCCTTTGCCTCTCAAGTGCTGGGATTCCAAGCGTGCTCCACCAGACCTGGCATACACTGTGCTGGAGACTGAACCATACACGGTGTGCATGCTAGGCAAACGCTCTAACAAACCCACATCCCCAGCCTCAGAAGCCACTCTCCAGAAAGCAATGTACTCTCGGGGAAGCGCTCCTTTTGTCAAATGTAAGTAAATAATTCATAAGCCACAAATGACTGTGTGCAAAAATAGTAATTATGGTGTTGCTCAGAATAACAAAAATTCATAAATTATAACCCTGGCATCGTATACTAAAGGGAATTTTAGTAAATTATAGCATGGTAACAGGGAAGTCTCATGAAGCTATTCAAAACGCTTATTACACTAATGAGACGATGAAGGGAAGTTCTCTTCCAGGAAATATTCTCATGAACGCCGACAGCGGAAGGTTGTCATAACAAGCATCAGTGAGTGGTAACAGTATGGAAAAAAAGACAGACAGACCAAAAGTCAACACTGAGTCTCATCAGGCATCCAGGGTAACTGAGATTTCCAGAAAATACAAGAGACAGCGAAGAGTGCTGAATGCTATCGCCATCAAACTCGGGAATCCAGGAAAGTTGTAGGATAAGAGACGGTTTCCTCAACAGCTATGCAGTTAGGGAAAATAAGGGGGGGAGGGGAACCCCATAGAGTAAAATATAGTTTAGACACTCCAGCCAAATCGGAAGGCCTCGTTTGGCTATAAAGCACCGACCAACTACACTACTGTTTGTTTCTGGTTTTGTTTGGCAATTTGGGAAACAGAAGTCTAAGCAGAGGTTTTGTTTTGTTTTGTTTTGTTGTTCAGTTTTTGGAGACAGGGTTTCTCTGTGTAACAACCTTGACTGTCCTGGAACTGGCTCTGTTGACCAGGCTGGACTAGAAGTCACAGAGCTACGCCTGCCTCTGCCTCCCGAGTGCTGAGATTAAAGGTGTGAGCCCCCATTGCCCAGCCTAAAAAGCTATTTTGAAATTAAGGTTTAACATTAGCTCTTTGGGGTATGCTAATGGTACTCGGTTATGGTTTTTAAGAGCTCCTATTTTAGAAATACATTTGAAATATTCATAAACGAGCTGACATAGGTGTGGGTCCTATAATTAGCCTAGCCGGAGGCTGGCCGGTAGGAGTGTGCGACAAAGCCACTTTGGTGATGAGGTGACCTTTGTTGGAGGCAGTGATGGGAACACTGGGTCCGTTTCACTATTGTTCTACTTTCGGAGACGTTTAAAATTTTCCATAATAAAAAGTAAAACGGAAAACAGAAGGGAGGCATGGCAGCACACCCTTCAGAACCCCAGCACGTGGGAGGTAGAGGCAGACCTCAGCCACACTGCAACTCTGAGGCCACCTGGGCTACAGTTGACCCCGTCTCAAAAACAGACAGACAAACCAAACACATTTTAAGTGAAATTTCCTACAACTAAACACTGGATAAATAATATGCAAATGATATGTAATATGATAGCACGTACCAAACAAGTTTGCACATATTAAAGAACTTAAGAGGGCACACAGTTCACAAAAAAATTAGCTGTGTTTTGTAACAGCATATGGGTGGTTTTCTTTGTTATAGATCTACCATCTTTTCAGGAATAGAGCAGGGTTAACTTTTCCCCTAACTGGATTTCCACGCAGTTCTTCTGGAACCTTCGTAGAGAACCCAGTCCCTTCAACAGAGTGTCCTGAGGCTAAACTCGTCCCCCCAGGAAGTATGCTGTCCTCTGGGCTGGAACCTGATGCAGGCGGCGCTGGGGGACGTCATGCCTGCTGACGCCTTCCTGCACACTCTCTCTGTTTCTCTCTCCAGGGTTTCATAGACTCCAGAATGGCCTCAAACTCACTACGCAGCCAACGATGAACTTGAGTTTCTCATCCTCCTGCCTCCACTTCCTGAGTGTGGAGAGGAACCACCCTGCCTGCTTTATGAGGATGCTGGGGATGGAACCCAGGGCATCGCCAATGCTAGACAGGCAACCCCCCAAATGAGCTGCGCCCCCAGTACTGCTTTCGTTTTCCAGTCTCAAATCTTCCCCCCCGCCCGGGGGAATGGCAGCCATTGCCTTCCCAAGCATCCCACTCTAAGCAAGTAAGTTTGATCACACATTACCTTTCAATCTGGGACAGGAATTTGGTTTCAAAGATACCCTTGGTCCGGAGCCTCTCTGAAATCTGCCCTCGGAAGAGGAGCCCCTGCCGGGTGAGGTCAATCAGGATCTGCCGTACAATCTCCCCCAGGTACATCCCACTGGTCATTTTCTCGTATCTGTTTGGGGAAGAGAGGATAAGACTGATGAGGACAGAAGGACGGACCAGGTCTGGTGTGTGGAGAGCATGTCACATGGTCCAGAGTGGCCTAGGGGAGCTCTTTCTACAGTCGTCAAATACATATAATACAGAGAACAGGGTGAAGTGAGAAAGGACGGTTTCAGAGCCACCTGGGAACCAAGCCCAGTTTCCCATATCCCAGTCACGTGATGGATGTGAGCCCCTCGTGTGAACTTCATCTGTAAGCCAGGGAAGACAGCAGGATTCTAGGGACTGCAGAAGGCAGGAGTCACCTCTCCAGTGGCCCCAGTGCCAGCCCTCCCGGGCTCCTGCTGCCAGTCCATGCTGCTAGGGATCTCCTCTGCTGTGATTATTTCATTTGGATTTTGGTTTTGCATTAGACACATGGAAATGAACTTTGCCTTTTTTTAATGTTTTATTTATTTATTATGTATACAATATTCTGTCTGTGTGTCTACCTGCAGGCCAGAAGAGGGCATCAGATTGCATTTCAGATGGTTGTGAGCCACCATGTGGTTGCTGGGAATTGAACTCAGGACCTTTGGAAGAGCAGGCAATGCTCTTAACCACTGAGCCATCTCTCCAGCCCTGAACTTTGCCTTTGAAAACATCTGTGCACCAGAGATCACAAGCTGCCAACACACAAGGAGTGCAAAAACAGAAAAGAAAAGAAAAAAGAAAAAAATATCCTTTTCCCTTTCCCACCAAGCTCCATAAGGACATACAGCAAGAGAAGAAGGGGGCTTAGAAAGGAGCCAGCAGTGGGAAGCCTCAGGCCACGGAGCACAGTCCCACAGCGCTCCTAGCTCCTCACTGTGCTGGGGTGCCCGACTCCCACCCAGCACCGAGCACAGAGGTGAATGGAAACAAAACATAAGTCATGCACACATGGAGCCCTGTGTGGCAGTCTCCTACCCACAACTGTTCTAGGACCCAGTAGAAAAAGTGCACAAAATCACAAGGCAGCTCTCTCAGGTTCAAAGGACAAACGGCTCGCTGTGTTACCTTCTAGCATACCAAAGCACATGCTGGATCCCTGGCTCCTCAGCTCTTCTCACCCTGGCCCCTGCTCTAAACTTTGGTCCATGGACTTCCCTTCCCCAGTTTCTCATTCCTGTCTAACTCTGCTGTTTTGCCTTGTGTTTTCTTGGTCCTCTGCTCCGGGCTCTTGTTCCCCTCTCTTGGCCCTCTCTCCTTTTGGCTCCTCTCTCCTCGCATGGCCCAGTTCAGTCTACTGCTTCCTCTTCCTGCTCTGGACTCTTCCAGATGCTTCTGGCTGCACTCTCTCTCCTGTCTACAATAAAAAGCTTCTCATCAACCTTATGTAGGAGCAACCATGTCCTCATTACAATCAAAATTCCAGTTCCAGTCCATTAAACCCTCAGTCCAGACATAGGAGCCCCGCAGAGAGACACAGGACTGAGTCCCAGCACTTTACCTGAGAGAAGACCACAAATGGGCACTTAGAGATAAGGTCTTTAAACCCTTCCTAACGCAGTGCTAAGAACTGAGCCCGGGCTTTGTGTGTACTACACCAGAACGCCACAACTATACTGCACCCTCAGCCTGAGGGCCCTTTGTTTCAGACCAGCTCACACATGGGGTTACAACAGCTCACCTGCCACCCAGCCATAAAAATTACCAAAGCAGGGTGAAGAACCGCCAATCCCCATCCTGTCCTTGCTCAAGCCTCTTTATAGTCAATGCTCTCATCTCGACAGTCCCCAAAAGTGTCCTTGAACCCCAGTCTCAGCGCGTTCCCAACCTGTTCAGCCTCTCCTTGCTTATCAGCCATCATAATAAACCTGTTTCCGCTCAGCTTACATATTATTATACCAATATCAAGCTTAACTGGGACAGAGATTGTAGGGGTCACAAAGTCTAAAACACTCTCTGGTCCTTTACAGAAGTCTCTTAACCCTGTTCCAGGGGAAGGGCTCAGGCTCACAAACAGGGCCTAGTACACCGCTTCTGGCCAGTTTCCTGACCTCCAGTAGCCTTCATGGTACCCAACAGAGATTAGAAAAGCGACCCCTCCTTCCCTGTTAGAAACACCAGGATGGCCTTCTTTTATTCTAGGATGACCCTGCACTGACATCTGGTACAGAGGTCTAGACATAGACAAAGCTAATCAGGCTGATGCTACCAGAACGGAACGGCTCCTGGGTTTGGAGAGACTGTTCCCATCAGACACGGTGTGCACACAAGCACCTGCCTTTCTCACCTCTGCTTGCCCGGATTCAGGGAGCCCTCATCCACTTCCTTGTCGTACTGGGTGCAGATGTCGTCTATGCAGCCGTTATCTCCGAATCCTCCCCACTCCGTGTTGATGCACATCTGCCCTTCGTCTCCCTCCACCAGCTCAATGTTCCTCATCTCCTCCATATAGCACACGTTGCTTCCCGTCCCTGGAAGGAATCATGGAGGGACTTTAGACCTCAAAGACGACACTAGATCTAAGAGATGCAGGTGAGTCCCATAAAAAAGGGTGGGGTCTGAGACAGAGACTAGACGGGATTCCAGCTTTGTATTCAGCTGGCCAGTCTTAAGCAAGTGCTCTATGGAGTTGTTATAAAGACAAAAATAAGGCATTAGTATATTTTCTCCACATGCTAAGTAGCCAATGAGTGATATGTGCCATCCTCAGCAGTAGCAACAGCATCCCCATCACCATCACTGTCCCCATTACCACCACTTTCAGCATCCCTCCATCATCATCAGGATCACCATAAGCATCATTCCCATCATTAGCAGTGCTATCGTCATCTTCCCTACCGTCATATTCCCCATCACCATTAGTATCTCTAGCCACATCATCATCCCCATCATTCCCATCAGCATCCTCACAGCAGAAGCATTATCATCATCATCACCAACATCCTGGCCATCTTGCCCATCATCAGTATCATCATGATTATCCCTATCACCATTGTTATCAATATTCTCATCATTCTCATCATCACCCTTCCCATCATCCTCAGCAGCAGCAATCTCATCGGCAAACAAAGCTTCCAAGGAGCAACAGGCTTAGCAGTCAGCACGAGGACCATGAGGAATAGTCCAACCTTGGACAAGAGGACTTTTGGTATCTGGGAGCCATTCTTTCCTCCCTGCCCACGACCTGGCCCTGGAGCTCACACAGTGGTCTAGGTACCTATCCTATTCACTTGCAAAGGCCTCATCTGTGCGATCTCCTGGATGTGGCCCAACCTTCCTGCTGATGGGTAAACTCACGGGAGTCAGAATACTTAGCCTGTTCATGCTTACCAGCCAATGGGAGTCTGAGGGAGAACACCAAACACATGTCTATCGGTCTTCACATGCCTGTCTAGCCTCCTGCTCTTATCCCGTGAGCCCAGACAAGCCCCAGAGCCACTTCTCCGGGTTCTGTCACCACTCAGCTATGCTGTCATCTAGAAGGCTGTTCATGCTCATCTTTAAATCCCACCTGTCCCCTTCTCCCTCTGGAAGCCACTTTAAATCTGGACCACTGCCAGGCTACTTCAAAAGTTATCTAAAGCTCCTGTGTCATTTCAAACCACTCCCTTTCTCCAGCTAAGTCTCTTTTCAAGTCTTGCCCTTCAGATGCGCCCAAAGAATCAGACGGATCTAGGCAATGGCAATAGCAGAGCCAGAGTCTAAACCCAGCTCTGTGGCCCCAGACAATCATGCTCCACAGTGGCCTCCTTCCTTCCAAGACACGGGTATCAGAACCTTAAGTTCAAAGAAGGGAGTCTAAGGAAGGGGGGGGACATCGTAATGAGAGGAGAATCTAAAGATGACACACTGTATCAAGTATGAAGCTGTCCAAAACGCAAAGGAAGAAAACTCCTTTGTGTGTCTTCTTCCTCAGTGAACAGAATGACCATGGCTTAGAGCCTTGGTGAGACAGACATTAAGAGATTTGGAATTAGTTGGCCTAGAACCCCAGACTGAACTGCATCTACCTTTAGAGTAACCTCTGGCAGTAGAGCAGTGACCCCCACAACTCCTCAAGAGAGTCAGATGGGACCAGCCAGGGGGTCACACTTGACCACTCACCTGCTATCAAGCCAATCTCACAATTGGGATCTTCATAGCCGCATGTCATCATGGTCCCCACCGTGTCATTCACGATTGCAACTATGTCCAGGTCAAACTCCTGCGAAGGAAGCAAGCAACGGCCCTGAAAACGGACTGTGCAAGAGGCACCAAGGCCTGTGTTACAGGGCCTGGGCATAGCATGGCAGAGCAGGGGAAGAGGGCAAGGTCCATAGCCTACGTTTCTCCTTTTGATAGCTTCTCTGAGCATGTCCACCACGTCCTCCCCTTCGCAGTCGGTGGCCTTGAAGCCTTTGGTCCACCCTACTAGAGTCCCCTGAAACAAAGAAGGGGTCGTCATGTGAGCAGCACATCTTAGGGTCACAGAGCAGCTCCAACAGACATGAGATACGAATCTGATCCCAGGGAACATGCCTGCTCTTGGCCTGCTTCTATCTCTACCACCCCCACATGGCCCAGACAAGGGCTCCTGCCAAGTGGACTCTGCATAGCTCTGCACGGTCTTCAAGAGTCGCCTGTGTCCCTGACACCGCCACACAGAATCAAAGTCTGGAGTCAGAGTCATCCTGCTTCTAATGTGGCCCGTAACAGACTGAGGAGTCCACAGAGGTCGAGTTACACAAGGCCAATCCTGTCAGCCAAGGCATTGATATACAGTGAAAAGCGCCATCTTGTCCTCCCACCCAAGAGTACTGCGAGGATTTACTGTCTTCTCCATCATTATCAAAGTTAACACAAACCAGCCCAACTGCACCGTCAGAAAACACGGCACATTGGAGAATCATACTCATCATATTACACTTTTAAATGGAAGTCATTAAAACACAGGTAGACACATTGGAGCACAGGACTGAAATCTCAAGGTCCAAATCAGGAGCAGAAGGAGAGAGAGCACAAGCAAGGAACTCAGGACCGCGAAGGGTGCACCCATACACTGAGACAATGGGGATGTTCTATCAGGAACTCACCAAGGCCAGCTGGCCTGGGTCTGAAAAAGCCTGGGTCAAAACTGGTCTCGGTGAACATAGCAGACAAGGAGGACTACTGAGACCTCAAGAACAATGGCAATGGGTTTTTGATTCTACTGGACCTATTGGTTTCGTGGGAGCCTAGGCAGTTTCGTGGATGCTCATCTTACTAGACCTGGATGTAGGTGGGTGGTCTTTGGACTTCCCACAGGGCAGAGAACCCTGATTGCTTTTTGGGCTGACGAGGGAGGGGGATTTGATTGGGGGAGGGGGAGGGAAAGGGGAGGTGGCGGTGGGGAAGAGACAGAAATCTTTAATAAATAAATTAATTAATTAAAAAAATAAAGTATACAAGTAAAAAAAAATGACAGAAATATTCAGCCGAGAAAAGGGCCTGGAATGATATGTGCCCAAGGGATGATTATCTTTGGATCCAAGACTATGTGTGCATGTTTTTAAAAGATTCATTCATTCATTTAATGTATATGCATGCTCTATCTGCAAGCATGCTTTATGCCATCAGATCCCACTAGAGCTAGCTGTGAGCCACCATGTGGTTGCTGGGAATTGAATTCAGGACCTCTGGAAGAACAGCCAGTGTTCTTAACTGCTGAGCCATTTCTCCAGTCCGTTATGAGTACATTTTAGTTTTTCTATATTTTCTAAAATCAATGCACTTAATGTTCGTGGTGGTATGTTAGTGTTTAGAGGCTATTACCCTGGTCTGGGATTTATCTAGCCCAGCTCTGCAGCCTAGAAAGCTGGAAGTGGGAGCAACTGGCAGCACTAGGGTGCTGGACCAGGGAGGATGGCCCATGGAACCCTAACTAGACAACAACATCGCACCCTGAGGCCCTCAGCCATCAAACCTCCGTCTCCCCTCCACAGTTCTCAGGACATGCTCCCAGCTGGAAAACCTTTTTTATACATTGCAGCCATATAAAAAATATATATATAATCTTTCATCTTTCTTTTCTCCTGCGACCACTGCCATCTTGGCTCTCAGTTGCCCACCATTTTCACCAGCCTCCTCTGGGCATCAGGACAGCCGTGAAATGCCGGTGTCTCAGAGCAGAGGTGCTGCAGAGTTTGAGGCCCATCCGTCACTCAGAACCACTAACCGCCATGCTGGGTTCTTCCCCACACAGTCTGTTCATTCCTTCTGGCTTGTTTTTTGTTTGTTTGCTTGGTTGGTTGGTTGTTTTTTATGTTTTTGTTTTGTTTTTAGTTTTTGTTGTCGTTTTATTTTGTTTTGTTTATTTCTGAGATAGAGTCTCCTTATGCAGCCCTGGCTGTCCTGGAACTCACTATGTGGACCATAAAGACCTGCCTGTCTCAGCCTCTCAAGGGCTGGGCTTAAAGGTGTGCCCCGCTGTACCCCGTTAGCCTATTCATTCTTAATGGTAGTGATAGCATGAGTGCATTGGCCTTAAAAAAAAAAAACAAAAAACTAAACTAAAATGTCACTGAGAGGAATAAATCCCTGACTTCCCTTCCAAAGGGTAAAATCCCTCCAAACCCTTTTCTCTCCACTACGTGTACTTTGAAATGAGCAAATTCATATTTTGTGTAAATTACGAGTGTTGTTTTCCTTGCTTAGCAACACACTGTGGAGAGCTTCCCAGATCACATAATGTGGCTCTGCTATCTACTTTCAATGGGCAAAACTATCAACTATAATTACACAGAAATCTGAAAACCCATAGTCACGCCTACAAAAGTAAGCAGAATTCCTACCCTCATTTTATAAAGACGTATTTATTTTCTAAGTCTGTATGAGTGTATGTGTGTGTGTGTGTGTGTGTGTGTGTGAGCCTGTGTGTATGCGCATCATGTGTGTGCAGGTGTCAAAGTGAGAAGAGGGTGTCAGATGCCCTGGGACTAGAGCCACCATGTGGGTGCTGTGAACTGAGCCTGAGTCCTTTGCAAGAACAGTAAACGCTCTTAACTGCTGACTCATCTCTAGCCCCTAACCTCACCTATAAAATGAAGAAACCAAACCACGGAGCCAATAAATGAGGAGCCTGACAATACGACTCAGAGTCGGTGCTCTTAACTGCCGTCTTATTCTTCCTCCACCCCAAGCCAGGTGAAGTCCATGTCTGGCACAGAGTAACACTGTGGATGCTTTTGGTATACATACTATATCTCAATTAATCCAACCTCCTCTTCCTCCTCCTCCTCATTATTGAGGTCAAGTAACCCAGGCTGGCATTGAACTCCCTACGTAGCCACAGTTGGCCTCCGACTCTGGATCCTCCTGCCACCATCTCCCAAGTGCTGGTGTTACAAGCAGGTGCCCTTAGGCTACCTGGGTGAACTGTCTTTTGTCAAACAGCAAAACCCTACAACTTCAGTGCCTCCCTGTTCACATATGCTGTTCAGAAGAACACAAAAATCATTTCCCAGCTGTACTAATTAGCCTTCCCTGGTCATTACCTTCTCAAACCTCTCCATAAAACGATTGGACCCCTCTTTTCTAATAGGGTCTCATGTGTCCCTTTATGGCATAGCAGGCCACATCTGAGAGGGATACTCCCTAGATCCAACCAACTTGTGGATGAAAAATGTTCAGAAAGGAGCTAGAGAGACGGCTCAGAAGTTAAGAGCACTGGCTTCTTGCTCTTGCAAAGGACCCAGGTTCGGTTCTCAGCACCCACCTGGTGGCTCACAACTGCCTTGGAACTCCAGTTCCAGGGGATCTGCTGTCTTCCTCTGGCCTCTACAGGCACTGTGTTGCACAGAAGCACACGCAAGCAGAGACTCAAAAAACAAACAAAAATAATTTAAAAAGTATTCAGGAAATGGAACTGGGTCAGTTCTGATGCATCCGGACTCTGAACATCCTCCCCTAATGGTGACGTAATCTAGAGATGGCATTCAGGAGGGTGTGTGCAGGGTCTGTGAAAGCACTATGCCATTCTGTCGAATGAACTTGAGCAACAGCGGATTACAGTACCTGTAGGGAGTCCTGCACCCAGCTGTCTGCAGAGGAATGAACCCTTAACTCTTTTGCGAATTTCAAAGCACCAAATAGGGATTAATGAAAGTTTGTAAACAGAAAAACCTTTACACAATTAAAACCTTCTACACGATGTACTCCCAGCGTGTGAACAGTGGCCTGGTGATGTGGCTCGTTTCAGTAGAGCGCTTGCCTGGTATACACACAGCCCTGGGTTTGACCCCCAGCACCACGCGCACTGGGTACAGTGGTGCCTGCCTGTAATCCCAGGACTCAGAAGGCAGAAGCAGGAGGTTCAGAAGTTCAAGGTCATCCTTGCTACGTAGGGAATTGGAGGCCTGCCTGGAATACATGAGACCCTGTCTCAGAAACAAACCCTAACATGAGCACGGACAAGAGGAACCTTGAAATTGCCGTGAGGGAGGGCAGCCTCTAGGCCGGCTGCGTGCTTGGCAAGGCCGCCTTACCTTGTCGATGCACGTCTGTCTGCAGGGAAAGGAGAACGTGAAGCCCAAAGGCAGCTGGGCCCCCTTGAGGCCCATGTAGTCCAGGAAGTCAGCGATGCACTGCACGATGTGGTCAAACAGCTGCAGGGAGAGAGTGGCATTCATGCAGGGTGGGCACTGAGGGGTGTGGCAGCTGGCACCCAGGCCCAAGGCTCACCTCCTCTCCAGTCCCCTGCATGATCTCCAGGGGGATGGCAAAGATCTTGTTGTACATTCGCACCGACTTCCGTCCACTTCGGATCTTCACCAGGAGAACTCGGAAGTTGGTTCCCCCCAGATCCAGGGCAAGAAACTTTCCTTTCTCTGTGGTAGAGAAAAATGGAGGCTGCACCCCACCCACGAAGGCTGAGCAGGGACCCCCCTACTGGAAGCTTAGAGGAAGGACAGAGGGCCAAGCCCAGCAGAAAGGGAGCCTTTGCACCTGGACTCCTAGACCAAAGGAGCTTCAGGCCCCAGCAGGCGCCTTGAACCAGCCTTAAGCCAGGGCATTTCTCTTGGCCCTCATTTCCCCCAAGACCCATGCACCACCCATACCACCCACGGCTTCTGAGAAAGAGCTTCTTGTCCTGGGTTTCTTTCGATGTCTACTGAAGGAAGAGGTGTTGTGGAAATTATGTGTTACAATTTTTTATGCTGTGGAATATTTGCTTAATGCCGCAAAGGTGTGTTGCATTCTTTTATGTGGCATTTGTTTAACTCTGTGAAACTGTGTTACTTTGCCTGCCTAAAACACCTGATTGGTCTAGTAAGAGCTGAACAGCCCATAGGTAGGCAGGAGAGAGGGATAGGCGGGGCTGTCAGGCAGAGAGAATAAATAGGAAGAGAAGAAAGAAGAGGGAGCAAGCAAGAAAAGGAGGAGAGGAAGATGCCAGGAGCCAGCCACATAGTCACACAGCCAGCCAGACATAAGAAGGAAGTAAGAAGGAGAAAAAGAAATGCAGAAATAAAGCCCAGAGGCACAAGGTAGATGGGATAGTTAAAAAAAGTCAGCTAGAAACAAGCCAAGCTAAGACCCGGCATTTGTAAGAAAGAATAAGTCTCCTGTGTTTATTTGGGGGCTGGAGTCAGTCCCCAAAGAATAAGAGTAAAACAACAACAAACAAACAAAACCTACAAGGAGGCTGGGCTTTCAAGGCTTCTAGCTCTAAACTCCACTGACCAACAGGTCCCGAGTACTGTGCTGAGTCAGGGCTTCTGGTAGAGGTGGTATTCACCAGGCACTCGGGGGACTCTAAGGGGAGATCCTGGTCAGCTATCCTGAGTGGAGAGCATTTCCATCCTGTTTAAACAGTCCAGGGGACCTTACACCGTAAACGTGAGCCTGTTCTCCTTTTAGTGTCTGCAGCTGTGCGGGTGGGAGGGCACGTGTGCCACGGCACGGCGTGTATGCAGAGGTCAGAGAACAACTTTGTGGTGTTCGTTCTCTCCCTCCACCTCCACGTGTGATCCTGGGATTGAACTCAGGTTGCCAGGCTTCCGCTGTAAGCACCTTTACCCCCTGAGCCGTCTCACTAGCCTGGTATAAACCAACTCTTGTTCCTTAGTCTCCTGGCTGGGAAGCCACCTCCAACCCTACATCATGGAACTAACTGTGCAGGTCTCCAACCGCAGAACCCCTTCCTCCTCTGCCTCTCAGGGTCAGAGCCTGGTCTACCCAGAGTGAGAGTCTGGTCTACACGGGGTGAAAGCCTGGTCTACACAAACTCTCACTGCTCTCCATGTACCTACTCAGGTCTAACCACACCGGTCTCTCTTTCTCAAAATTGCCACAGATGCCATTATAGCCATCTCTAATATTCTGCCTTGCGCCTGCTGTTTCCTGGCCTTTTATATTGTCACCGTTTCCATTTCTCCATCTGCCTCCCTGTCTAAGCCCCATGCATAAGGGCACAGACTATACTCTACTGCTGGGCCCAGAACAGAATGAAACACGCAGTTGCTGCTTTGCGGAGATTTGAGGGACAAGGGCAGAAGAAGCCAATGAGTGAAAGAAGAACCGCCTGGTGTATCTTACTGTTCTTGGTCTGTCCATAAACCAAGGTGCACACCCTTAATCCCAGCACTCGGGAGGCAGGGGCAAATGGATCTCTGTGAGTTCAAGGCTAGCCTGATCTATAGAGCTAGTTCCAGGACAGTTAGGGTGACACAGAGAAGCCCTGTCTCAAAAAACCAAAACACCAAAATTAATATTAAAGATTCGGGGTATGTGAGCCTCGGAAGCTTACTAGCCTGTGGTGTTCATGAAATGGGAATATTCCCTCTTCAGGTAACAAAATGACAGCATCCAAAGCAAACAGTAAGAGCATGGACCAGCAAGAAAGCTGAGCTCAGCGGGTGCGGGCACTTGCCACAAAGTCTAACGACCTGAGTCTATGATCCTTAGAACCTATAGGGTGGAAGGAGGGAGAACCAACACCCACAAGTTGTCCTCTAACCTCCAAAATAAATAAAAGTTTTTTTTTAAAAGTTTAAAGGAAACCACCAAAGTCAGTTAGCAAAGGTCCTCATTCCCGGCAGAGGCTCCAGAGAGTCCTAGCAGTGAGGCAGCCACAGAGAAGGTCACAGAGAACTCCACTGCTCAGTGGTTTTCTTCAGCTGCCCACAGAGCAGTGGCAGAATCCAGAGCTGGAGAAGTCAGGACAGAAAACAGTGAGGCGTAATGCCAGAGTTCAAAGCTGGGAAAGGGCCTGCTAGAGTAAGCCCTGAAGGCCCACAGAGCCCAAGTGTCCAGAGGGAGGCTCAGGCGCAGCCTGGGGGCTTCTGCTGGTTCACAGCACGAGGTCAGTTCCTATTCTCACCTGCCCTGAGAACACATACACACATGCGCGCGTGCGCGCGCGCGCACACACACACACACACACACACACACACACACACACACACACGGTTTAACCAGGTCTTGCAGCTCCAGAACTAACCTCTACCAACTGCCCTCTCTTCTCGCCCAAGGCTCTAACACTCACTGCGTTTGCAGAGTGTCCGTGGGAGCTCTGCACACCCTACAGAGCAGGTGACGACTGTCCCAACCTACCTGTGCCATCAGGCATCCCATAGACATAGGTGGGGAGCATCTTCACCGTAGCCAGAGCGTGAGTCTTTTTCTTCAGCCCGTACTCTAGCTCAGTCCGCATCTTGTCCCTCACACCTATGAGTTGCTCTCGGGTCAGCTGGAACAAGGCCAGCACCTTGTCAATCTGCTTACGCTGGGCCTGCACCCGACAGGCTACCGCGGTCACCATGGCGGCCCCCTTGGTGCTGCCACTCTCTGACAGGAGGAAACGGACATCACAGTTTGGGACCAGTCTCCTCACCACCTTGTGCAGGCGTTTGGGGTACCTGAAGGTAGAGGTGACAGTCGGATATTGAAGAGTCAGAAGAGCTGGGTGTGACCAGTGGGAACAGACACGGGGCTAGCGGGCAATGGGTCTGAGAGGGCCTTCTTGTTGGGCAGTTAGGGATGGACTACAAGTGGGGCAGTGGAAAGGCCACTCTGGAAGCTAAGGGAAGAGCTGGAGTTTCAACACAGAGGGCGTGTGCGTGAACAGTGGGTGATAGATGCCACCTCTGTCCGAAGAGGAAGGATTTGCTTGCTCGGTCCTTTCTAGGGTGGACTCTCCTGGCTTCCAAAGATGCCCCCGGTTAGCTAGGGGGTCCTTCGCTCTGGATCCTCCCGGGGAATTTTCATTTCCCCACATCTTCCTGACAACCTCTGCCGTCCCTGATTTTCCTCATCGGTAACTAGGTTTTCCTGAATTTTCAGTCTTACCACTCAGTAGGAAATAGTGGAGAGAAAGACGGCTCGATAGACTACAGAAGGAAAGGCGGCTAGGAGATAGGAAGAGAGAGAAACAGACAGACAGACAGGCAGGCGGGCAGATCGGCATATAGACACAGAGAGATGAATGATGGACACACCGATGGATGTATACATGAATGGACAGATAGATGACTGACTTTCTAATTAGACAATTGCTTTAACAGACTTTCTTTTTTAAGGTGGGTCTTGCCATATAGCTCAGGCTGGCCTCAAGTTTGCTCTCTTCCTGCTCCTTACAGAGGAGTTCTCCGTTGCTCTGCCCTAGAGAACCTGCTATTGGGCCACCCCTCTGAATTCTAGGATTGCTGCCATGCGCACCACATTCAGCTCACGGCCCATCTCTTTCAGAGTGAGCCCCCAAAGCACCCGACCAGCAGCGTAGATGCAGCATCTATCGCCATCTACCCCTTGAAATCTCAGAACTATTAAGAGGCAGTTGGTTCTAGCCGCCCAGCTATGCAACATAGACCTGAGAGAGCGCCAGGGCTCAGCAACAGCGGAGACTCCGTAGTGCGCTCCAGGCTGGTGGTGAGCGGCACTTACTGGGGGTGTATTTTGTAGAGGGTTCCATCCATGCCCACCGTGGTGCGGAGCCGGGCCAGCTTCTTATTCTCTCGGAGGCGTGTCAAGATGGCTGCCAGAGCGGCAGCGCAGAGATTGGCCGAGCGGAAAGAGACGATGGTGCACACTTGCTGGACGGCAATGCAGTCCGACTCTGAGGGGTCCAGGCCCAGATTCACCAGGATCTCTCTCGTATTGGCCAGGCCTTCTTTGTACCTAGCCAGGGGACAGGAAGAGGGGCCCGTACCTCTCCATGCTGTGGCCACCCTCCCCGGATGTGTGCGCTATCTCACAATAACACAGTCTGGCCAATGATATCAGCGCTGAGAACAGCTGCTGCCGTTTACTAAGCACGTGGCTCTAATTCCCCAAGAGATCCGCGACTGTAAAAACATTACTAGTCACTATTTAAGGGAGGAAGAAGGCAGGGAAAAAAAGCATGGGGGGGCATCCTAATATCGTAGGCCCTGGCTAATGAACCCACAAGAGCATGACACGGAGCCATGCAGAGATGTCTAGTTTGTCTGAAACGATGCCCAGGGCTGAAACTCCCTGTGAAGGAGGAAGGTCTGGGTCCTACTGCTACTCTGTCACCTGAGCACATGGTGCCATGGCCACCAACCCCTGCCCCCCACAAAGGCAAGGCAGGAGGACCACCCCAGCAACTTACTTCTCCATGGCAGCCACGTGCTGGGTTTCGATCTTGCCCTTTGTATGGAGAGCGGAGGATTTTGCACCCCCAAACAGGAGACCAACTTTGGCCATCTTTAGTAGGATGAGCCGGACCAACT
This sequence comes from Alexandromys fortis, assembly GCF_014885135.2. Lineage (NCBI taxonomy): Eukaryota > Metazoa > Chordata > Mammalia > Rodentia > Cricetidae > Alexandromys > Alexandromys fortis. Next base: position 18,299,712 of record NW_026067892.1, on the reverse strand, counting down.
CCCCCATGTACAGACCACTGACCATCTTCTCGAACCTGCAGTGGGATGAGCGGGTCGGTGGAAGTGGCGCCTCAGGCTAGGCTAAGCAGCATTGGTTCCCGAAGGCCAGCACACAGAGCAGCCCTGGCCGTGGGGAGCCCTTCCTACTTTGGCCATGAGGAACCACAATGTTGCAGGCTTCTGCTACTTTCTAAGCTCATTCCGCCATGGAACAACAAGCCAGAGCAGAGACTCACTCTGAGGCTTCCAACGCCCACACTGAGTTTTTGCCTGGTGCTGAGATTGCAGTCTGGAGTGTCTACTAAAGGCCATTTTGTCAAAGGCTTGGTCCTCAGCCTAAATGGCACTGTCGGGACATGACGGACCTTTACGAGGTGGGCTTCATAAAACTTCACTCAGCATTAGGGGCATTCCTTGAAAGGGAGAGAGGGACCCCAGACCTCTCTCTCCCCCTCTGTCTGTCACACCCAGCTCTGAGGGAAATTCCCCCGGGTATGGTTTCCTCCACCTCATACTTCTACCTTAGCTAATGCTGCCTGGCCCCAGCTGGTCATCGACTAGAACCTCCGAAACTGTGAGCCAGGCAAACCTCCACAAGCTGACGCACTCATAACATAAAGCTGCCTGACAGGAAAGTTGATGAGCTCCAGAGAAGGTCCACCACGACGTGAATGGAGGACCCCGGAAGGCAGCCCTCATCTCTACTCTGAGTCTTCATACAAATAACTGCAGGTTGTTTTCTCTATCATCCCAGTCCTCAGATATAGTAAGATAGAAAATCCAGGACTATCTGTTTCATGACCAGCCTTACAGCCTGCGATATAAAAACTCACTGGGGCTGGTGAGACGGCTCAGTGGTTAAGAGCATGTGCAGTTCTCAGCACCTACATCAGACAGCTCACAACCTTCTGTAACTCCAGCTCTGGGAGAGGGGGACCCAATACCATCTTCTGGCCTCTGTGGGTGCCTGCATTCACATCTGCACAAGTATATGTGTGCACACACGTGTGTGTGCACACACGTGCACACACACAAAAATAAAAACTAAATTATTTTTAGATAATCATCTTAGAACAGTGAAGAAACAGAGGGCAAACAAACGAAATTCAGGTTTGATTTAAGGGAATGGAATTTCTTTTACATGAAACAGAGATAAGTGAAAATGATAGTATAATGAACACTATGGCCTTGGCTTGTCACAGTTCATGGTTACAGGAAATTGGTATGTGCAGGGATCGGCCATAGCCAGCGCAAAGGCAATGAGTTACAAAGGATGCACAAGGCATTGCATGTAGAAAGGACAGCGCAGCCAGCTGTGTATGAGCCTCGAGTAAGCCCAGCACATAGCAAAGAGCTGCAGAAGATGCCAGAGTCGCTGCTCTACAGGCCATGGCTGAAGCTCAAAAAGGCTGTGACCAAACAGCAGACAAGGTGGCTGCTGCAATATGAGGCCCTTGAGGATGACGGGTGGCTGGGGAGCCCCTGGGGAGCACACCCAGGAATCCCAGGGCAGGGTCCCGTGCTTTCTGGGCCTGGCTTTCCTCTGTGTCCCTTCGCCTCCATACTCAAAGAGGGCAGAGGCTCATTTGGTTCACAACCTTCTCAGGAGAGCTTTGGACGCCCATGCTTACTGCAGAGCTGTGGACTGCCTGAGAGCTGCGATTGCAACCTAGGAAACAGACTCCCGCGGGAGCTGACTAGCCACAGTTAGACACCTTCCCTGGCACAAAGAGGGCCTGAGTGGGCAGGGACTGCCCGGTGCTGATGCCCGAATGAACAGGAGGGCACTCACAGTTGCTTCCCAGGGTTGAGCGAGCCCAGGTCCAACTCTCTGTCAAACTCCGTGCGAATGTCCTCCAAAGCCCCGTCGTCCCCGAAGGCCCCCCACTCCGTGTTGATGCACATCCTCCCCTCGTCACCTTCCACGAGCTCGATGTTGCTCATGTCTTCCATGTAACACGCATTAGTGCCTGTTCCTGGGAATCGGGTCGAAGAGAACACGTGAGAAGAAAAGGGCTTCCGGTTGGGTGAGCCGCGGGGAACTTAACCACCCTGAGTACTGAAAGACGAACGCAGAAAGCTTTCACTCTGGCCCCCTGGCTCTGGAGGTGGAAACCCCTCTGGCAAGCCTGAGCTTGTGAGGAGTGAGGTCCATGGGCGAGGCCCACAGGTGGAGCCCACGCCTCAGGTCATCATGGAGTCAGTTATGGCTGGAGGCCATTGTGAAGCCATCCCTGTGAATATGTACCAATGCTTAAAAAAATACCAGGGAAGAGAAAATAAGCCATCCTCATAAATGAAAAAACACAAATCCTTGCCATCAGAGTATTTCCTTACGCTTTCCCTAAGTCACCTCAGGACAGGTGTAGTTGTACCCTTGTTATTGGAATTAGCCTTTCAATTGCAGCCATTTGAGGCAGGAGCTCACTCTTAAACCCAGGCTAGCCTGAAACTCACTAAGTAGCTCAGGCTGGCATCAAAGTCACAGAAATCTTCCTGCCTCTGGTCCATGAGGGCTGAATTACAGATGGTAACTGCCATGTCCAGCTCCAGCTGAGCTTCTCGGCAGCATAGGAGAGTGCAGGGGCATCACTGTGAGCCAGCCCCAGCCCCGAGCACGGGCCCAGCACACCACAGCATGAAGAGACAAGAGCAGGAAGGAGGGGGCAGGGGATGGAGATGGGGGGTGGAAGAATGGATGGACAGAGGGAAGATGGATAGAGGGGATGGAGATGAATGGAGGGTGGATGGAGGATAAAGGAGGGTGGGAGAATGGATGGAGAGAGGGGAGGATGGAAGGAGGGACATAGGGAGGGAGGATGATGGAGAAAGGGTGGATGGATACAGGGGAGATGGATGAAGAGAGGGAGGATGAATGAAGAGAGAATGACTAGAGAGAAGATGGATGGGTGAGGGGGATGGATGGAGAGAGGGGTGAAGAGGGAAGAGGAATAATGGGTGGAGGGAGGATGGATAGATACACAGAGGGAGGCTGGATTGAGGGAGGGAAGAGATGGAATGAAGGAGGATGGATGGAGAAGGGTAGGATGGAGGGAGGGGGAGTGATGATGGGTGGAGGGAGTACGGATGGATGGATGATGGATGGATGGATGGGTGGGTAGATGGGTGGATGGATGGGTGGATGGATGGATGGGTGGATGGGTGGGTAGATGGGTGGATGGGTGGATGGATGGATGGATGGGTGGGTAGATGGGTGGATGGATGGGTGGATGGATGGATGGATGGGTGGATGGGTGGGTAGATGGGTGGATGGATGGGTGGATGGATGGATGGATGGATGGGTGGATGGACAGAGATGGTAGGTTTCCTATCTCTCTGTGTTGTGTCTTCTGAGAAGTGACAGCACCCTTCATATTGATTTAGATTTTACTCAAACTCAGCCCAAAACTAGTTCCCTCTCCCACCTCCAAAACACCAAGTCCACTGAGTTACCAATGATAACACCGACTTCACAGCCCGGATCGTCATAAGCACAAGTCATCATGGTCCCCACAGTGTCATTAACCAAGGACAGGATGTCCACGTCCAGGTCCTGGTGAACACAAGGCCTCAAGGGTATCAGCAGTAGGAAGTTTACTCTCCCCTGCCCACCTCACCAGATCAGTGAACATCATTAGACATGGTCTGCAAGAAACAGCTTTTTCAAGGTTCCAGGTCTAGGGGAGGAGCGGGGAGCTTGTGTTCCTACATTGAGTGGAATGACTTCCGTAAAAGAGAACTATGGAAACAGTCCCTGGTATCTACCCCTGGAGGACACAGTGGCAAGCGTATCTGTCCTGGGGAAAATGGTATTTCTAAGAGAAAACATGCCAGCCCTGGCCTACAGGGCCCTGCCAGCCAGCAAGCATGGCTTTGGTCAAAACCCATCTTTCCTACATGGGTTTCCTATTCTGTCGGGTCAACTCCAGGCCTTACACCAAGGTTCCCTCCGGTCTGTAGGGCTGTCTTCAAGTGAGAAGAAGGGACTGGAAGGTGGCACATCAAAATGTTCTTCTGGAGCCGGGGGATCATAATTCAGAGTGGCACACCCTGCCACCATTCTAGGGGCTCGTTCACCAACTCAGTCAATAACAGCAAGGATAACTCCTCTTCTCACCAGGCAACATGCACTTTAGGCTCTAAGTGTTTTATTTGGGAAATGTTTAAGTGCTTACTTTTGATACTATGTAAATATTGTCAAAATGTTGGAGCAGGGAACGAAATAGAGAAAGCTGGGTTTCTCAGTATTTGTGTGTTTTGTTGGTGGGTGGGTGGGAGAACTAGGCCTATGCATGTGCTTTGCCACCACAACAGCCCAGCTCCAAAAGGAGGAAAGGTGGGGTTTAAACACAGTGACAGCAAAAGTCCTCCTGAAGGGCTGTGGTAACTGGGGACCCAGGAAATAAAAGGCTGTGTCTCTGTGGTTCTCCAGAGGCCTAACTGTGCCCATCCTCACTGCAATGAGGATGGGGACAGCCCCACCCCTCCCATTTCTCCTTCTAGGCAGGTGCAGCACAAGGGCCCCAAGCCTAAGAGTCAAGGACTGGGAGGCTCCCCGCCCGAGTGAGTCCCTCACCTCGTGCTTTTTCATGGCGTTGGCAAGGCGGTTCACCACGTCTGTGTCCTGAACTCCCCGGGCCTTGAACTTTTTGGTCCATGAAAGGAGGAAGCCCTGTGAGGATGTTTCAGGTTAATGTAAGGCCGCGTTCACGCTGGCTTCTCTTCTCTAAGCTCCATCGCTCTGATTCTTTGGGGTTTCGTTTTGTTTCTAATTAACGCATAATAGTTGCATGGATTTATGGTGTACAGAAGGGGCCTTCAGTACACAGTTCCGTCAGGGCAATCTGCATAACCAGATTGTTATGTGCTTTTTTTGTGTGGTGGTGGTGGTGATGATAGTGAGATTTATCCAGATTTCCAGCCCCCTCAGTTATGGACAAAGAAATAGACAGGAAATAACTCTGGGTCTCCAGTCAGGGCAGCAGAACTCAGACCCACAATCAGCCCCCAGGTTGTTTTCTGTGCTGCACTGCCACCATGTGGCCACTGCCACTAACTTCTGCCTTTCTAGGCTCAGGCAACCTCCTGGTTTCACCAAGCAGAGGAGAGATGAATGGCTTCTCCCTTTCAGGTGCCAGGAGGCAGAGGCAGACCCCTGCTATTCTGAGGCCAGCATCTCCTGGCACCCTAGATACGTGTGCTTAAGGCTCACTGCAGACCCCGCTGACTCAGGGCCCAGCAAGGCCTCCTGACAACCGCCTAACCTGCCTGCGTGCTGTGTGCACAGAATCAAGGCCCCACATCACCCAGGTCGCTCTCACACACTAGCAAAAAGCAGAGGAAAAGACGGACAGCCCAGAATTTCATGCTGCTCCCTTGCCCGTGTCCACATGCCCCAACCCTCCCGTCTTACCTCATCCAACTTAGTCTGTCTGCAGGGGAAAGAGAAGGTGAAGCCCAGGGGCAACTTCTTATGCGTCAGCTCTCTGGTTCTCATGAAATCTGCCAGGCAGTCAGCTACGTAGCCAAAGAGCTGCAGGAGAGAACGCAGGCACAAGGCTTAAAGCAAAGTCTCTGGCGGCACCGCCTCTGGCCGCCGGTACCCAAGCCCGTCCTCCTGCTGGTACCTCTGTGCCGTTCCCGCGGATGATTTCATTAGGCGTTGGGTAGAACTGACTCTCCATTTGGACATTTTGCTTCCCCTCTTGAGAGACTTGCACCTTCAAGACCCGAAACTTGGATCCTCCAAGATCCAGGGAAAGGAACTCCCCATTTTCTATAAAACCCAAATAGTCACAGTTCAGTAAAGTCACCATTCTCCTGTGTCCCAAGCTGGCCATACAGCAAGTGCTGTCCAACCGCACAGCCCCCACGGATTAGTGTCCTCATTCCGCTTGCTTGAGGGTTGGGGAGTGGGGTCTTCAGTCCACACCATGCTGTAGAGGACTGTGATCCCAACCCTGCTCCGCTTGATCACGCTGGAGACACACTGGAGAGAATGAGCCAGTTCACTGGGAAGAGGCCATGTGACCCCACTTTGTGGTGGGGTCTGAGGGAAGAGCCTTGAGAGAAGAGCCTATGCTAGCAGGCTGCATCTGGGAAGAAAGCTCTAGCGTCAACCACACGGGAAACTCGGATAAAGGCATGAGGAAGAGAGGGGTGCAATAAAGAGAGGCTAGCCTCAGGCAAGCCCCAGTCCTCAGAGGGAAACAGCAGGAACCGGATAATAGACACTAGGGTACCAAACATATTTAATTGGGGGAAGGGGCACAATCTCTCCCACGGGAGTAGATACCAGCAGCCAGCCTGGCCCAAGAAGGATGCCTCAAGGGAAGATACAGAGTGACACATGTTTTGGGTGAGGCACCCCACCCTGATGACACCTACACAGGACCTTTGCCAGTGCCTTTGGTGTCAGCCACATGTATGGGAAGTTCACCTCCTAGCATACGGAGTGTTTATACAAAAGGATCGATGTCTGCAGAGTGGATTCATGTGCCAGGTGGGCACACCGGAGAGAAAGTCCATGCCTGCAAACCCAAATAGTCATACGATGTCATACAACAGCATACTTAATATCATACAATGGCAACCGCAGCTACCTGCCTATCAAGGGCCAGCTGGACAATCTCTCCCTCCTGGAGAACCCTGAGATCTAATGCAGAGGAACATCTCCACCAGACCGCAAAAGCAGAAGGCACAGCGAGGAAGTTCACAGGCCCAGCCCCCCCCCCAAGCTGAGCATACACAGGTCCCTGCTTTAGGGGTTCCATGAAATTTGGTGTGCCTCCTTCTCAGTCCCCATGTCCCTGCATAACAAACATGTCTGGACTATGCTCCAGACATTTCTCCATTCTGGCAATCCAAGAGTTAAAGGCCGAGGCTTAGATGGCACGAACAGTGTTGTGCAAACTGGCACACATGCATGTCTCTGGGAACCTAGCTTGCAAGCAACTGGTGATGTGGGAGTGATTTCTTATTAATAAAGAAACTGCCTTGGCCCATTTTATTGGATAGAAAATTAGGTAGGCGGAGTAGACAGAGGAGAATGCTGGGAAAAAGAAGCTGTGTGAGGAGTCGCCATGGTTCTCCCGTTCCAGACAGACGCAGGTTAAGATCCTCCCTGGTAAGCCAGCTCGTGGGCTACACAGAATATTAGAAATGGGTTAGAACAATATGTAAGAGCTAGCCATAAGGAACTGGAACTATCCGGGCCAGGCAGTGTTTGAAAGAATACAGTTTCCGTGTAATTATTTCTGGG
>NW_026067892.1:18248398-18290037 GCF_014885135.2 Alexandromys fortis | reverse complement strand
AAAATTAGGTAGGCGGAGTAGACAGAGGAGAATGCTGGGAAAAAGAAGCTGTGTGAGGAGTCGCCATGGTTCTCCCGTTCCAGACAGACGCAGGTTAAGATCCTCCCTGGTAAGCCAGCTCGTGGGCTACACAGAATATTAGAAATGGGTTAGAACAATATGTAAGAGCTAGCCATAAGGAACTGGAACTATCCGGGCCAGGCAGTGTTTGAAAGAATACAGTTTCCGTGTAATTATTTCTGGGTATAAGCTAGCCATGCGGGCGGCCGGGTGCCGGGGACGCAGCCCTGTCGCTCCTATTTCAACAAACTGGGACTGGGCCTGCAACTCTGCATTTCTAAACGCACCTCTAGCTAGCTAAGATGTCAATCATTTACAGACCCAGGCAGCCGCATTTTTTTTTTTTTTTTTTGTCTCAGTTGGAAACAGCTAGAGATTATCTCCTTCGATTAGCGCTGAAAGGAGCTCCAGGGAATGGTTTAAAGTCTCTTCCTGGGCCAAGGAATCCAGGCACAAAATCCTTTGCTCTTATCATGTCTATTCCAGAAAGAGGCTCTATCGCTGGGTGTGTCATGCTGGAGAGCACCTAACTCAGAGCCAGGTGCTGGGAGGCCAAGATGACAGGGTGTGAGCCCCCTGGGGAGCTTATCAGAAGTACTGTGCTAGGTGGGAAGAAGGCTCTGCTGAAGAAAAGCTAGCACAGGAGAGGTTCCAGCCGACCAGTTCCCCACGGAGCTAAGACACAGTGAAGTGTGAAGAGATAGCATGGCCCCAGAGACAGGGGTGGGGTAGGGGGATGTAAGGGGGTGAGGGGACAGGTCAAGGGAGATGTGGGAGAGGGATGGGGCCTGGAGTGTGGGGGCAGTGAGTGACAGAAAGTGACAAGGAGCCACAGAGAGAGTATAAAAGAAGGGAAGGCCGAACCTGACTGAGAATTTGGGGGAAAGGCCTCCAGTCAGAGTGGAGTTGCCCTGCTGCAGAGATGGGAGGTGGCAAGCTGAGAACCGGTTAGTGTCAGTTCCTCCCTCTGCCCGACATTACACCCTTATCGCTGTGCAAACACCTTGCTCCCGGTGACTCAAGATGTCATTTCAGGGAAACGCTGTGGCATGATCCCTTCCACGTGGTGTGACTCTAACCCCAGAGGAATGATTTCCTGGACCCTGGGGGAGGGAGGCCCAGCTCAGGCAGAGCAGGAGAATGTACACACACACACACACACACACACACACACCTATACTGACACATGTGTGCACCTATACTACAACATGCACGAAAGAAAATAGCCTCCCAAGACAGGGAGGTCCTTAGAAATGGGGTTCCCTCCCAATGTCACTGCCAGGGCCTGTGACTCAGCTCCTTTCCCATTTCCCATTACAGTGTCTCCTAAGAGCACCCAGTAGCTGAATACATAAATTTCTGGAGACCCATATTCCCCAGAGAAGGCTTGGGAACCATGTCTAGTAACTGCTCGGTTGCATAAGAGTCTTAATTCCTTGACAACTATGAAACTGGGGTCCTGCAGCCCCACAGCCCGTCACCCTGGTCTGACTGAGCACATCAGGGCTTTAAGACCCACCCTGAACCCCAACAAAGGGTGGAGGCAGAGGCCAAGGAGAGAGCCTGCTTCGTGGGATCAAAGGATCACACCTTTACAGTCCTAAAGCGGGTGGATGTGTCCCTCGCACTGACCGGGTGGCTGGTGAGGAAGCACTCACTCTTAGGCCTTTGCTCCTAAGGGGCTGGGAGGCCAGTGAGGCTCAGTGGGTCACTCTTCAGGCAGCTTCAGAGCAAGGGGAACTACAGAGAAAAGGTAGGCCCAGGAGGCTTCCAGGAAACAGAATATATTTCTGAGACAGAAGCCACAAGGATTAGGAAAGGTTTATTTGCTTAGTTCTGTTAGTAATTGTGGAATTACAAAACCAGTTCACAGAACTACGGAGAACTGGGGACAACATTTAAGGAATTTTTTTAGTGTGTGTGTGTCTGTCTGTCTGTCTGTCTGTCTGTCTGTATGCGAGTGCACACACACACGCCAATGCATACATGTCACAGAACATATGTAGCGGGGTCAGAGGGCAACCTCCAGTGTTGGTTCCCTCCTTCCACCTTGTCTGGGGCAGGGTTTCTTGTTGGCTGCTGTGTACACAGGCTAGCTGGCCTGAGCACTTCTGGTAATTCTCCCACCTTTCTGCCAGAGTGTTGAAACTGTAATGTGCACTACTGGATCAGGCCTTATGTGGCTTCTAGGGAATCCAAACTCAAAGTTGGCAGCAAGTGCTTTACCAACTGAGCCATCTCCCCAGTGCCATTTGAGAGACGTTTAAAACACCCCAACCTACCCAAGTGCTGATCCGTCAGCCTGATCTATAACTGGATTCTAGGCCAGTCAGGACTACATAGCAAGACCCTGTCACAAACATACGAATGTATACACAGATACATGCTCCGTTCACATGATCTCATTGATCTCAATGCTGAGGCTCAAAATAGAAGATCCTGGAAGCACACATTGGCTTACTTCCCCCACTGAGATGCCGTCAACCAAGGAAGACTAAACTCAAACCACAGTGTCAGAGACTGAAAACCAAACACCAGCATCTAACCAAAACACACTTCATCCCACTCTCATTCCGGCCCTTCGTCATCTTTCATGCCCACCAAATCATTTACTGCCCCTGACACTGCCTAGGAACCCTCCCTTCCCTCTCCCCTCCAAGGAGGGTGTTTAAGTCACAGCCAGTGGGCTCTCCTTTGAGTTCTGTGCTGCGAATGGCTCCTGTGCATGTGGACGCATTGACGAAATGACACGCTTTCTTCTGCAGCTCTGTCTGTTGTTGTTCAATTCGATAAACATAAAGACTCAGTTTTCACAGGGAAGCAGACAGTCCCTGGGCTCTTCCCCCGATGACTTACAACTTGGTGCCCTGCTCTAACTATGCCCTGCTGGGGTGGAACACAGAATAGTAGTCTGAGCGTTTACTAAGGGCATCTGATATATTAGGGACTCTGGGTCCCAGGACCTGAGTGACACGGAATGGTGAAACACTGTATCACGTAATGAGGACAGTGTATCACCAGAGGACAGTGTATCACCAGAGGACAGTGTATCACCAGAGGACAGTGTATCACCAGAGGACAGTGATAGGAGATGTGTGTCTCCCAGGTGGAAGAGGAGAAAGCTGTAGAACTTGAGTCTCATCTCCTAACCTGAAGCAGCCCCCCAGCCACCAGCCAGCCCAAGGCCACCTTCCCCTGCTCTGTGGCCACACCCGGGCCAGGTTAGGAGGACTTAGCCCTGGTGCTCCTCACCACCCACACACACCCCATGACTCAGGTGTCAGACGACCTTGGGTGACCTGGCAAGGATCACAGTCCCAGCAGCGCTCTCCCCTAGTGTCAGAGGCAGGGCCCAGACTTCAAAGTAGGGTTGTGGCTCCTCAAATCATAGGGCCTGCTAGGGCAGTGGTCTCAACTTGTGGGCCACAGGCCGTTTGAGGGTCGAATGACCTTTTCACAGGGGTCATCTGAGACCATCAGAAACACAGATATTTACATTTTAATTCCTAACAGTGGGGAAATTATAGTTATGAAGTAGCAATGAAAATAATTTTATGGCTGGGGGTCACCACAACACGGGGAACTGTATTAAAGGGTCGCAGCCTCAGGAAGGTTGAGAACCACTGCTTTAGGTAGCACCCCCTGCAGGAAAGGATGCAATGCCTTCCCCATTGCTGTCTCTTGGGCCTCTCACCAAAGGTCCCCTGAGAATGCCCCCCCATAGCTCTAAGGCTCTGAGAACTGACACCCTGAAACTGGGGAAGCCCTCTTCTTCTTAGTGAGACCCTAGCAACAGCAGTCACTCCATGATGTCCTAGAAGGAGCATATGACAGAGAGACCCTAGTGTTCCGCAATGGCACCGTATACTCAAGAAAAAAAAAAAAACAGCACTGATTTTTTTCTCTTATGACTAAAGATGGAAAGCTGGATGGGAGCTCATAGGTCCTCCAGGGAGCACTAGGTAGGCTCCCCCCAAATCCACTTCCTATCCCCTCAGTCATTGGCGTACGTTAGGGCTCACGGCAGAAGGAAACGAAGGCTGCAGGTGCTTCCTTTCCATTGAGAGATTAGCCTGGGTTATCTCAGCGGCCTGATGTAATCACAGGACCTTCAGATGTGGAAGAGGAGGCAGAGGGGTTTCAGAGAAGGATCAGAAGACACACTGTTGGCTTTGAGGACGGAAAGGGCAAGGATTGTGGGTGCTCTCGAAGCTGGAAAAGGCCAGGAAACGGAGTTTTGCCTTAACTGTCCCCCAGCATCTCCAAGAGGAACACAGTCCGGCTAACAACTTGCATTTAGCCCAGTGAGGCCCATCTCAAACAGTGACTTGGTAAACTATGGCGGAATGTGGATTGTGTTAATCCACAAAATCTATAAGAATGTTACCAGAGTCTCTGGGGATCTGTGTCTGGGAGCTGCCACAGGTGGGCAGATCCTATGCTCACGCGAACGTGGAACCAGGTCCTAGCGGAGACTGCTGGGCCCACTGTCTGGGTTTGGGTAGACTACATGAGAGTTCCTGGGCTCATACCCAAGAACAGCCCACGGAGACCCAATTCCTAGGAACCGAAAACGTGGCTCAGTGATAAAGACCTGTCCAGCATGGCCAAGGCCCTAGGATTGATACCCAGGCCAGCATGTGGCTAGGTCAGTTCTCTCAGCGGACAGAAGAAGAAACAAGGCTAAGCGCTGACTGAAGTCACTAAGATGACCGGGGCCCAGGTTCTTGGTTGGCTTCTTTGTGTTACTTCACCACCCCCTTCCTTTCTGTACTTCCTATTCCTAGCCGGGAATCTAGAGGTCTAAGAGAGGAAGCCACATACCAGTCGTTCAACTCGTGTGCCAGGGGCAGGGAAGAGCTCAGAATAATGTGGTAATGAAGCCCTGACTCCTGGAGACTGTCACCCACAACTGTGACAAGGGTTCAGACAAGCCCCTATCCCAGGGTGGGGACACTTCCTAGAGAGAGGCAAGGACTGATTGATCTAGGGGCTGCGCTTGGAAAATTAAGGCAGCACTCACAGGATCAAGAATGGGGGACCCTGTATCGGGGAGCAGATAGAATGAGTGAGGTCACCGTGGGCAGAGGGCACTCCAAGAGCCTCTGCCTGTGGAGCCCCAAAGGGTTCAGTCAGCAGGACTGAGGCAGAGAGAAGAGGGGAGGTTGGAGAGGGCCAGGGACAAGCAATAGGTTATCCATCAGCTGAGGAGCTGGGGTGGGATGGGAGGGAAGGGGTCCCGGTCACCCTGAGCCCCACTCACCTGAGCCATCCGGAATGGCCCTGACGAACGTGGGCAGCATCTTCACTGATGCAGTGGGGTTCGTGTCCTTCCCCAGGCCTTTCTCCATTTCAGCCTGGAACCGGGTCCTGATGTCCACCAGGGCCTCGTCTGAGAGCCGCATGTGGTACAGGAACCGGTCCACCTGGAACAGACACTGGGTTGGCTCCTGGGGGTGCCTGCCCTCCCAGCTGAGGCTGTCAACTTCCAGTTCTATCCAGTTCTATCCAGAACTCCTGACTTTGGGGACAGCTCTGTCGTGTGCACTCCCGAGGTCCTTATCGGTGTTTCATCAGTTGGGGACAAGGCAGGGAGGTGAGAGAGAGAATGAAACGGGAGACTGAGACAGGGCAGACTGGCTGAGCAGTGCTGGCGCACGCCTTTAATCCCAGCACTCGGGAGGCAGAGGCAGGCGGATCTCTGTGAGTTCGAGGCCAGCCTGGTCTACAGAGTGAGTTCCAGGAAAACCAGGGCGGTTACACACAGAAACCATCTCAAAAAACAAAAACATAAAAGGACAGGACAGATTGATCCCTCTGAAGGGCAAACTAAGGAAGAAGTGGTTCCCCATTTGATGTGGGAGTCCCTTCTGTGTGCTGTAATTACCATTAATGAATAAAGAAACTGCCTTGGCCTGTTGATAGGGCAGAATTTAGGTAGATGGAGAAGATGGAACTGAATTCTGGGAGGAAGAAGGGCCGAGAAAGAGACATCATGGATCTGCTGCCAGAGTCAGACACAGAACCTTGCTAGTAAGCCACATAATTGTGGCTTACCGATTAGTAGAAATGGGTTAAATTAAGATGTAAGAGTTAGCCAATAAGAAGATAGAGCTAATGGGCCAAGCAATGATTTAATTAATACAGTTTCTGTGTGGTTATTTAGGGGCTAATCTAAGCCAGGACGGCCGGGAACCAACAAGCGATCCCCTCCTATACCCGTTACAGTTGAGGGGGGTGCTTGGGTGTTAATCTCCAATTCAGGGCTCTCAGCATGTACCACTGTCCTTCCACTGGGAAGATTAGCTATACCTCAAATCTCTGGTTTGTACATGTTTCTCTTTCTTTCATTGTAGTTTTTCATATGTTTGTTTGTTTGTCTGTTTTGAGACAGGGTCTCACCAAGCAGCCATGTAAACCAGGATAGCCTAGAATTTGCCAAGTTACCCAGGCTGGCCTCAAACTAGTGATCCTCCTGCCTGCCTCTTGAGTGGGATTGCAGCTATGTGTCACCATGCTTGGCTTATCACGGGAGCTTTCTTCCATGCAACCGATAAATCCAAACACATTTCTCTTTGCTTATTGGCTGACAGGAAGCTTAGAGCTAGGTTTGAAATCCAACTGCAATCTTCTTCTAAATTTCTACTTATGTGAGGTAGTGACGTTGCCCTAATGCAGATGATGTTTTGTTTTGCTTTTTGAGACACAGGCTCACTAATTAGAAGTCTAGTTTTTGAAGCCACGTCAAAGCTTGGCATGGTGGCACACGTCTGTAATTCTAGCACACAGAAGGAAGAGGAGGAGAATCTGAAGCTCAAGGCCATCCTTGGCTACAAAGGGACTTCAAGGTCGGCCTGGGCTACACTGGCCTCGAAACAAAACGAGTCATGCCAACTTGTTATTGGAAATGAGATGTTGTTTAAGTAGCCAGGACTGAGGCAGAGGACCACTGCCCCAAATGCAGGAAGTTAATAAAAATCACTGTGGTGAGTTTAGTCACCTTGACGGTGACTGTACCACATTAGGAATGGCAGGGGAGTGTGGATGACGGTGTGGATTCTCAGCCTCATGAGAACGCATTATAGATAGGCAGGAAATTGCCTGGGATTATAGATAGGCAGGAGGAAATACTGGACACCACCTCCTCCCCTGCAGGTCCCCAGGAGGCCTGATTCCAGGCACACTCCTAGAATCCTATCCAAGTCAGAGAATACAAGCTGCGTTCTTCAGAGTGGCGTGCACACCACTGCATCAGACTTCCACAGCCCTTTAAGATGTCCAGACAAAGCCAAATGTTAGTCCCTAGCTGAGAGTGAGCACAGAGAACTGGAATACTGCCCTCCAGTATTCCTACAAGTTCCACAGGTGAACTGCCCCCAAAAGTGCAGGCCTTACATCAGCTTTGCTGGCACAAGTACCAGTCCTCTTCAGCTAGGCCTCAGAACAGAAGGACTCAATCAAGAGGCCCAAGATGGTGAGATGACCCTGTGACTCTGGGGCCTGGGGCTGGGGAGGGGAGCAGAGAGGCCAAAAGACTATCAGAGGCCGTCATGAAAGGGGACAATTGAGCTTTCGGCATATTTGAGAAGATAGGACGTAACCAGGTCATGCTTCGTTAGGGCTTCTGCTCAGCTCTTGATGACTAATTGGTTGGCACAAACTCGCACAAATGGAGGAAACTGGGTAGAAAGGACATGACTCAAGTGATTGGGGCAGAGGAAGAATGGAATGCCCTATGTGGGAACTCAACTTTGTCCTTTACTGTCCTGCCAAAACCCTCAGACAAAGTCCTAGACATGGGGCAGACGGGCAAGCTGCCGTCTCATGTAAGACATAGGGGCAGATGGACAAGCTGCCATCTAATGGTCATGAGCTCCTCCTCAAATCACTGCCGCTCTTTCAGTGAGCGTGAGTCAGTCACGGGAGGAAGCACGGCAACTTAGCGGTCCCTGCCTCATCTTTGTCTCTTCCTAAAACAGTAGCAAGGAAGCCATATGATGTGTGTGACTCAAAGGAGCAAGCACCATCTCCAACCCAGACAGGTGATCTGGGGGTCGTGTTAATGGGACGCACAGACATGAGTGGCAGGAGCCCAAGCCACTTTCTCAGAGACTTCTAAGCAAAAGGGAATGAGGAGAGCTGGCCAGCTTTAGAGAGAGCAGAAGAGAAGCCTCGAAGGCCAGGCTTACTCGGTTATGAAAGGAAGAGGCCTGAAGGGACTGGCAAGATCACTCCGTCCAAAGGTCTCATACTACGGATTGAGTCATAAGCAGGTTCCACACTTTGACCTACTGAAAATTTATTCTCAGGAATTTACTCAATAGGGAGAATGAATATATGCCACCGTTCATTGTAGTGATTTTTTTTTTCTCATTGGGGGGACTTGGTTTGTATATTGTGTTAAATCAGGAAGCAGTTTCAAGGGAGAACCCAAATATTCTTGTTTTAATATAGTAATAGTTTAATTGTGGAATGTTTTTGGCAGTTACCAAGTAATCAACAAGAGGGGAAAGGGAAATGCAGGGCGCATCTACTCAGTGGCCTATGAGGAAGACCCCGAAAGGTGACCATGAAGTGTGGACAGGAGGCAATCAGAGTTGACGCGGCATGTGCGCGCACCTAACTGTAAAGCACACACCGTGGACAGAGTACAAGGCTGCCTGCAGAGCACATGGGGAGGCTGGGGACTTCAGGGAAACTAAAGATGAGATTCAAGTTAACACCTCCACATTCTTGCAATGTTGACTTACTAAACTGTAAACACACACACACACTCTGAAGGCCCAGTCTGTCCTGTTCTTATGAATGAACCATCTGTAGGTCAGTGACCAGGTTCAACCCAACATTATCAATAGGTCAAATATGTCAATATATTGAGCTGGAAATGAATTCCAGACAGTGACCTTCTTGCTTTCATGTCATTCTGAGATTTCCAAATATGGTTCAAGGGTCTGATGAGTAATCTTTGCGGGCAACCGTGTCCCAGGACCTTGACAACGCCAAGCAGGAAGCATTTAAAGTCTCCAGCAGGAGTCAGAGAATTACACTCCGACCACGCACACACTTTGCCTTGTGACAAGCTGTTTTTGACCTGTGGAGTCACATCCTCCAAGATGTGGCTCAGGTCAGCTACAAACCAGCCTCCCCACAAGCCAAGGGACCTGCTGGGTCCTTGCTTCCGGTGGTTTCCAGGGATTCCTGACTCCCTTCTTTCTATGGTGAGGAAACTCAACCCAGGAACTGACAAAGGCTGGCCCTTCCTCCAGAAGGATCTGGTGTACATCAATGAAGGCTGTGCTCCAGACTTATCCCAGGTTAGAAAGGCCAGTCACTATAAGGAGCCAAGGAAATGAAGAGATTTTGCAAACTAAGGGCTCCAAAGTTTCAAAGATTCCCCTTCGGGGTGGCATCTCTGTCAAGCAGGGAGGAGCAGAAAGCAAGCTCTGAAGCAGGGCTGCAGAGGACTTTGCGTCCCTTGAGCAGTCAGCAGAGGGCTCTGCGAATCTAGCCAACAATAACAGAAGGAAAATAATTGTTAAAGCTTGCCGCTGGTTTGCAGTTAGAGGGAGTTGGCTCCCAGCACAGGGGGGCTACAGGAACCACACTCAGGATCGGCTAACCTCAGCCTGATCCTCAGCTCACTTTTAACGCCTGGGTGACCTTGGCGGAGTCTGGCTGCCCAGAGGACGGCTATTTCTATCAGCTCAGATGCTACTTTGTCGGCAGTCATTGAGTGTGACCAGTGCAACAGGCTGGGTCATTTTAGCCAACCAGAGAGAGTCCTGACTTCATCCGTCAACTGCAGCCCACTTTGATTTTGTAGAGTATGGCAAAGTAGGCAAAAGTCCACACCATTAACAGGACACTGCTGGCCAATAGCATATGCTTAAAAAAAAAAAAAAAAAAAGAAAAAAAAAACTACAGCTGTATTAAAATATACATCCCAGCCAGGCGATGGTGGCGCACGCCTTTAATCCCAGCACTCGGGAGGCAGAGGCAGGCGGATCTCTGTGAGTTCAAGACCAGCCTGGTCTACAGAGCTAGTGCCAGGACAGGCTCCAAAGCCACAGAGAAACCCTGTCTCGAAAAACCAAAAAAAAATAAAAATAAAAATAAAAAAATAAAAAAATAAAAAATAAAATAAAATATACATCCCAGCCATGCCAAATAGCATGCATGACCTTGTAATTCCGAGTACCTGGAGGCTGAGGCAGTAGCCCGAGACTACTGTGGGCTATATAAGGAGACCCTATCTCAAAATAATCAAATAAAACCCACATTCCTCGTGGTGCCCTGATTTTATGTGATTCAAACAAATGAATCATCAATCAGGTGCAGTTTACAAAGCTCTGATTCTTTACAAATGCCTCCCTCCATTGTGGCCTCGCCCCTAAATGGCCCTGAGTTGGGCATAGAGCTCTTTGAGCTTCCTAAAGACTTCCATATCCCATATTTGCCAAGAGGACTTGGGACAGTAAGGAATGTGGGAGGCTGGCCACCTCTTCCCCTCTGGGGCTGTCACTGCTATCGGCTCCCAGTAACTTTTCTAATAAGGTCTCTTAGATACTTTTTTCTTTTCACACTGGGGCTTGAACCCGGGACCTCACGCAAGCCAGGCAAGCACCCAACCACTAGAGCTACCCGGCCCCCAGCACCTTAACCCCTTTTGGTGTTGCGAGGGCATCAGTTGAGTTTGCCAGTGTAGACAGCCAGGCACCGCAGTCCTTACCTTCTTGATCTGATCCTCCTTCAGCTTGGTGAAGTAAAACGCCATCAAGTGTACGGCAAACATGTTTCCCGAGTTTGGTTGTTCCTGAGACGGGCAGAGATTTCTGTACGGTCACTGCTCTCCCTCTGCGGACTGCTGCACACCTCTCGTTCAGGCTGGGAGCTAGGTGCTAGAACTAAATACTCCCAGCTGCTTGGTTCAATGATTAAACTTTGCCCGTCTCTGGTCCCTCCCTCTGCCGCACACTCAGTTATCTAGCAGGAGGCTCTGGTGGGAGCTGCGGGCCAGCCGAGGGGGAGGGGGAGGCTGGGGACTGATGGGTTGACTATTTGAGAAACGGGCATGACAAAATCTTGTTGCCAAGCAACACTCTCACGCCAATGCTTCAAGCCCACTCAGCCAAGGGAAACCTTGTGAGGAGTTGGGGAGCAAAACAAAGCCAACTTTCAGCAGTGGACCTGTTCTGTAGGTAAACTCCAGTCCCAGGGCTCCTCTCTTTTCCTCAGCAAGGCAACAGAACTGCAGACTCCCAGTTCCTCTGAGGCACCGTCTTAACGGAGACCGAGCAGTGTCTTGGTCCTGCAGATTCAGAAGTACTGAGACAATTCCTCTACCATGGAACATAAGCTCTTAGCTTAGTTAAGGAAAAACAGTCAATGCTGGACAGCGGTAAGCCAGACAGCCTTTATTTCACAGGGAGTAACTTGGGGCTGCGGTGGCGGGGTGTGTGTGTGTGTTAAGAGAACGGAAGCCAGCAGGCCTCACTGGAGGTGCTGCTGCAGAGAGAGACACGTGGCTCCACTGTCTGCCTCCCTCATCATACAAGATGTGAGCAGGATCGGATTCGTGGAAACAAGCACCGCACTCCTCCCAGTCCCTGGCTGGCTCATGAGCTCTGCAGGACCAGCATTAACAGCACTGCCAGGCACAGGGGGCTTCATTAGTCCCAACTACAGATGAGAAGGGTGGCCCTGAGCTAAGTAACTTATGTGTCAGCCAGGGAGCAGTCCCAGGAGCCTGATTCCAGAGCCCGGCTCATGACGGACACAAGCTCCTCTTCCTCAATCCAATCTGGTAACTAAGGTTCTGGTGGGTTGAGTCTTAGCTAGACTGAAACCTGAATACAGGGCAGCGCTTCAACAGACCCTTCCCGGTAGGGAAAGGGGTTCCCTGAAAAATCCCCGACTCTTCTCTCCCAAATACTAAGAAAATGTGCTGTAAAGCTAACAGCTGACTAGGTGGCTGGGACACCCCCAGGGTCTCATCTCCCACTGTCCAGGTGGCCTCTGTGTCACCCTGGCAGCTTACAGCCTTAGCTTTGTCTGCTTTTCTTCTGCACAGTCTTACCAATCAAAACAACGCTGGCCACTGCCTGGGCAGGGACCTTCCACAGCTGCCTCTTCAGAACCCCCTCCCCCCCCCCCCCCCCCCCCCCCCCCCCCCCCCCCCCCCCCCCCCCCCCCCCCCCCCCCCCCCCCCCCCCCCCCCGCCCGAAGCCTGGCCCAGGTGATTAAAAGAACACATACTTTCCACTGACCGACATAACCACCTCCCTGATGGAGAAACCTCAGCCCTTTCTGTCTGTTTACCCCCAAACCATGACTTTTATCTCCTTTGCTTATCGTGTAAGCAAACAAAAGGTTAACCTTCAGTTTCCACTCAGCCCCCAAAATGCACACAGCTGGGATTCAGAAATGGTCTCAGACATCATCTTGGGCAGGCTGGCTGTCCAGGAAGGACACTGTTAACTTATTCCCTCTCAAGTGCCTGTGGCACCAGCTGAGGGCATCCACTGCAGACTGGGATATGAGGTTAGGACCAGCAGTGGACAGAAGGACACCCACTCTAGCAGAAGTCTCTGCAGTCTCGGGCTGTCTGAGGCAGGAAGGTAGGCAGCCTGTGCAATCTCACCGAGGCCAAGGACACTCGGCTGTCCCTGTTAAATGACACACCGCCTCTCACCTAAGCACATTGGCATCTACCTTCCAGGTGTGAGTTAGCCGAGTAACCAAAGAGGTTTAATGATGGTTAAAGACCATGTGTATCCAGAGTCATCAGAACAGACCCTTCATCTTATAGTACCAAGATGAAATAATCCGGTTGGCTTGCCATTCTCTCACAGGCTATCCCTTGGTGTGTTTCACCCCTATACAAGCTCTGTACAGCTGGTCTGGGCATCCGCTTGTGGACCTTGCTTAAGGGCATGAGTGCCGTCACTGTTGTAACAGCTAATACCTATTGTCCATTTGACCTAGCACCTCGGCACAGGAAGTGAAGTTCTCTATACACACGTCCATTTCCGCACGGCCCTCATCTAAGCCCAAAGCAATGTGGGCTCTCCCTTAGGTACTGAGCCTGACAGCCCAAACAAGCCTTCCTATTTAGGAAACGTGGAGTTTACAAGGTGCTTTGCAGTATGAATTCCGACAGCAATGACCACATTCTCCATTTTACAGAGTAGATGCCCAGAGCCCCACTGGTATTTAGTGGAAGAGAAATTCAAACACAGGCAGTCTAACACCAGGGCACAGGGATGTCTAGGGACTTGTCTGGAAACAGAGAGCAATGGCAAGTGCACAGGCCCTGGGTGCTCACTCTGGCTCTCCCTTCCCTCAAGAAAGGCCAAGGCCGTATCTTCACAGCCACCTTGGTGGTCACTCTGACAATGGAAGCAAATTGGCGACCACAGGAAAGGGGGGTAGCTTACACTGGGCACACCAAACTCATCGCCTGACTGAAGTCTTCTCAAGGCTGGGGACCCCTCCTAAAACCCCTATTTCATCTCCTACCATAGTCCCCAAGGAAAGGAAAATGTGTGTAGCCTTTCCCATCCCTTCAGTAAAGCACACCCGTAAGCCAGGAGAAGGTACCAGTTCCTGTAAAGGAGTAGAGGCAGCCAGGTATGTGTCAAGATTTTGCTGCTGGATGAGGGTGGTGGAACATGACTTTAGTCCTGGCACTCAACAGGCAGAGGCAGGTGGACATCTATGAGTTGAGAGCAGACTGGTCTACATAGTCAATTCCAGCTAGCTGGGCTACAAAGAGACCAGCAGTGTCAAACAGTGTTCCTGTTATTAAAAAAAAAAAAAAAAAAAAACCAAAACCATTGTGAATGCTATACCGTGTTTCTTTCTAAGTCCAAAATTAAACTGTTCACAGTGCAGATCAGTGTGACCAACTGACATTCAGCTAGCTGCACAAGACTGTGTGGGAGCGAATGTCCACACAAAGACACCAATGTGGAATCTTTCAGACTCCGCCACCAGGACAGTGCCCCGTGTCTTCAGGGTAGCGAGCACAGTGAAGCTAATGCTCAGCAGCTTCCTACCGACGGCCCACCATCCCTGCTTCTCACCTAGGAGAGAAGGGATGCTCAGGAACAAGCTAAAGCCCAACCCCTTTCCGGCATAACCGCACATCTGCAAAACATGAAAGACAAACCACCCAAGGAGATGCAGTTCATAGGGCAGAAGACAACCAACCTGTAAAAGCAAATGAGACTTCTGGTTAGACATAAACCAAAGTGCTCAGGGCTGGAGAGATAGCTCAGGGTTGAAGAGCCCTGTGCTCTTCCAGAGGACTTGTGTTCAATTCCCAGCACCCACAGGGCAGCTCACAACTGCCTGTAACTCTAGTCCCAGCGGATCTGACGCCCTCTTCTGGCCTCCTCTGGGGACGGCAGACATGCACATGATACATTGACATACATACAAGCAGGATATACGTAGACATAAAATAAGCAAAAACTGAAAAACTAAACCAAAATAAAAGAACAAACAACAACAAACTGAAAAATGAACAAACAAGAAAAATAGAAGAAAACTCCAGGCGCTAAAAGCCAAAGCCGCAGAGAAGGGCTGGCCACAAGCAGACCTGAAACCTGGCAAAAGGCTGTTCCCTGTGCCTGAGAAGAGGTGACCCTCTTCTGCTGCTATTTAAATATCCAGGTTTCCTGCCACAGTTTTTGCCGTGTATAGGGATAATGAAGTGCTGTCCTGGAGTTTCTGTACACTGTACTAGTCTTTAAAAAAACAAAACATTGTCTCCAGTTTCCACTCAGCTACTCCTACCTTGGTTGTGAATTTAAAGCGAACCAGCTCTGGGGTCCTGTCAGAGCTCGCTGGCTCATCTTCACTGTACTATGGACTCTGTAGCGCCCTGAACTCAGCCAACTCGTTTAGAAGGCAAAATAAATGAATGTAATTTTACAAAGTTTAAAGACAGTTTTGTGTCAGGGCTGGAGATGGCTCAGCAGTTAAGAACACTGACTGTTATTCCAGAGGACCCAGGTTCAATCTCTAACACTCAGATGGCAGCTCACAGTTATCTGTAACTCCAGTTCCTGGGCATCCCTTGGCCTCTCTGACCTCCTGCAACACCAGACATGCATGTGGTACACACATGCAGCCAAACACCCGTATGCACAATATAAATAAAAGGAAAATAAAAAATATACTTTTGTGAACACTAATTACACTTGTAGAATATCTGAATGTGCATTACGTTTATGCTCTGGAAGATTTATTTTTTAAAAAAGGTTTATTTATGTATATGGCGTTCTGCCTGTATGTACACCTGCAGGCCACAAGAGGGCACCGGATCGCATTATAGATGGTTGTGAGCCACCATGTGGTTGCTGGGACCTGTACTTCGGACCTCTGTAAAAAGCAGCCAGTGCTCTTAACGTTGGAGCCAGCTCTCCAGACCCCAGGAGCATTTGTTTAACAATGTAAACATGTGTTTCTTTTGTTTACGCTGTATTTGTTTAACTCTGTGAAGCTGTGATTGATTCTCTGCCTGTCTAAAACTCCTGATGGGCTAATAAAGAGCTGACTTGCTGCTAACAGTAAGGCAGGGGAAAGACTAGGTGGGGAATGGAAGGCAGAGAAAAAAATACAAGAGAAATCTGGAAGAAGGAGAGCAAGAAAAAGGGCAAGGGGAGGATGACAGCAGGGATCAGCCACTCAGCCCGGCACAGAGTAAGAGTGAAAGCAAGCTACACAGAAGAGAAGGAAAAAGCCCAGAGGCAAGTTAGCTGAGTTAACTTTAGAAAGGCTGGTAAGAAATAGCCAAGCTAAGGCAGGCATCTATAAGTAATAATAGGCCTCCCTGTGTGTGATTTATTTGGGAGCTGGGTGGCAGGCCCCCAAAAGACAAAAAAAAAAAAAAAAAAAAAAAAAAAGAGAGAAATAATAATAAAAAAAATCATACTCAGGTTTCTGGTCTAAAGCTTTCAAAGAGGAAACTCTTGGCATGATACACATGCTTGTCTCCATACATGTGTGCACCAAACATACTATGTTAGGTTTGCTTGTTTTTGAGCTACAGTCTCACTGTGTAGCCCTAGCTACTCTGGAATTGGTATGTGGACCAGGCTGGCCTCAATTCAATTGTTTCTGCCTCCTGAATGCTGGGAATAAAGGTGTGCACCACCATGATCAGCTCTAAGTGTATTTGTCTGATCGAGGTACAGAAAGACGGAATTATGATGGTTTTGGGCATGAGACTGATGATTTGTGCTGGCAGTTCTGTCTATCTACAATTCAAAGGAAGTTATTTCAAAAGATCTAGGGTCAGGTTAAGAGCACTGACTGCTCTTCCAGAGGTTCAGAGTTCAATTCCCAGGAACCGCATGGTGGCTCACAGCCATCTGTAATGGGATCTGATGTCCTCTTCTGGCCTGCAGGCATATATACAGACAGAACACTCATACAGACAAAAAAAAAAAAAAAAAGACCTAGTGTCATGCTATAGATGTGCCCCCCCCCCCACGGATATAATATGCAAAGTATTAAGTCACTGGTTGTTAATGGCAGCCAGATACGTCCTAACCACATTTAAGCCCCTCAAATCTAGAGCTGAGGTCAGTATCTGAGCCTCAGTCCATACCTCGTGTTACTGTTCAGAAGAATCAACAATATCAAACAAAGGGCTCTCAGTAGGTGTTCCAAAGCACATTAGAATACCACCAGGGGAAATGAAAACAGCTATATTTTTAGAAAAAAAAATGCAATCATGATTAAAACCAAACATAAGCCCACAAAAAAACTGGCAGTCAGACTTCAACAAGACCGAGCTGCTCAGATGAGTGGTGTTGAGATCAGTTCCCGCTTGTGCTCCTTGGTGGCATCTCCAGTCTCTTCTGCTAAACCACAGGGCCTCCTGTCCCTGAGAAGGGAAGGGCAAGAGCAAACTCTCACTGTTCAAGAACCTTCAGCTAAGCACTCGTGCAGCTCTTCCTGAGAGCCCCCTCCCTTTGTAAAAGCCCTGCTGTCGGCTTCAGTCCTTGAGGATTTTGTGAGACCACGTGGACAGAGTAAAGTTGATTCT
The DNA here is from genome assembly GCF_014885135.2 of Alexandromys fortis. Classification (NCBI taxonomy): domain Eukaryota; kingdom Metazoa; phylum Chordata; class Mammalia; order Rodentia; family Cricetidae; genus Alexandromys; species Alexandromys fortis. Next base: position 18,272,918 of record NW_026067892.1, on the reverse strand, counting down.
GGAACCTGACGTTGTCCAGCACAGGACACCCACACGATCTCCTAGGCACTCCACTCCGTTCCCCACAAGGAAGGACAGCACTTCTCAGTCTTTGCTCCCATGAAGACAGAGGTCTGAGATGAAGACTGCCTTCTAGATAATGTCACCCCAACTCCTCAGCACCCTGAAGAAAAGCTGTGACACATGAATACCACGTCGTATCTGGCTGTTCCTCGAGCCTCCACTCTGGAGTCAGCTTTGTTTAGCACAAAAGTAGGAAACTGGTTTAAGTCTCAGAATGACCTGTGAATTCCATTCTCGGGCAGAACGGTCCAAACCTACAGGTTACTCTAGGAAATACTTGTGGTGGGCAGGCTGGGACTGAACAGCCTACCATCACTTAACATCCAGCAACTCTGAACACGACTGCCCACGCCTTCACAGGTGCCATGTTGAACAAGGCAGAACCAGGTCTGTCCAATGCCTGAACTAAGGTCTTTAAACTTCTAGCTACATTTTTAACCAGGGCGGATGGAGACCACTGTGCGGCAGACTGGCCTTTAAACATGGGTGGTCTGACAGTGCCCCGTCCTGAGGGAGCTGACCTTCCCCATCACTTATTTCTACACGTGTGTGCACTCATTTCAGAGTCACACTGCTTCCACGCTAGCCCACACACTGTGACTACAGCAGCGCACTAGAGACACAAGCGTCCTTGCCCTGCTGAGCTGTACTCCATCTTTTCAGCTTCTAGAACAATCTCTGGTAGTGGGTGTAATAGACAAACTGTGTGCCACAGAATTCCACCTGTGACATCCTTAGAAACAGGCCTAACAATCCCCCAAGCTGATATGTGCAGGATTTCTGGAACAGCAGTGTCTCAGGGCTGCTCTACGAAAGGCCACTATGAACACTTAGGAAAAACCTTGAAGACGCTCTATTTTAAAGGTTGGAATAAGTACTTTAGATGGCTTTAGGAATTTACTGTTCTATGAAAAAAAAAATAGTGCAAGATGCCCACAATCCTATCACAGGCAGTGAATGCCATGTGCATAAGGATTTAAAATTGATTTTTATTTGCAAAATTAAAAAGCTTAATCAGAGTTGGGGTCCTTCTTCTTTCTTCTTGTCCCTGCCTTTTCTCTGCCATGTTCCGGCTGTTGCGTCAGCCACTCTTTCTGGAGCTGCTTCAGCATGTCTGCAGTGAGGAGTCCTTGCTGCACCAGCCTGGAAGCAAGGGGCAGCTCGCTGGCACTGGGGCTGAGTGGCTCTGCAGCTTTATCCCCTGCACTTTTGGTGCCACGTGTCCTTTTTGCTGGGCTCTTTAAGGTTCCTGACAACTGTGACTGGTTCCCTGACTGTGAGCTCTCCAAATTCAAAAGCTTGCGTGACTCAGAAAGTTTAATCAGTTTGGTGATGTTGTGTACACCATCTTGGATAATGACATCCAGTTCTTTCTGGAGATTTCGAACAAGGCTGGAGTCTGGAAACATATCCATGAAACGGTAGCTGGGAAAAGAACAAAGAACATTAGAGCAACAGCTCTGAGCCAGCAGCAACAACCTACCCACATTCTAGAGCAAAGCTTCTCAGCATTAATGCACAAGCTAAGACTGGAATCCTTGGTAAAATGCATGACCTGGGCTGCGGAGATGACTCAGAAGGGAAGGTGATTGCTTCACAAACATGGTGACCTGAGTTAGAGTCACAGGGCCTACATAAAACATGGAAGGAGAGAATCAACTCCACAAAGTTGGCCTCTGAAACAAAATGCACTCTGGCATGTGCATTTCCCACCTACCCCTATCATACAAACATGCACACACACACATACACACACACACAGCAGTAATTTTTAAAAAATATATTTTATTTATTATGTATACAATATTCTGTCTGCGTGTATGACTGCAGGCACCAGACCTCATTACAGATGGTTGTGAGCCACCATGTGGTTGCTGGTAACTGAACTCAGAACCTTTGGAAGAGCAGGCAATGCTCTTAACCACTGAGCCATCTCTCCAGCCCCCATTTTACTGATTTGTTTAGTTTTGTTTTGTTTTGGTTTTTCTGAGACAGGGTTTCTTTGTAGCTTTGGAGCCTGTCCTGGAACTAGCTCTTGTAGCCCAGGCTGGCCTCAAACTCACAGAGATCTGTCTGCCTCTGCCTCCCGAGTGCTGGGATTAAAGGCGTGCGCCACCACCACCACCAGGCTTAGAGAACTAATATTTTTTTATGAGAATTTAAGTCTAGATGGAGCGGAGGTTCTTTACTTCTGAACAGCTCCCAAGGGATCTTACATTTTCATTAGCAAGGATCTAGTCAACATCCTCATTAGGTTAAGTATTCCTGAAGTCTTTTCAGAAATAAGTATAAACCAAACTCAAGCACCTTCAAAAAAAATAGAGTACCCACCAATTACCTCTACCTTAAAAGAGCAGAAACTCACAAAACCTTTCATTTGCCCCATGAGTTAGAAAATTAAGAGCACAAAAAGGAAAAGGGTTGGTACCTTAGCCACAGGTAGAGATCAAAAACATCATGGACAGCTTCAAGATCCATGAGGTCTTTAATATTCTTAGGCGGAAGCAAAGGCCACTTGATATACCGGCGTAACCACGCAAAGGTCAGGGGCTCATTCCTGCTGAACTGTCTGGCAAACTGAAAGCAGAGAACAAAGTTTGGTAACAACCAGAATCCTCTTAGGTCTAATTAGAAAGAAAAAGGAGGTACAGCCTGTTAACTGTGGCTGTTTCAAAAGACAAGCTGCTTTCCTTCATGCTTGACACTTTCCTACATTTTAAAAAACATTTACTACTTTATAAGGGTTTATTTAGTTCAGACAAGGTCTTTTTCAAGCCAGGCTGGTCTCAAAATTGCTACCTAACCTAGAGGCCTTGAATTCTTGATTCTCTTGCCTCCACCTGGGCACTGGGGTTATGGGACTGTGCCACCATGTTCAGCTTAAAAATATTTATTTAAAATAAAAATGGGCCAGCAAGACTGACTCCTTGAGTAAGAGCACTTGGTGATAAGCCTCGTGGCCTGAGTTCAGACCCCAGAATCCACATGGTAAGAGAACTGATTTCTCAAGACCACCATGCTAAGTGGCACTCAAGGCCATCAGCAGACTGAGCTCCTCATAGTTCAGGATGGGATGAGGTAGCAGAGCAGCAAAACCCTCCAGATTTCCCAGCTCCCAACAGAAGGTCTAAGCAATGCTGACTTGCATTCTTCCAGGGTCTTTCCTCTCTGGCAGAGGCTCCTGCTTTGTTGGAATTGTTGTCTGGTGAATGGTGTAAACAGGACCAAGGCTACAGGAAGCAGCTCCAGTCATGTGAGCATATAAGTAGCTGAAGATTACCCACAACCTCCCCCTTATTCCAGTTCTCCCACCAATGACATACTTCCGGGAAAGTACCTAAACACAGACCTCTAAGGCACACTGTTAAGAGATAAGGAAAAAAAAAACAAGTTGCAAAATAATTCATTATAACATTTATGGGAAAACACCCACAAAACAGAACTGGAATTCCTACAGGTACGTGCATGAAGACAGATACCATGTGAAATAAACTCTAATAGCAAGTGTTCCAGAGGCCTGAGATTGGGGATGGCAGACAGTGTTAACCTTTCCATAATGTGTTAATTTGGTATAACAAATATGTGTGTATTATTTACATACTTTTACAATAACTTACAAAGTAAACCCAGTAACAGATTTAATTGAAATCGAGCTGCTAAACGTAATGCTAAGGCCTATGGTAGAGATGGCAGAGGTCTGGAGAAGAGCCTTGAGCTTAGCGGCATGAGGTGAGCACTCAGGATGGAGCACCAGGCAGTTCCGTTTCTAGAATCCCGTGCTCCTCACAAGTCACAGCCCAGTGCAAAGGATGAGAAGGAGAGGGGAGAGGCGCAGCCCTTACAGTTGAGGAAGTGAGCACCACTGCTACACCAAACCCTAGCCCTGCAAGTGCTCATTTAACTGTGTGCCAGCTTCTTCACAGTGGCCACCATCCAGGCCCAAATACAAGGCAAGGTTATCCTTCAAAAATTACCAAGTCACTTTATATTTCAATTTTCGGAAAGTTTCCTATATTTGGGGTACTCTCCCAGATGGACAAAGTACGGTTTGGAGGGAAATAGGTCAACCAGAAACAACCCAACGGCATAGAGCTAAAGGCGTACCTGTAACAGGGACGAGCAGACAAAAGGCTGTTTCTTGTTGATGGGGGCTGTGCAGAACACATACCTCACCCGTAGACTTAGTGGAATATGCTGGATCAGCTCTGCAGAGAACTTAAAATCATCCATATTGCAGACAAAATAGTGTCCATCAACTTGTGCAAAGTCCACAAAAATATCCTGGGGGAAAATACATATGAAATTACTGGACCGCCTGGATGTGAATTTCCCCCTGGATGTGAATAAAGAACTCAGGCCCACAAAAAGACAACCTCTTTAATCCCCAGCGACCTCAGGAGAAACGTGCTTCATACTGCTCTCTGAAGTTAGGATGTTTCTCCCATGGTCTTCCTAACCTGCATTTCTTTTTTTTTGGTTTTTCAAGACAGGGTTTCTCTGTGGTTTTGGTTCCTGTCTTACAACTAGCTCTTGTAGACCAGGCTGGTCTCGAACTCACAGAGATCCGCCTGCCTCTGCCTCCCGAGTGCTGGGATTAAAGGCGTGCGCCACCACCGCCCGGCTCCTAATTTCTTTTTGAGACAGAGGCTCACTATGGCTCCCTGGGCCCGAGCACCAGGCTTACAAGTGTGCACTGACACTCTCAGCAATCCCAGACTTTGGAGGTTTTCACCAGCAGTATAAATTTCATGGACAGCAACTGCACAAAAACAGACTACCCACTCCTGTCCATGTCGTGAGCCAGTACCGACATGGTTGTCAACAATTTTAGAAGAAAAAATTAAAAGAGCTTCCACCTACTATGAGGTTGGACAACGTGGTCTCAGGGAGATGGTAGGCAAACATTTCGATCTGCTCAGCAGTTGGGTGGAGACCCGCTGCCTGTAGAAGATAAGATAATCATAAGCTGAGTTCCCCCTCTTCATCTTTTGAATGGTATTTTCTTCTTTTGAAACAATGTCCCACATTAGGCTAATTTTTTACCAAACAAGTCCCATGCCAAGAATTTCAGTAATACAGAGAAAAAGATATGACCATTTTATATTTACTGTAACTAGAAAAGCTAATAGGACTATTTAATGAAAATGGCAGATATGTAGCCTTCTGCTATGTTTCAGTCAGAGTACTAGAATATGTATTTGACAGAATAACAAAAATGCCTTTGAGGATGAAACAATTTTCCTAATTCTAGTTCTTTCTAGGGAATAAAAAAGAACAAGGAGACCCCAGCTACTTCACCATAGGCAACAGAACATGAGAAACATCTGCACTGGAGATCAGCTGGCTTTTCATATACTGAAGTGTTAAGCAATGCCCACAGCGAGTGTGAGGACAAGGGAGAGAGGTGGAGGAAGAAGAAATCAAAAGATGCAAGCCCCAAACGTCACTTGAAGTCCAGAAATGAGGTACACAGGAAGGAAAGAGGGGCTGAGTATAGAGTGCCCAGGAGCCATCCACCGAGGAGAAGTCAGGCCACCTGCCTTCACCCCATCACCTCCCATACAGTTCCCTTTATATCATCTACTGACAAGTAAGCCACTAACGTGAATTTCTAGAAACGTAAAATTAAGTTAGCTTGCTTTAAAATATGATCCAATAACCACATATTGAACTCAGCCCTTACTTGCCTCCAACTGTGTAACTCAGGCTAAGTTTTTCCTCTAGTCAAGCTTTAGCTAGTTCTCTACTTTGTGACTCTATGTGCACCCACAGCAGGAAAAATCATGCCAACTAAACCTGCTGAATCTGGATCTTTCGCTTGTACACAGTTCTCTAAGATGTATGGATGCCTCTCTAACATACTAGAGGAAAGGTAGGCGTGCGTGTGTATGCGTGTGTGTGTGTGTGTGTGTGTGTGTAGCTGAAGCTGGAGTTACAGTTATGAGTTACATGGCATGGGTGCTGGGAAGCACTCTCGGGTGCTCTACAGAAACAGTGTACACTCTTGATGCTGAGTATATACTCTCTCCAGCACCAAGGAGAGTTTCTTGACATGGTTTCCCCAGCTCAAGCTGCCCTTCTGCTTCCCCGCATTTGAGGCAAGAGACTAGGGAAGGAGTGCTGTCCTGCATGCAGCAGGAGCAGTTACATGTTAAGTCTTACCTGTATAGGCTCCACAGGTCTATTCAAAATCTCCTTCAATAAAGCCAAGTCCTCTCCGTGCATTGTTGTGACCTCTCCCTCTTTAAAGTGTGAGCTGAACCGGCCAGCTCTGCCAGCAATCTGCAGAGCTTGGGAGGTGGTGATTGGCTCTAGTTCTTTCTCTCCCTTTTCATTGATGCTGGGCTTTATAAGGGAGTAAAAAATAATTCTCCTTATGCTCCTGAAATAGAAATAAAAGTGACCCCATAGACTATACACGGCCCTGTCACTTGGGTCATCACAGATGTGCTCAGTCCAACTCTCATTTAAGTCAAATGGAGCTGGATAGACAGCTCAGCAGTTAAGAGTACTGGCTGCTCCTCCAGAAGACCCCAGAGTTCTATTCCCAACACCCCCATGGTGGCTCACAATCATCTGCAACTCGAGTCCCGGGGGATATGACACCTCCAATTGTACCACACACACAAGAGTGTTGTGTAGAAATACATTAGGCAAATACCCATACACGTAAAATTTAAAAAAAAAGTTTTTCCCCTCTCTACACAGTCTTTGACTTTCCGGGAACTCACTATGTAGACTAGGCTGGTCTACATATTGACCAATGAGTTCCTGGGCAGCAAGGGCGGTTACACAGAAAAACAAACAACAACAACAAAGACAGTCTCATTTGTAGCCCTGGTGGCTTATACCTCAGTATGTAGCCCTCTTGAATTTTGGATCTTCCTGTCTAGGGTTATAAGTATGCACTACCATGGCCAACTCTCAAGCAATATGTCTGAATAACTGTGTATTTACTTACAGTCACCTTTTTTTTTCTTTTTTTTTTAAAGAATTATTTATTTATTATGTATACAACATTCTGCCTCCATGTATGCCCGCACGCCAGAAGAGGGCGCCAGATCTCATTACAGATGGTTGTGAGCCACCATGTGGTTGCTGGGAATTGAACTCAGGACCTCTGGAAGAGCAGCCAGTGCTCTTAACCACTGAGCCATCTCTCCAGCCCTTACAGTCACCTTTTGAGAGGGCTAATTGTATGATATTCAAATTATTAAGCTAAAGAAAATGACATCAAATAAAGTACTCTCACACTGCTACAGGTCAGCTGTGCTGGGAACAGTGTGGCACAGGCCTCCAGTCCCAGGTACGGAAGCTGAGGCAGAGAGACTGGCTGAGCCCAGAAGTCTGAGGCCAGCCCGGGCAGTGTTGTGACACCAACCGAAGGGATGGCTCAGTTTAGGAGCTTTGGCTGCTCTTGTAAAGGACTGGAGCTCCATTTCTACACCCACCATTCCTACACGGTAGCTCACAGTGACTATCGCCCCCCTCCAGAGGTTCTGACCCTTCAGCACTGCACACATGTGATGCACATACATACATGCAAGTAAAACACTCGTGGATCAGACAAAAAATTTAAATCCTTTTCAAAAATCAAAACAAACAAAAAAGACAAACTGAGTGGTAGCCAAGAGTTCAAGGTCAGTGTGGCCTGGGCGACCTGGTAAGACTGTCCAAAACACACACACAGGTAGCTGCCAAGAACATTTAGTAGTAGTCTTAACAGTCTGGCCACTTTCACTATCTAAAGATAGTAAGTGCCCCACACTGGAGGGTCACATACCGTATGACTAAGAAACCTAAAATAAAGCAAGGGAACAACTGATTTGCCCTAGTAGGGGGTGCTTCAAACCCCAGTGTTCTGTGATAATTCTCTTTTATTTCCCGAACAAGTATAAAAAGATAAAGCTTAAATCTACATTGATTCTAATCGATTAGAAAACTGAAAAAAAAAAACCAACCAAACAACAACAACAAAAAAACCTACATCTAACTCATTGTTTATTATAAACAAATTACTTACAAATTAAGTCCCATGCCAATTGCATCTGTAGCTACCAGGATTTTGCACGGATCACTGGGATCATTAAACTTTCTTGCTTGAGCAAGTTTGGTCCCTAGAAGGAATAGTTCATGTTAATTCCATCTTTCTTACTATGCTTTCTAAACATATCTCCACCTAAATAGAAGACGTAAGAGCTTTTACTCCCCGTCACAGCGAAGGCCAATTATTACCAGGTGGGAGGCTGCCATAGATAACAGCGGATTCCAGTCCCCGGATTTCAATCTGTCGGCTCACAGAATAAATATCATTCTTGCTAAAACAGACAATGCAGTCCCCAGGCCGAAGGTTATCTAAAGACTCTAGTGCATGATCCAGCACGGAAATGGGGGTGAGCCTTTCATAGTTGTGAACCTGCAATAAAGGCATACAAAGAAGAGGAACACAGTCATTCAATGCCAGGTCACTGGAAAGCTGGCAAGGCAGTCAACTGGACTAAAGGCAGGTTAAGAATCGACTTTCAGGAGCAAATCATTTGAGTGTTGCGTTGCCTTCAGTTCTTACGTTGCTAAATCAATGTTATCATGTCGACAGCCTTAAAGAACTCTAACGTACACTGATTTCAGGACAGTGTGGCAGCTTCAGGAAGATTATGGGCTGATATTTCCATTTTATGACAGAGTAAAACAGTCCAATAAAAGATGAGATAGATCTTTTCTGCCTTCTGTGGTCAGCTACAGACAGGACCCAGTGCAGGATTTGAATCCGGAATTTCCCTGCTGCATTCTACTCTCTCCCTCAGAGACAGCATGAAGTGTTACAGGTCAACTTAAAGCATTTTTACATCTCTCTAAGAGCTAACCTTCACTGTCACCACAGACACATATCTCTGGGTGTGCCTTATGACAGTGTTTGCCAAAGGGTGTAACAGCAGGAAAGACCCACCTTAAATGTGAGTAACACCATCCCATGGCTCGGGTTTGGAGAGGATAAAAAGCAAAGCTGGCTGAGCACCTGTGTCTGGCTCTCTGCTTCTGACCCTGCAACCGCGAGAACAAAAGAAGCCCTTCCTTCCTTCCTGCAACTACTTCATCGATTTGCCACAGCAATGAGAACCTTACAGTCTTATTAAGAAATTCTGAATTCTGGGCAGTTTCTAAAGGAAACTAGTATCTCCCTACTCCACATCTGCAAAATGGGCACAAATTAGATGTGGCAATTGCATAAATAACAAAGGCTCCAACGTGAGATACAGAGGACTGAGAACACTCAAGCTTAGGCTGAGCCCAAATTCAATAGTCTGGTTCACTTAGCTCTAAAGAGACTTACAGTCCTGAGCTGTGGATGAAGCTCTATAGTGCAGCATGCGTAAAGCCCTTGGACCCACTCCTAGCACCACAAGAAAGTAAACAAACAAACAAACAAACATTTCTGGCTCAGTCCTCCAAACACTTCATGGAAATTAAAAGCTGAGTGTGTAGGCAATGCCTATAATCACAGTACTCAGGGGGCTAAAGCAGAAGACTGCATTTAAGGCCGAAACAACAACAACAAAACAGCCTGGCCTTGCCCCCAAAGAATCTCCTACCCACACTGTTGGAAGACACAGGGCCAAGGCTTCACCATCAGAACCTCACATTATGAAAGTTAATCTCATATATATACACATTCATATACATACATTATGTATGTATGTATATGTATGTATATATATGTATATGTATACACATATATATATATATTTGAGAGCCGGTCAGTTATAGGAAAATAAAGATTTACTTTTTCCTAAACTGTTTTTAATCTTTCTTTCTTTCTTTTCTTTTCTTTTCTTTTTTTTTTTAAGACAAGGTTTCTCTGTGTTGTTTTGGAGCTAGTCCTGAAACTAGCTCTTTTTTTTTTCCCCGAGATAGGGTTTCTCTGTAGCTTTTGGAGCCTATCCTGGCACTAGCTCTGTAGACCAGGCTGGCCTCGAACTCACAGAGATCCGCCTGTCTCTGCCTCCCGAGTGCTGGGATTAAAGGCATGTGCCACCATCACCCAGCTGTTTTCAATCTTTCTTTAAAAAATACTTTTTAGGCTGCATAAAAATAAGGGGTCTCCTTATGCCAACCTCACATATACTGTGGTACTTGCTCACGGTGTGTTCAATATGTAGTTAAGTTCTGACTTTGCGAGCCTAGCGCTTACAGGAGCCAGTGGACAAGTGCCCTAGGCTCTTGGGCATAGCCCACGGGAAAGCAGTCCAGTCTCTTACCTCTACCTCCTCACCAGTTGTGTACAGAAGCTCAGTGACCAGGTCAATAGCAGCAGATTCTCCGCACAAATGGACTTCCTCAGCACAGAGTCCTGTAAAAGCACACACGGATTTACATTGCTCTGTCTCTTTCTAATGCCATTGTAATTGTCCAACAATTTCAGTCTCTCTGACCCAAGCCTTCTTTGTATGGGGCAAAGATGAGGCCAGTTTTATAATTTTTCTCCCCCGAGACAGGGTTTTTCTGTGTAGCTTTGGTGCCTGTCCTGAAACTCGATCTGTAGAGTAGTATAGAGCAGGTCTCAAACCGCCTGCTTCTGCTTCCGAGTGCTGTGATTAAAGGTGTGCACCACCACTGCCTGGCTCAGTTTTATAAATTTATAGGCCTTTGAATTGCTGCAAATAAGGCTGACAGGGTGAGGCCAAGCAGGACTGGAGGCTGGGACTCTGATGCTTAACGACAGGTGTTAGTTCTAGGCCTGTCTTCTTCAAGTCGGAACTCCACGGAAGCTGAGGTGCTTCAAGGGGTGGTGTGGGGGCCAGTGAGCAGAAACAGCTCCAGGCTCCTCAGCTCCACGCTGTCCTACTGTCACCTACTGCCCCACAGGCAAACTCAGGGTCCAGCTCTCTGCTTTCAATCTGAAAATGTCTACCCTACAGCATGCTGGGTCAAAACTCAGTTCTAGCTAAGCATGGTGGGCTAGGCTATATCCCAACACTTGACAGGCTGGGGCAGGAGGAGCTTAAAATCAGCCTGGGCTACAGAGTGAGACCCTGTTTGAAAAGAGGAAGAAAATTCACTTCAGAAATCAGGCAATATACCAGGCATGGTGGTGCACACCTTTAATCCCAGCAACTGGGAGGCAGAGGCAGGTAGAGCTCTGTGAGTTTGAGGTTAATCTGATCTACAGAGTGAGTCTACAAGACAGCTGGGGCTACACAGAGAAACCCTGTCTCAAAAAACAGAACCCAAAAACAAACAAACAAAAAAAAATCAGGCAATAGACATTTGTAGCCTATGAACCTAAAGAATTCCACTTCTAGGCCCCATCCTATAAAACAAAAACAAATCAAAGGTAGAAAGCTACATCATCAATAACCCTACTACAGCACTGTTAGTGATGAGGAAAATGCTTAGCATCATGAAACAAACGCAGTACCGCTTTTCAGCAGATAATATCCAGACACATTCATTTGTAGATTATGAACAAGAGAACCAGAAAAAAAGCAAAGTTCTGAGTACCACATGTGTTAAAAACTGACATGAACCATACCAAGACATTAACAGTGACTGTAAATTACGGCAAGAAAAACTTTCTTTCCTTTTCCTTAAGGTAGCCGAGGCTGGCCCTGAACTTGCTGTGTAGTTCACGATGATCCCCTCCTCCTCCCAACTGCTAGGATAACTGAAATGTTCAATCATACCCAGTTTATGTAATTCTGGGAATCAGACCCAGGGCGTCATGCATGGCCTGATGCAGGTCCTCTACAAATGAACTGTGTCCCCAAATCAAACTTTCATTGTTTTTGACGCTAAAAGATTAAACTCAGAGCCCTCCCATGCTAGGCTAGTGCTCTACCACTGGGTTATAACCTCAGAGATTCAAAAATTTCTATTTGTGTTATTTGGTTGTGTTAATTTTATAACTCACAAACAGTATTTTTTTCATACTTAGAGTAATATCTAAACAATATTAAAGCTTATACCCATGACTTTCTGATTAACTTTTCTCAGAAGGAGAGGCAGCAGCTGGCTGGAGCAGTAAGAACACTCACCTAGCAGTGCTCTGGTCCAGGCCCATCCTCTGCCTGAGTCTCTAATCATCTGAATCTCATCGATCACAGCCACTTCATCTTAAAACAAAAAGTCACCATGAGCAATAAAGCCACTTAAACTGTAACCCCAGCCCCTCACCAGCGTCATTACCATGGCTTACTGGGTGCATCTTTTCTAGAAGGCTTTGTGCCTCTACACCTTTTGTTCTTCTAAAGAGTTTGTCCTTCTTAAGAAACTTATGAGGGTGGGACCAGGACCTATTCCTAGTGCTTGAACTGGCTTTTTGAAGCCCATTCTCTTTGGAGGGATACCTTGCTCAGTCTAGATATACCTTGGTTCTGCCTCAAAATGTGCCAGACTTTGTTGACTCCCCATGGGAAGCCTTACCCTCTCTGAAGAGTAGATGGGGTGGAATGAGGGGAGGATAGGGGGAGCGGGAGAAGGGGGGGGGAGGAAGTGGGAACTGGATGGGTATGTAAAATGATAAAAGATAGTTTAAAAAAAGAAAAGAAAAAGACACTTAAGAGGTTATCTCCATTTGACAGGAAAGTACACGGAGGCCCAGAGAAGTTACACAGTATGTGTAGGGATGAGACTCAAATCCAAGCCACTTCGTTCTCAACACCACACTCAGAGCCACTCTCCTCCACTGTCTTCATCTGTCCCACCTCTGCAACCCCAGACACACCCTGCTAACTGCCTAATACAAATGACCACATCAGACTGCAGACAGCTTGATGGGTAACAGAGGGTACTTTCAGAGGACCTGGATCTGATGCCCTCTTCTGAACTCTAAGGGCACTTGTGTGCACAAACACACACACACACACACACACACACACACACACACACTTAAAAATAATTCTTAGCACAGCATGGTAGGACATGTCTTTGATCCAGCAGTAGAGAAAAAGAGGCAGGCAGACCTCTATGAGATTGAGAGAAACCCGGTCCATACAGCAAGTTCAGGCCAGTCAAGACAAGTCTCACAAACAAACAAACGACCACATCTACACAGTGGCAGAGGAGAAGACAGGCACCTATGTTTCCAGGGGTGAGGAGTGGAGAGCCTTTCAGTGACCCAAGGAGCTTTCCATGAACAGCTCTCAAGAGCGTCAAGTGCAGGGGATGGAGGGACCCCTCAGGCCAGTGGGCTTGGCTCATGTGCGAGGGTTTTAAGCCCATCGTGTAAAGCAAAGCACTACCTGGTGTCTTTCCTCATGCACAAACACTTCTAACCATGCTACACTGGTTCTACAAGCCACTTTCATTTCCCTCCTAAAATACCAAGGAATTGAGAACATCAAAGAAGGCTAATTTATATTGAAAACCAGATTAAAAATTACTCATCACATCACGACATACAAACAGGATAAAAACTGGGAAATAGAGAACCTATAATTTGTGTGTGCTACTTGCACTTAAAGTGTATGACTTTTATTCACAACACACTGAAAAATGTAAACTATTTTAATCAAGCATTGATTTGAAAAGAAAAGCAAGCTGTTAGTAAAAACCCTACGATCGATCCTTACTATATTTAACATAGTTACCTGATGCATACTCTACAGTAACAACTAACAAAATCTGAAGACTAGCAGAGACTCGAGAATATACACCACGGGTTAATTAAAAGTCACCATTTGGAGACAGATGGGATTAAAACATTACATACACTTTAGCATCTTAAAAATGAAGCCAGAAGTTCATTAATGCATTGTATACAATACAGACTTTTTTCACAACTGCAGAACCTAGGGCAAGTGCTCTACCACTGAGCTACATTTCAGACCCATGGCAAAATTTAATTAAACTAAAATATTCCTTAATAGGGAAAATGCAGAATCTTTGCCATAAAAAAGAGTATCATGTAACAGTTAAATATATATGTATATAAATACAAACACATATATATATACATACATACACACACACAACCAGTCTAACCAGACTATGTCTGACTTTTTTTTTTTTTTTTTTTTGAAAACAAGGTCTCATTACGCAGCCCTGGCTATTTGGAACTCATTATGGAGATCAGGCTGTCCTGGGATTCCCAGAGACCCATCTACCTCTGCTCAAGTGCTAGGATTAAAGTGCTGGGATTAGATTTCATCCAAGGCAAAGGACAACAAGCATTCAGAAGCAAGCATGACGAAGTTTACTGTAAAGCGCTAAGTATTTAGTGTACTATCTTCTTCTAGATTTGTAACTTTTTCATCCTAAGGCTGTATGTTCTAGGTTTAACTACACCGATTTCCCGAGCAGCATATACATACAAGGAGTTGTAACACTGCACATCTCCACAGTACAAGAGACGTGGGCGGCTTGCTTCCCCTCAGGGTCAACCGTCTGCCGCTCTTCACCTGTCACCAAGTCACAGGGGACACCCTGGAAGGAGAAGAAACCCAGACTCGTCTGACTTGAAAATGGTGTTTAAAGCGTTTCATTCCACTACTATCAAACTTATTCAAATAGCTGAAGAAAATATTCCCAATGCTTATTTACACCCATATATCCCTACTCTGCTGTACAACTTAGATAAATCTGAAGAAACATCCAATCAGAAGAACCCTCAGCAGAGAAACTATAGTGGGTCCCCTGTTTCTTGAGACACAGTCTCTAGTAGGCCAGGCTGGCCTCAAACTCACTATGCAACCACATATGATTCGAACTCCTGCTCCTCCTGCCTCCACTTCCTACATCCGGGGATTGCAGACATGCGCCAAGGCTCCCAGCTAATAGTTCTGGCTCTGCTGCTTGTTTCCTTTCATAGTAGTAGGTAACAGGGCTTTGCTCGAGCAGGCAGGTGTTCCACTACTGGGTGTCACCTTTCACTCTCGCTCTGCACATTTCAGCACTGACGGAGTTAATTCAATGATCATGAATTGTTTCTCCATCTAGAACATCACTATGAGTGAAGCTTGAGAACAAAGGGCCTCTCGATCTAACTCCCCAGAAGAAACATCAGTATATGGTGCACTGGGTTCTCAGCCATTCGAGGCAGGACTGCAGGCTTCTCCAGCCGAAAGGATGCTTTGTACTCACTCTGAGAAGGTCTAGTTTACAAGTAACCTACAATATTTAAAAAATAAAAAGGCTCCAGGAGACAAAGACAGAATAAGGAATTCTGAAATTAATGTCAACTGGAAAAATGGCCCCACTGTGTGAGGACTTAGATGGGATCTTAGGAAGGACCAGGGAGATTGTTACTTGAGAATTGACACAGAAATTAAGATAATTTTTTTTCTTATACATATGTGTGTGGTACCTGTAGAGCAGGGAAGGTGTTGGATCCCTTGGGGTTGGAGATATAGGCGCTTTCTGTGAGCTACCCTACATGGGTCCTCTGAAGGGACAGCAAAAATTCTTAACCAGTAAAGCCATTTCTTCAGACCAAAACACTTGAATTTGAGTATGGATTAAATATTAAATAATAGTCTATTCTTTCAGATAAATATTCTATAGTTACGTTAATGAAAAAACAAAAAAATACCAACCAGGTCTTTGTTCTGGAGACAAATATCTAAAATGTATGGCCAAAGTATTATGTATACAAAAAAAAGTAAAAGTAATATCTTTTTAAAATGCAGAATAAAAATTATCTAAACAAAACTGGATAACCATCATGTCATACCATAGTAAGACAATAAAAAATAGCCCATTTAGTGACACAATGCTCAGACCAAAGGGCTTTGGTCCAGTTTTGAAACCGTGGCTCTAGTCCTGATCAGCTCACAGCATCTAAGTCTGATCCAAACGCTGGGGAGCACTGTGAGAAGCCAAGGAGCACTGCAGAGGGAGGCTCAACTCCTGATGGTTTTTCTTAATAAAGAAAATAAATGTTAAAAGAAAAAAGGGGGAGATGAAACACCTAAGAGTTGGATGTGGGCTCCTTCTCATGGACTGCAAGTTTCTCTACCTAAAATATCCAGCTCTATGTGCGCAGTGTTCTTTGATGTTCTCTTGGTTTTCTGGGACAGGGGCTCCCTACGTAGCCCAGGCTTGCCTCCTGCCTCCACATTCCAAGCGCTGGGACCACAGGCCTTGCACGGCATTTTTTTCTGAACTAAGCACACAGCACGCTGGTGGCATGTCAGAGTCCAGCAGCTCTTCCTCCCGCAGCTGTATAGGGCACCACCACCTCTTATGGCTGATGGCTTCTCAGTATGTGACACAGATGCTTCTGTAGCAGAACTGTGTGCTCTTCCCCACCCCCACCTCACAGAGGAAAGCGATCAAGGAAATGAGTGTTGGTATTGTACTAACAGCAGCGTTACTCTTCTCAAAGATCTCGTGGGCCAGCAGTTTCAGAGGGCCGCAGTACACTCCAGATCTCGCAGACAAGTACCTCTGGATTGCATGGTAAGTCTTCCCACTGTTGGTGGGGCCTGAGTGGAATATTATCTTCCGTTGTATGGCTCTGGCTTCTGGGTACCTAAAACATGAGCAGACAAAGAGCTTAATTCTATCAACCTCAGAATCCATTCTAGCAGACAATCTTTGAAAAACTCAATGAACAGATGTATAACCACATCAGGAATGGCACTTACTGGAGGACAAAATCCCAAATGCAAGTGAATGTTTTGGAGACCTCAAGGTTCTGAAAATGAGTTTAAACTGGTCCCATAGATAAGCTTACATCATTCCCACAACTCTGAAGATCAGACCCCAAAGCAGATCTCCCCAGGCCTTCAATTTCAGTTTTTCTGACTAAGGTAACTGAGTCTCTGCTTCTGCCACGTGGACTGACTGGCAAGGAGATATGTGCTTCCACCACATGAAAAAACAAAACTGGGCAAAATACTGCAGCAACTCTTTGGGGCAGAGAAAACAGGCCGTGAGGACTAGACCCTGATGTAAGGGAACACTGGCGACGATCTCCTTACATCCCACCAGGACACTGAGACTGAACCCAAGCAAAGGACAACAGCTGCCCTGAACAAGCTAGAGATCAGACTTAGGTAGTTGGAATTTTTTTTAAAGACACAGTTTTATGTAGCCTAGGTTGGCCTCCACCTTGCTATTTAGTCAAGAATGACTGATTTTTCTTTCTTTCTTTTTTCTCCTTCCTTTTTTTTTGGAAGGCGGGACAGGATCTATCTATGTAGCCCTGGCTATCCTGGAACTCTCTATGTAGACCAGGCTGGCCTCAAAATCAGAGATCCTCCTTCGTTTCCTGAGTGTTGGGACTAAAGGCGTGCACTACTACAATAGCAACTTTGAATTCTTAACCCTCTGCTCTAGCTCCCAAATGCTGAGATTACAGGCATATACGGCCATGCCTGGCTTTATGCAGTGCTGGGAATCAAGTTTAGAGATTTGTCCCGCTCAATTGATCTATCAATTGAGCAAAATCTCCAAACTGGATTTTAGCAGCTGGAATCTGAATGGCAGAGGGCAGAAAAGATAAAGAGAGTGGGAGCCCCGAAGTCACCATGTGCAATGGGAGGGTCTGTGGGGTTCTGGCTAAGGCTGGGCTAGAACTATGTAAGGTGAGAACTGGCAGGGTTTAAAGAGCAGCCCACAGGATTTGAGCGTCCGGAGCGTCTCAAAGGTGTCACAGTGCTTAGATGCTGCAGCTCCAACATCCAGGCAGTCGGACAAGACATCTGGACTACAACATAGAGCAATTTTGCAAAAAACTTTATCTGAAATCCATCCTAAGAAAACCATAACTCAAGCTCTATCAGAATGAAAGGGCCACACCAACAAAATGTCTGACAGAATTCCTTTGTGATTTTATTTTGCTTTCAGGAAAAACAAAATGTAGACTCTATAATTTATTATAAAACAAAAGCATCAACATTAGTTTCCCCAAATGAGGAAATCCCATATCAGTAAGCACAAGAACTAACCAGTTGGGTGGTATCCTCAAGTCACTGATTTTACGGAGATCTTCCTTGCATTCCAGTACAGGAAATATCTGTTTGGCATGTCTTAAGAAAAATGGAAATAAATCGTCCACGTGGGCTGTAAAAGAGCACAGTGCGTGAGCATACTCGCTCTGCATCAATACTCAAAACTGAACCTCAAACTTCCAGTCCTCCTAGTTCAGACCCCACTGCTACAGAAACCATTTCTTCCTTCCTTCCTTTTTTTTTTTTTCCCAACACAGAGTTTTTCTGTGTAGCTGTATGTGTCCTGGAACTAGCTTTGTAGACCAGGTTAGCCTTGAACTCAGAGATTTGCCTGCCTCTGCCTCCTGAGTGCTAGCACTAAAGGTGTACAACACCATGCCCAACAGAAACCATTTCTTTTGAAGGAGGTGAGTTGGACACAGCCAGGGCTGCAGAGCAAGAGGCCCCATCTTTCTCTGGGACCCCACTTTCTATTCCCTCTTTCTCCAAACTTCACTACTTTTCTGGCAAAACAAAAAACTAGCTGCCAACTACCATGTTCCACGCTCTAACTCTCCAGTATAAATAAGCAAATGTTAACACAGTGGGGAAATAAACTGAAAATAAAGAGCCTGGACATACATTAGAGAGACATGAACTTTTCTTTTTTTTTGAAATGTCTTGGGTAAAATGGCTGTTGGGGCTTGAACCCAGAGTTTTGTACATGCTAAGCCTGTGATCAAACCCTGAGCTACATATCCACCCTAGCTCAAGACATTTTTTTAATAAAGATTTATTTATTTATTATGTATACAACATTCTGCCTCCATGTATGCTTGCATGCCAGAAGTCTCATTATGAGATGGCTCTGAGTCACCATGTGGTTGCTGGGAATTGAACTCAGGACCTCTGCAAGAGCAGCCCGTGCTCTTAACCTTTGAGCCATCTCTCCAGCCTTTTTTTTTTTTTCTTTTAATTTAAAAGACCAAAGAAAACCACACCTTAGTGACCATGAGAGGAAAGTAGAGTGTGTCCCATTTGGCTATGTGTCAGGTTCTCCCTCAGTGCCTGGCACAAGCTCAAAGTCTAAGCATCAAATACATTTAACACTATAATTAAGAGCCCAAGATACCTGTGGAAATCAAACAATAACGTTCCTAATTTACTTTTTGTTTTAAGGCCCAGGCTGGCCTGGATCTCAAAGAAATCCTGCCTCAGCCTCCAGAGGGACAGGACTAAGAGAGCCACCATACCTAGTATTTTGTTTTTCTTTTAAGACATGAACTTTATAAAGCATGCTCTTTAATATATTCTTAAATTTCTCATGGCTTCAGAGAAGGCTCGGTGCACACACGTGTTGACTGTGCAAACATGAGACCCTGAGTACAGATCCACACACAACTAGAAGGCCGGACTTCTCTAACCCCAGCTTTGGAAGGGGGAGAAGCAGGGAGACAGGAGGATCTCTGGGGCTTGACAACCACCAGCCCAGCTCTAGGTTTATGAAGAGCCAGTGACAGACTGAATCCTGTTGCCATCCTCTAGTCTCTGTATGAGTACCCAAAGGAGCACGCACACACACACACACACACACACACACACACAATCACTCATTTAAAAATTCTCAGTAGGCTGGAGCGATGGCTCTGTGGTTAAGAAACTGGCTACTAATCCGGAGGACCCAAGTTTGATTCCCAGCACCCACATGGCAGCTCACAAGCATCTACAACTCCAATTCTGGGGGATTTGATACCTTCCTCTGGCCTCTGAAGGCACCACATACATGTGATGCACAAACATATGTGCAAGCATAACACCCATACACATAAAATTAAAAAATTTTAAAACATCCTGTAGCTGAGTGGTGGCTTTAATACCAGCACTCAGGAGTCAGAGGTAGGTGGAGCTCTGTCAGTTGTACAGAGTGAGTCCAGGACAGGCTCCAAAAGCTACACAGAGAAACCCTGTCTCGAAAAAACAAAACAAAACAAAAAAAAAAAAAAAACAAAAAGGAAAAGAAAGAAAAAACAAAAACAAAAAGATAAACACCCAGGCTAGAGAGACATCTCAGAGGTTAAAAGCACTGCCTGCTCTTCCACAGATCCTGAGTTCAATTCCCAGCACAGGTGGCTCACAACCATCTGTAATGAGATCTGATACACTCTTCAGGTTGTACAGGCATGCATGCAGGCAGAACACTGTATACATAATAATTAAAATAAAAGAAAAAGAAAAAGAAAGAAAGAAAGAAAGAAAGAAAGAAAGAAAGAAAGAAAAAGAAAGGGGAAAAAAACCCCTCTAAGCATGCCAAGGAGATAGCTCAGCAAGGAAAGATATTGTCAGACAATCCCAGGAACCTAAAGCTAGAAGAAGAGAACAGAGTCCCAAAAATTGTCCTCTGACCTCCAGCCAAATGAGTGCCATGGCGTACACACACACACACACACACTTCTCTTCTTCCCCCAACTCTCTCCCTCCTCCCTCTCACGCATACAAAGTAATTTTTAAAAATAATTCTCTAGCACTTGCCTGCACTGAAGCAGATGTCATTCAAGACAATGTGGATGTCCACATCCAGAGAATGAGATTGCATAATGTAATTTCTGAAGCTTATGAAAGCTTGGTGAAAGAGACGGGCTGTGGAAGACATGAAATCAAAGCATACAAGACTCAGTTTCTACTTCGCTCTCAATACTGAAACATATACACATTGCAGCAAGCTCCAAGAGTCTATTACCGTTTGGTTAGCACAGCTGGTTTACTACAAGCTGGGCTGAAGCTAACACTAAACAGAACACCGTGGCAGGCTGAATATGCAGCTCCTGCACTGTGCAGTCTGGCTTGCAAGCTGGGCTGTAGCTCACCAGAAAGTAAGGAGAGAGACTTTTCTTCAGACTACAAGTACGTAGTATGACTACATATAACAAAGTACAAAGGAAATGTATCAACTCTATAAAGATGTTATTGGCAGAGCTGGAGAGATAGCTCAGTGGTTAAGAACACTGACTGCTCTTCCAGGGAAACAAGGCTCCATTCTCAGTAGCCACATGGTGGCTCACAACCATCGCTAACTCCAATTCCAGGATTTCCAATACTGTCCTCCATGGGCACTGCATGAACGTGGTACATAGACAGACATATACACAGGCAAAAGATACATATAAAATGATAAAGATGATTAAAATAAATGTTAAAAATGTTGTTGACCTTACCATCAAGTCCATAGTCAGCACTCAGTTTTTGGATTTCTTGCCTCTTATAGAACTTGTCTAAGACCTTCTTTACTTCATCTAAAAGAGAGATATAAAAGTTTAACATCTGTTTCCAAGTTTAGACACATACACAAAAAGCAAAAAGAATTTGAAGTCATAACGCAAAAGGCAGCAGCCTCAGGAATGCTACAAGAACGTGACACTCTGAGCTGATGCCTCCTGGTGAGGCCATGTGCAATGGAGTGTAAGGAAAACAGAAAAACAACAGGAGAGCCGTGCTACACCACAGACACACGGAGAGAACCAACTCCACAGAGTGGTCCTCTAACCTCCACCTGCGCCCAAAGCTCCCAGAGCGGCCAGCACTTCCTAGAAGAGGTGAACCCTTCTGGTGTCTGAGGCAGACGGACCGCACTGCTAGGAGTAGTGTCAGCCATGGTAGCTCATGCCAGCAATCAGTAATAGTCTCCTGTCTGAGAACAGCCTGAGCTTCTTTTGAGGAGGAAAAGGGTCGAGGGGGAGGAAGGGGAAAAAAAGAGAAGTACTAGTGGGGCAGGAGGTGGGGCAGGCCTTTAATCCCAGCACTCGGGAGGCAAAGGCAGGTGGGTCTCTGTGAGTACAGAGCTAGTTCCAGGACAGGCTCCAAAGCAACAGAGAAACCCTGTCTCTAAAAACACAACACACACACACACACACACACACACACACACACAGAGAGAGAGAGAGAGAGAGAGAGAGAGAGAGAGAGAGAGAGAGAGAGAGAGAACGAGAACGAGAACTACTATTTTGTTGAGCTTGGCAAGTGCTGTGTCCCAGGGCTATATCCTTGAGCTCATTTAAAAACAAACAAACCTTAATTTTGAAACAGGATCTCTTTAAGTTGCAGTCGCTGGTTTGGAACTGAACTCTGTAGCCCAGGATGGCACTGAACTTGCCATTCTGCTGCCTCAGACTCCCAAGATGAAGTCTGTATTTTAAAGTCATAGTAGGACACACCGATTTTGTTATTAAAGGCAGTTGCTTAAAAGTCGTTCCTGGATAGCTGGTGCCCAGAAGACCTGTGGTGTTCCTTCATTCAACAAAAATGTTATTCAGCTGGAGGAAACCTTTCATCCTCCTAATCATACAGTGGCAAAAACCATCCATATAATCTGAAGGCCCAGCCCGTTCCACTGAAAACAATTACATGCTTGTCAAACTTACCCACACCTAGTTGGTAGGACAAAAATCCCACTGTCACCCAGTAATGCTAAGTCTTTTTTCTTCATCTCTGGAGCCTGGGCCGGTAGGGGTATTTATTACTTTTGGCAAGGACACTTTTTTTTTTTTATCAACTTTTATCTTGTATTTACCTCATAGGAGAAATTCTTATTGAGAAATTGGGCTCTGAGACTGGTCGTCTTGGCAACAAGACGGCATCTTAACATTGTTAGACATCCGCGTCCAGTTAATGGCAAAGAATTCTGAAAGTCCTCACTGCCATCCCTTCACGCCCTCTACGGACCCGAGGAGGACAAGCGGCGCACCACTTAGGTATTAAATTTTTCTTAACCCTCTCAATCCAAGAGATAGAGTTTAACCACTCAGAGGAGGGACGGGAAGAGTCAATGTCCCTATAAAGGGAGGTAAGAATAACTAGTTTGCACTGCACCCTGCAGGCCCGACCCTCAGCACTGCCGCTTCACCCGGCGGCTCCAAAACTCACTCTTGTCCAGAGGCCGAGTGAGCTCGGCGCCCACGTCGCCGTCGGCGCTGGGACCCTGAGGCTTCACTGTCAGAGGAACGAACAAGGACGTGTTCGGGGCTTTGGAGCCACCAGAGGCAGATGAGGAGGAGGCGGCCAGGCAGGGGACGCGTCCTGGAGCCCCGGGGAAAGGCCCCACGAGGGCGCGAAGGGCGGAGCAGGTGGCCGCCCGAGACCCAGCCCCGCGCCCCGCGGGGAGCCGAGCCCACAGCAGGGCACACCGAGGAAAGGACATCGAGACCGCGGCTCTACTCCGAGCCGGGAGAAGCCCGGCGACTGGGCGCTGAACAGTGACGCACGTTGGGAGCCCGCAGAGCGAAAGGACCCAGAGCGTGGTAGGGCTGTCCCAGAGCGCGCCTGACCACAAAGGAGATGTAAGTGCCGGAACCTCGCTCTCTTCAAAAGAGAATGACATCTGTAGGGTACAACCGAGGAAACGAGCTCGCATTCTCTCACTCTTTCCACGGCAATTGGCAGTAGCTTTCTCCAAGGAAGGGAAAATAATCAGGCATATTTAGGGACGCCACAGATGAGCCGAGGGGAACCTTGCAGCGTCGTCACGTGATCAAACTGGCCCCTGCAGTGAGCCAGCCTCCAGGTGCACGTGGCTTTAAATGCTTGCGTTATTATCTTTAGTTTCTTGGTAGGATGACGTTAAAGGACAGAGGTTGACCTGTTACTGATCAAGACGGGTTTCAGAGACCTTTCATTTACTTAACGACAGTTAAGTCCTTGTATGGCATGTGTGTCGCTCCTCGCTGCTAGGACTCGATGATGCTAAACATTTGCCTCACCACTGAGCTTACAGAACTTAAACATGAACGTAAGCAGCTTGTACTCTTCCTCACAGCTCGTAAGTCAGAACAAAGCGAAAGTAATTGCTGTGTACCTGCTTAAAGATTAATGTTGTTTGTGTTGGATACTGTTTCCTCCCGAGACTGAAACATATTAAATTCAAAGCAAATGGTCACAAGTTCCTCTTACTTCCCGATTCCTACATTACGATCTTGTAACTAAATAACATGTTATATAAGTAATATCCTGTGTCAAAAAGTTAGTTTGCTAAGTGCCTTTTCTTGTTTTGTTTTTCGAGACAGATTTGATTTACAAAGTAATGTTAGGGATTTAAGGAGAGGTCCTTAAATTTTATTATGTTCGGTTGGAACCTCCAGCTCACCCCTGCATCTGGAAAGCTCCCTTCCTCCTTATCTACCTTTTGTCAAAGTTTCCCAAGATGGAGTACCAACTGGTGAGCAAATCAAGTTCTGCTCTGGCGAGTGCTTGCCCTTGAGGGGGAGTCAGGGCCTTAATTTTTGTTCTCTGTGTATCTGTTGTGTCTTGTCCTCTTTGGCTGTCTCAAGTACAGAAGAGCTGGTCTGTCCTTCAAACTCTCACTGCCCTGTTCATCTGAGTTACATGAGCAGTATTAATCCCTTCCCTGGGGGATTATCGGCTGCTTGGAGTTTGCAGTCCACCAAGTCTGGACAGCTCTCCTGAGCTTGGCGCCAAATGGAGGACTCCCTTCCCCCACTTCCTGCTTCCTGCTCTCTGCCTGACCTTATTTGGAAGCTGCTTTGATTCCTGATGCCTGCCTTTTGATATAGTTCCTTCAAATGCCCCCCCCCCCCCCC
>NW_026067892.1:18153535-18248384 GCF_014885135.2 Alexandromys fortis | reverse complement strand
GCGCGCCTTTTGTTTTGTTCCCTCCCACCCCCCCCCCCCCCCCCCCGCTGCTTCCCATAAGGTATTTAGGTATTGAAATCCAGCTGTTTGAGAGGCTCCGTGCTTCCAGGCAGTGGTGGCGCGCTCCCTTAATCCCAGCACTCGGGAGGCAGAGGCAGGCGGATCTCTGAGTTCGAGGCCAGCCTGGTCTACAGAGCGAGTTCCAGGGCATGCTCCAAAGTTACACAGAGAAGTCCTATCTTGAAAAAAAAGAAGAAGATAGGCTCCGTGCTGCGAAATGCAAATTAGGTGATGCTCACCCAGCTAGTGTTCCCATCCTGTATATTCCCCTTCCTCTGAAATAAAGTTGAGCTGTAACACTGAAGCAGTCTCCTGGAAAGGTGTTTTCATCGCACTGCACAAAGCACTCCACCTCTGCTCCCTTTGTCCTTGCAGATGGGTACTCAACCAACAATGAGGAAAAGGGAGACCCCACAGATCTGCAAACCTACCCTCCCTCTCTTCCTAGGACAAGAGGTCTCTACATGAGCAAGTACACTCCTGGGCCTACCCTTCTTCCCTGTCTTCAACTCAAGGATCTCACTTGAGATCTTCTCTTCTTGTCACCTTCTCCAGTCTGGTCCCTTTGACTTTTTGCTTCCTAGAGTCACATAAACCTTTCTCCACAATGGAGACCAACCATTCCAAACCTAAACCTACAATGCATGTTAAATATTTTCCTCTCAGTTTTGGGGGAAATTATTGTGTTACTCTTACTAGAGGAACACTGCATGCTTTTTGTGAGGTCAGTTGGTCCTCATATAAAGTGGGCTGGCCAGCAGCTCCCTGGACCACACCACTGCCTGGCTCACGGTCATGGGTCCCCAGAACCTCAGTCAGTTCCCTGATATGATCATTGGCTAACTGTTGGACAAAATCCCTATACTTGGCTCAAAATCTGTGCCCTCCAAAACCATCCTTTCCTAGTCCAGTTTCCACTTTGGAAACTCTGGTTAGCTCACCCTAACCTCTTCACCCACTTTGACCCTGAAGATTCCCTTCCTGTGCCTCAGAATTCCCTCCCTACTCTCAGGCTCTCCCATTTCTTTCTAACTCAACCTCCCTCCTCTTCCTCCTATCGCTCTTTGTCCACCTCCCCCAGCACTGAACTTGAAAATTCACAGACTTGGCTAGGCACAGTGACACACAAAATCAATCCCAGCACTCAGGAGGGAGAGGCAAGAGTAATTACAGGTTTGAGGCCTGCCTGGTCCACAAGAGTTTCAGGCTAGCCAAGACAACTGAGACCCTGTCTCAAAAAACCAAGGTTCCCTGGGACAGCCTTACTAGAAAGTCAGGTGGAACAAGAGTATGTATGGAGCAGTATGTATGGACTGGACATGACTAGAGCTGAAGATGTGTTCTGCAATGTAAAAGCTGACCAAGCTAATCAGTAGCCAACTTCTGACAATTTCAGGACATTCAAGTCTTTAAAAAAATAAATTGTACTTAAGGATGTGTATTTTCTTCACTATGCTTTTGCCTATGCCTGAAAATCTAAAATCTGTAAAGTTGCAGCAGAGGTATAAGCCACTGGAGGATGAGCTAAGTACAGCAAGTAACTTTCCCTTACACTCTAACTGAAAGTCCCATATCCATACTAAAGCGGTTCAGGCACGCCACTGATCCCTCACCTAGGAGATGACCCTTCCTGGAACTAACCAGGAAGACGGACTTATTCCCAAGCAATAAGTGGGCACCATGCCTAAGCCACACAAAAGCTTATGCATCTTCCCAGAGATGCCATTCTTTTTAAGAAGGTACATAAGCAAAGAATTCTACCCACTCCTTTTGAGTTGTGTTTTGGAAGCCTTTATAGGTATATGGTCACATGGGCCTTCCTCTTTCTTTCATCATTTAGTGTAGAAGTACAGAGAATCAGGCATGGTGCTTCATGTCTGTAAATGCAGCATTCAAGAGACTGAGAAAGGTGGTGCATGCCTATACAATGTGGGGAGGGGAAGACAGGGATCAGACCTTGGTTAGATAAGGAATTCAAAAATTCAAAGCTAGCTGGGCTACAAGACCCTACTTCCACCCCCCCCCCCCAGACAGGGTTTCTCTGTAACAGCCCTGGCTGTCTTGGAACTCTTTATAGACTAGCTGGCCTCAAACTCACAGAGATCCACCTGTCTCTTCTGGGATTTAATGTTTTAAAAGGTATTTCGAGGTCATCTGCAGCCATATAGTAAATTTGAGAACAGCCCTGGCTGCATGAGACCATCTTAAAAAAAATAAGAAATATGTTCAGTGTCTTTTCAACCGTAGGTAATTTTGTTTTTATGTTATGTCCAATACATGGAGGTTTTTTTTTTTTTTTTTTGAGATAGAGCCTCATTCTATAGCTCTAACTAGCCTGGAACTATGTAGACCAAGATGCCCCTGAACTTGTGGTAATCCTCCTGCTTCTGCATCTCAAATACTGGGATTACAGGTATGTATCACTACTCCCAGTGAGATTCTGATTTTACTGTCTAGGTGAAATCTAGGCATGACCATTTTTTTCAAGTTCTTGAAGTAATCCCAACATTGGACTAAGACTGAGAACTACTATGACACCATGTACGTCAGTGGACAAATTTAGCTTATAGTTTGCTATTGTTTTTTTATTTACCAACTTTTAAAAAAAATATTTTATTTATTTATTATGTATACAATATTCTGTCTGTGTATATGCCTGCAGGCCAGAAGAGGGCACCAGACCTCATTACAGATGGTTGTGAGCCACCATGTGGTTGCTGGGAATTGAACTCAGGACCTTTGGAAGAGCAGGCAATGTTCTTAACCACTGAGCCATCTCTCCAGCCCCTATTTACTAACTTTTAAGTGAAATCCCAAATACAGAGTTGAGAAAAATTTTCAAATTGGTCATGCATCAGAAAGTCTCAGGTGGAATAAAAAAGCATTTTATATGAATTTTTAAGCAAACTAATTAAAAGCATTATATAACTAGTTAAAACTGAAGCTGGTGGAGCTGGAGAGAGAGCTCAGTAGTTAATAGCACTGGCTAATCTTCCAATGGACCTGGGTTCTGTCCTAGCACCTACATGGCTGCTCAAAACCATTCATGACTTCAGTTCCAGGCGGTCTGATGCCCTTTTTCTGCCTTTCTTGGGTACTGCCCATTATGTCTGGACATACACACATGCTGGCAAAACAGCAATACACATAAAATAAAAAAATAAAAAACTTAACAAACCTGAAGCTACATACTATTTATAAAAACTTACTGTATGCCGGGCGCTGGTGGCGCACGCCTTTAATCCCAGCACTCGGGAGGCAGAGGCAGGCAGATCTCTGAGTTCTAGGCCAGCCTGGTCTACAAGAGTTAGGGCCAGGACAGGCTCCAAAGCTACAGAGAAACCCTGTCTCGAAAAACAAAAAACAAAAAAACCCTCACTGTATATCTTCCTAAACCACTGGGCAATCCTGTGTTCAACGTACTAACAATGAGAAGATTTGAGAATAAAGTCATTTTACTCAGACTACAAGCACAGATTTTGTTTCAAATTATTTATTATATATCATAGTTGCACAACTTGAGGCTGGTTAAATACAATTGGTTTTCAAAATCTCTGAATATTCCTAGATTACTACATGCAAGTGACCATGAAAATATTTGGCATTTTGAAAATCTGAAATTCTGAACAGGCACTTACATGAAGGGAAACATGGCCATTCTTAGAAATCCACATTTACAATAGCTGCTCCAGGACGTGGTATGTGGAACCTTGGCCAGGGTTGGTTGCTGGCCATTTTATCAAAGTGCCATCATAGTAAAATAGATTTAAAGAAATGTAACTCGGGCTGTTCAGCTTCCTCAGAAAGTAAGGCTAACTGACAAAACTTGCTCTGAGGTGTGTCAAGGAATACTGGTAGGAAAGAAAAATGAACTGAGTAATCCCACACAGCAGGCTTGTCTTGCCCCATGTTCCACATTAGTGTGTCTGTGCTCAGATGACTGCAGCCACCTTCTTCAGAGACACTGGACAAATGACCTGAATTTAGTGTTTTTGGTTTTTTTGGGTTTTTTTTAATGTTTTTTTTTAATGGACTAGGTGATGTTTAATTGAATTTGAACAAACCAATGTTCCAGTTAATAAGAAATTGTCCAGATCTGGTGGATCCTTGTATTTGCTTCACAGGTCCTCTTATCCCCAAAGAAATATATGCATACATACGGCGAAGAGTCCTTAAATTAAAAAGTATATACATGTTTCAAAGTATTTATGGAAAAATGATACAGGGTTAAGGCGTTCTAAAATGCCAACGTGTGAGCTCCACACTGCAGAACCTACATGGTAATACAGAAATAGCAAAAAAGGTTAACATGGGGGAAGAGGACCACAACCACATGCCATGTACACTCTTGGTTGGAAAATTTTAATACATCTCAGAAGAGCCCAAAGATTAAAATTCAGGAAGCCATGAAATGGTAGATCCAGAAGCATCTACCATGCAACACCAGGTTGGTTTCTGATACACATGTAAAAACAATTCTCAAAAGTACTGAGGAGCCGTGCCTTAAAACTAATGCAAGACATAAGGACTGCTCAGGTTTTCTCATTTTACTTAAACAAAAAAAAAAATTAATTTTTTGCACATAGAGAATAAGAGGTAATCATTAGCATGAAAAAAGAGAAATTTCAATATTATGTATAAAGGAAACAAAATTACAAATACCAGCCTACTCACATGAAAATCCTTAATGTTTTTGTTGATGCATCTGGGTGCTTATCAGTGTGCAATAAAAAAGAAAACAAAAAAGGCAGCTTAAGAATTCTCCAGTGTTTCCAAGAAAGCACTTTTTAAAATGTATATACACAAAGAATCTTTAATCATACTGTAAGATAAATGCAGCACTTGAGGATAAGGAAGACTAGCAGACAGAGTTGGACTTTCCCCAGGCTGTTACCATCTTTAGTCCACTGAGCTTCAGCTCTTGGCTACAGTTCTAGTTCTTGCTGCTTTTGTCCTATTCTGCTTACATCTCGGGCTGTTCCACAGATGCCTGTGATTCTGGAGATTCAAACCGCTGGTGAAAGTTCGTCCTCTGTTTTCTCAGTTTTTCAGGTGCTTTTCTCCATAGGATGATCTCCTAGGGGAAAATATAAGATAGCAGTAATAAGTGGAGTTCTCTGTTATGGCTTAGATTTTTACTATGAAAATAATGGCTGCAGCAAGCTGTCAAACAATCTCAATTCCCCCATCAAAGTCTTCAGCCGTCCTGACTCTTCCTGTTCCCACCTGCACTCATGTTCAACACCACCAAAAAATCCACCCTAGCACAAAGTCTTAGTTGTTATTGCTTTAGAGAATCCCCCAAATCTGCTGCGGTTCCATTGCTTTCATTAAGGTCAAGCCCTTGTCATGGCCTTAGAACATGGAACCTACTTTCTGGGAAACAGCTTTTCTTGTTCTAATTTATCCTTCATATCACTGCCACATTATTTTTACTTGTACATTTCACATGTATATGTATACACTTGTGTGCCACAGCATACATGCACAGGCTAAAGAACTTCTCGAAGTCAGTTTTCTCCTTCCACCTTGTGGGTTCTGGGGGATGAATTCAGGTCTTCTGACTTGGCAGCAAGCATCTTTTCCCAGTGAATCATTCACTGGCCCCCAAGTTGTCTGTTGTTTTGTTTTTTAATTTTGTGTGTATTGGTGTTTTGCCTGCAAGTATGCCTGTGTGAGGGTGTCAGATTCTCTGGAACTTGAGTTACAGACAGTTGTGAGCTGCCATGTGGGTGCTGGGAATTGAACTCAGGTCCTCTGGAAGAGCAGTCAGTGCTCTTAACCACTGAGCCATCTCTCCAGCCCCCACATTATCTGTTTTATAAACATTGCTTGCATTACTCTTTGATAGTTCCTAGTGCCTCCAGGATAAAATTTCAAACGTAAAGCCCCCCCCCCCATACCTTATGCTAATTTACTAACTCCTTCTCTCCCAAACTGAGTTACTCTCTGCGCTGTATGATGCATGCCAACTAAGCTTGCGGTACCTCTTCCCACTAATGCCTTCCAATCCCCATGGTGCTTCTACCAGTCAATCCCAAAATCTCCTAAATTCCTGTTTGAAGGCATAACTGGCTGGCCTTTTCATTTGTTTGCCTAGATTTATGTTTTGTGTGTGGGTGTTTGGCCTGCATGTGTGTATGTGCATCGTGTGCATATTCGGTGCCTAGGAAGGTCATATGACCCATAGTCTTGGTGCTAGGAACCAAATCTGGGTTCTCTGCAGAGCGACAACTGCTCTTAACTGATGAGCCATTTCTCCAGCCCCTTATTTAGTTCTTATGAGACAAGTTCTTACTATGTAGCCCAAGTTAGTCTTAAACTGTGATTTTCCTGTCTCAGCCTCCAAGTGTTAGAATTTCAGGCATGAGCCACCACGCCCAGCTAGCACAGAATAATCTCTAACTTGGCTATGAAACACTCTTATAAATCCACTTCACACTGAAGAAGACCATTCTAATTACAGCCTTATTAATCCACTTCACACTGCAGAAGACCATTCTAATTACAGCCTTATTTCAAGATGCCGTAAAGGCTATTTAATTCTCCAATGGAAAGTTTTATGTTACACTTAAAAAAACGTGTCAGAACTGGGTATTCCACAGGACATAACAACTACTTATTAAAAATAAAGTGACAACCTCAAAATCTATCAACTACAGACATTAAAAAGCTTGCTTAGAAGAAAAACAAAAGGGCTGACTGATAGTGAAGCTCTCTAGAGGTGTGGAATGGATGAAAAGAACTCTTATAACACCTACTTCTGTAGTAAGCATTTAGTGTTCCCACACACACTCAGAACCCCACTTGCTCAGCACAGTAAGCTTCAGAGCAGGAAAGGCTCTCTAGATGTTATCAGATCTACCCCAAAATTGAAGCCTACCTGCTGCTTGAAGTACCTTCTGTCTTCCTCATCAACAAGCACCAGGTTCAAAAAGTACCTTACTGAAAACTTCTTGTTCACATCTCTCATTGTGGGAGTTGGGTCATACCCTGCTAAGAACAATCTTATTGGAATAGATTCTCCTGAAAGAAAAACAATATCCATTATTCTCAAATAATTAGATATAATCACATAAAACTTAGGACTAAGAAGTCAAGTGGACACCAGTGCTTTGGTTCCACCCAAGATGCAGCACACACACATGCACACATGAACATACAAAAAAATGACATACCTTCATTTAAAAATACAACAGACTGGAGAGATAGCTCAGTAGTAGAACACTTGCCTAGCATGTTCATAACTTTATGTTCAATCTTCAATACCAGGAAGAAAAATGTTACTGAGATTTTCATATTTTCTATCTTCCACATCCTCCCTTTGTCCCTCTTTTTCTCTATCCTGGCCCTCTTTTGAAATAGGGTCTCCCTAAATAGTAAAGACTAGACTTGACTCTCAAGTCTTCCTGCCTCTGCCTTCCAAACATTGGGGTTAACATTCATGGAAACACTATGCTGAGCCATGTATATTCAGTATTATCTAAATATTTGAAGTAGCATACATAAATTATGAGTAATGGTTTCCATTTGGAGACTTTCATGTATATAATATGTTTTGATCATTATCATGTTTACTCTTCATTACTCTCCTGTAGCCTTCCAACCCCCAACCCCTGCTGATCTATTTCCCCTCTTCCCAGTTAGTCATCTCTTCTAATTTCATTGTGTGTGTGAGAGAGAGAGAGACAGAGAGACAGAGAGAGAGACAGAGAGAGAAACACCAATGAGTTCAATTAGGGTTACTTACAGGAGCATAGGCAAGCATTATTTACACAAGTGTGGACATCTTACTAGTGACTAAACCACTGAAGAAAATGTCTCTCCCTCCCCAGCACCCATTACCTGCCTGTAGGTTCTGATGAAAGAGCATGGCCTAATGAGCCCCTCCACAAAGGCACCTTTGCCCAATGAGCCATCTTGTCTGACCCCCATTATTTAACTTTTGTTTGTAAGGTTTTTTTTGAGGCAGTCACACTATAACCCAAGCTGGCTTTGAATGCACAGTCATCATCTTGCCTCAGCAACCTGAGGGCTAGGATTTCATTTACACAAAATCTATGTTTTACATAAAAATTTGAGGTTCTGGTATTTTACAAACTAATATTGCATTGAACAAAAGTGCATGGGAGTCTGAAAGGCCTGGGTCAAATGCCAACTATACAGTGACAGTGACTCTATAAGCTGTAGCGAATTTTTTCAATTCTTTGCACTTTTTCTTTTTTCATCTGGAAAGACATAAGTAGTTCAAAGAATGGTAAGGAACTTAATGACACCTAAAAACTATAATGTCTTATTTACAATTGGCACTCAACAAAGATTAGCTCCTTTCTGAAGTAACTTGTACTAGAGTAAGAAAACCTAAGGACATGTCTTAGGTTACCTTCTATTGTTAATATAAAGACTAAGGCCAGAAGCAACTTAGGAGGCAAAGGGTTTATTTGGCTTACATATCCCAAATCACAGTCTACTGAGGAAAGCCAAGCAGAAACCTAGAAGCAGGACTGAAGAAGAGGCCTTGGAGGAATGCTGCTTACTAACCTAATCTGCTCTTGCCATAGCGTGCTCCACTTTGCTATCTTATACAATCCAGGACCACCTGCCAAGGGGTGGTGCCACAGCATGCTCCGCCTTCCCACATCTATCATTAATCAAGAAAAGACTTTCTGACAGGCCAATCTTACAAAGGCATTTTTGCAATTAAGATTCTCTCTTCCCAAATATATGTAGGCTTGTATCAAGTTAACAAAAACCAACCAGAATACTGGTTTCATTGGCCTACTGACTAAAGGTTATCAAGTAATGTAAACAAGCCATGGTGTACATGCTTGTAGATCAGAAGTTCAAAGTCATCCTTGGCTACTGAGTAATTCTGACCAGCTTGATCTTGTCTAAAACAAAAGACCATAAAATTCAATGCCTTCCTGGGCAACTTAGGGAGACTCTATCTCAACAACAAAGGGCCAGTCAGCCAGATGGCTTAGCAGGGAAAGGCATTTGCTGAGCAGTCTGAAAACCCGAACTCCATTCCTGGAACCCACAGAGAAAGGAGAAAAATCAACCAAATCCTGAAAGTTGTCCTCTGACCTTCACACATAGCCATGGCACAAGTGTCTACATTGAAACACATATAATAATAATAAAATGGAAAGTTTTTTTAAGTTAAAAGATGGGAGAATACACACACACACACACACACACACACACACACACACACACACACACGCAGACCAGTAGTACAGTGCTTGCCTAGCATGCATGAGGGGCTTGGAATTAACCTCTAGCACTGAAAGAAAAAAAAATATCATTGCAAGCTTTTTGTTTTCAACTTTTGTGTGTGTGTGTGTGTGTTTGTTCTTTCTTTGTTTGTTTGTTTGAGACAGGATCTTTCTTTGTAGCCTTGACTATCCTGGATCTATGTAGACCAGGCTGGCCTCAAAGTCACAAAATCTGCTGCTGCCTTCTAAATTCTGGGATTAAAGGTATGTGCTACTACACCCAGTCATTATTAATTTTAAGAATTCATACTTTCATATTGAATGAAGAGTAAAGTTCAGCTGCCATGAACACTGCCATCCACATACACAGAAGTAAGTGAAGGGCTTCGAGAAGGCTAGGAAGTAAAGGCATTTGCCACCAAGCCTGAAGACATAATTGAAGCAGAGAACCATCTACAAGTTGTCCTATGACATCGACATGCATGCAATGCAAGCACACACCCTCCCCACACACGAATAAATCATGTACAAAAAGATTGTTAAGGGCTGGAGAGACAGCTCAGCAGTTTAAGAGCTGCTTTTCTAGAGGATCAGGTTTGGTTCCCAGCAGCTCACAACTGTCTGTAATTTCAGCTCCAGGAGATCCGATGCTCTCTTCTGGTCTCCACAAGTACCGGGCATGCACATGGTACCCACATACATGCAGACAAAATATCCATACATATAAAAAATAAAATTAATTAAAAAATATTTTGAAGTAAATGAATCCAGATGCAGTGGTGCACACCTATAACCCCAGCACATGGGAGGCAGAGGCACAAGGATCACCACCAGTTAGTTAAGGCCAGCCTGGTCTAAGGAGAAATTACAGGGCAGCCAGGGATGTTCAGGAAGACATCTATCAAATAGAAAATAGCAGATGAATGAAACTGACTTACCTTTCACTGGCGCACCATCCATTATCTCATATTTAGCAATTGTTTCTGTTTCTGTTGTGGTGCTGGGTCCTAGTATAATGGTAGAAATGGCAATGATTTGAATATTCCCAGAAGTAAAATCTCTGTCCTGTTTCTGCTGATTACTGCATTGCTACCTTATGCTCTGCTGGCCATTCCCTTCTAAGTTCTGTTCTCTTATCACTCAGCTGCATACTTGTCTCCCGACAGGTAGATGCAGCTCCATTAGCCTCACATAGCTCCTGCCATCCTTCCTACTATATGCTAAAAGAGAAGGTAGTGACATACATAACTTACCATTATATCAAGGTTTTCTCTGAAATTTTCAAACTATCTCCCACAGAGTCAATTTTAACATAGAGAAAACACCAAGCTGAATACTTAAATGACACGCATACAAAATTTTGGGATTAATTATCTATGATATTTCAACCCATATCTAAAAAATGAGGACAGTTCAAAGTTTAAAATAAAAACAGCTATATTAAGAGCTAAGGGTGAAGTTCAGCAGTAGAGCGTTTGCCATGCATGTTGCTCGTTATTTTTAACATCTCTTTTGAGACAGGGTTTCTCTGTGAAACAGTCTGGGGCTGTCGTGGAATTGTCACTGTAGACCAGGATGGCCTCAAACTCACAGAGATCCACCTGTCTCTGCTTCCCAAGCGCTGGGGTTAAATGTGTGCGCCACCACCGCCGGCTGTTTTGTGTTTTGAGACATGGTCTGGCTATGTAGCCCAGCCTGGCTTCTTTTTCAGCTTCCCTGTACTCTCAGTACTTGGAAACTGAGGCAAGAAAAGTTAGAGGCAGCAACACCTCGTCTTTAAAGAAGATCAGATATTTGTAAATGCCCATTACAAAATCATTTTAACAGAGGCTAGAGAGATGGCCCAGTGGTTAAGAGCACTGGCTGCTCTTCCAGAGGTCCTGAGTTCAATTCTCAGCAACCACATGGTGGCTCACAACCTTCTGTAATGAGATCCAGTGCTCTCTTCTGGTGTGTGAGCATACATGGAGGCAGAATGTTGTGTACAAAATAAATAAATAAATCTTAAAAAAAATTCATTTTAACAATCAAGCTGGTCTTAATACCTGCGCTCATGTGATGCTCTGGCCTCAGTCTAGAGGGGCTTGCCACTATATTCAGCTCAAGAACTGTTTTTTTAAAAGCACCAAATTACAGCAGAATACTAAATAGCAACGTTAATATCCACTGTAGATTCCAAATTAGTGTTAACATTCTATGACTTCTAAATTTTCAACAAGGAATTTTAATTAAATTTTTTTCTTCGACTTACCAATTCCTGTGATCTCTTTCTTGATGAGTTGTAACTCCATGTGTTGTATTTTTATTCTTACTAATAAAAAGTAAATTTTTCCAACAATCACATCCTTTAAATGATACCTATTTGGAAAGAATATGTATCATACACTTCAGTTTCAAAAAAAAAAAAAGAGACAAGTTAAAAAGGTAATAGATTTCCTCAAGGAAAATAACTATCTCAAAATACCATTGAGACCATCCATATTCTTTAATGTCCTTTCTCAGAGTATTAATCAGTTCATTATGCAAATATGAAATCAAACTTTTACTTGATGGTCAATATACCTGGAGAACTCAATAGCCAGCCCAATTAATGATCTCTCTTTAAAAGTTAGTTTTCATAGCCAGGCAGAGGTGGCACACACCTTTAATCCCAGCACTCAGGAGGCAGAGGCAGGAGGATCTCTGTGAGTTCCAGGATAGCCTGGTCTACAGAGTGAGTTCAGGACAACCAGGGTGACACAGAGAAAACCTGTCTCAAAAACCAAAACCAAAAAAGTTAGTTTCCAGAGCATTCAAGCACTTAACTGAATAAAAAGTTAAGCTCTTATGCTTGATGTTTACGTAACAATATATATATATATATACATATGTATATATATGTTTTCAGCACTAAAGTCCTTACTCAGAACTCAGTAGTATTAGTGTGATAAGGGCTGAATAGAGAGCAGCTAACCAATCATCTAGTCAAAGAGATCCAGGTGCTATGCTCAGGGGTTAAGTTTGTTGCGTTGTATTAAATAAATAAGCCATGAAATCATGAAGTAATAAATTTGAGAACCCCCATAATACTTAGTATTTTTTGCTTCCTCCCAGAACTAGATATCAACATAATAACCCAGGCACTGATGAACACAGAAATCTGAAGAAAAGCTTCAGTGACAGCTTTTTAGGTTCCAAACTGCCTAATAATTTTATGGACAGTTCCAAAGGCATATATGATAGTGTCAGTGATGTAAACTTGGAAGTGACAGGAGAATGTCGGAGTTTGAAGTCAGCCTGGCCTACAGCCTGAGTTCCAGGATAGCCAGGGCTACACAGAGAAACCATGTCTTAAAAAAAAGAAAAGAAAAGTAGGAATTCAAGAATGCTATCAGATACATGGTGATATTAAGGAGTTACTAATATTTTTGGTATAATGGTATCATAGAGGTTTTTTACATCATATAATTTTATGAAATATATAATTTGATTCAATATAATAGGAAATGAAGACCTTTTATGGATAAAACACATCAGACCACGTGTCAGTAACTGTGACACTGAATATGGCGGTTACATGCCTAAAAAATCCCAGCTGAGACAGGAGTACCGTGAGTTTGACACCAGCCTGGACTATATAACAAACTTTCCATCTCAAAAATACAAATTCAAGTGAGTTCGAGACCAGCCTGGTCTACAAGAGCTAGTTCCAGGACAGGCTCCAAAACCACAGAGAAACCCTGTCTCGAAAAACAAAAAAACAAAAAACAAACAAAAATACAAATTCAAAGCAACTATTGGAGGGGGCCACTACCTATGTGAAGACTTCTACTGATCACTGTATCATTCATGTACCTGTTCCTTGGCATCTTCACATCTTTCATAACAACTCTCAAAGGCATTACACAGACCAGAAGTAGTGGTGTATCCCCTTAGTCCCAGCACCCGAAAAAGAGGCAAAGGCCTGGTCCACATAGTGAGTTCCAAGCCAGCCAGGATTATATAGTTAAGGCCCTTTCTCAAACCACCACCACCAACAACAAAAGGCATTATACAATAAATAAAATGAGATCATTTTCTAAAAGTACAAATATAAAAGGCATGTCTACCACCCCTTTTTACCTCTGAGAAGACACACAAGAAAGGCATTAATAGTGGGTTAGTGGTAAAGATGAAAATTATGTGATTAGTGATTTTCCTCCCTTTACTTCTATATAATTTAAATTGTCAACAGTACACATGTATTATTGCTCAAGTAGTCAGAAAACAAGTCTACAATCTTCACTGCTCTATGCTGACCCTGTCAGGTAGTTTGGTCACAGAGATGCAGAAGTGACTACTCAGATACTTACTTTGACTTATTATATTCAAACTCTATGTGCAGACAATCTTCAATGCCCACTTCCATTTTAATAGAGTTGTTGACATCAGGATAGGTAGCAAGCTGGTGAACAATAAGATCGTACTCTTTCACTAAGTCTGTCAGCCTTCTCACAATCGTCACCTTAAGAAAATACCTAGGAAGTTAATGAGAAGATGAAATGAACCACCTAGATAGATTAAATTCGGGTGCTTCAGTAAGCAAATGCAAACTAATTCAGCTTTCTCCTTGATGGGACCAGTGTCAACTTCCTCCACTAGTTTACTCAGAAAGGAACTCAATTTGAGGGTGCTTTGGGACTAGGGAGTGAATTCAAGGCCCTTGCAGGCTAAGCAGTACTCTACCCATGCTATACTTCTAGCATGTACTCTACCTATGCTATACTTCTGGCTTTCCAATTTTTTTTAATGCTGACAACATGAAAAATTACAAAATTCAATTTTACAAATAAATACTTTTGAAATGACCTTAGGGGACCATCCATCAGCTGTTTAAAAAGCCTCCCCATGTCACCATTTTGCTTTTTCAAAGTCTCTAGTTGAGGTAGCATTATTACCTTTTGTGCCAGCAAACACAATTCTAAATGAATAATACCATGTGAAACAGAAAAAGGCGGCCCTGGGACCTGCTTCATTAAGATTCAAGTATTGAAATGTTGGGTGAGTGAGGGGGCTCAGCAGGTACAAGCATTTGCTGGCAAGCCTGACAACCTTAGTTTGACTTCTGGGACCCATATGGTGCAAAGAGAGAACCAATTGGAAGTTGTCCTCTGACCTCTATATGTGCACAGTGGCATGCAGGTGCCCACACACAGAATAAAAAGACAAACCAAGGTTAAAGAGAACTGAAATCCTACTTCAGTTCTGCCCTTTGCTTGTGTAACCCTGACCATTCAGACTCTGGGGATGAGGTTCATTAGAAAACTAACGATCTAAACTAACTAATACCGAAAACTCATACAAGGGAATTGTAAAACTGAAACATCTCTGACTCTGTAATGCTAACAGCCATGATTACTGCAAATCATTATCAAATCAGGTGAAACATAATACATGACAGAATTTTTAAATCTTAAGCCTTTTCATTCCAGGATTGTAATTACGAGTTTATATAAAGACATCGGCAGTAGCATGGTTTCCTAGTTTTGATTCTGTTATAATTTCTAATACACATCCATACCTCAGGCGGACATTGGCACCGATGTATGACTCATATGGCTTTTCAACTTGCATAAATTCAAAATCATAACTTCTGCTCTGAGTCAGTTCTCCGGGTAAGGCTAGTTCTTTCACTAGGTTTACAAATTCATGAGTATTACTCTTGTCATTGAAAAGTTCTAAGAAATTTAAAACAGCAAAAAGACCAATTATATTTAATATCCAATTCAATAAAACCCAAGCTTCTATTGCTTAAACAAATTAATTTTTTACCAAAAGAAATTAGCTAAATAGGCTTCTACTTTAACAATCTAGAGCTATGATCTCAATTTTGTTCCCTCATTACATCCACGTGGGCATAGATAAACTCCAGGCTAACACAATGACCCCTTCTGATGGAGAAGTCCTCATTTACTTTTATGTAACTGTACTTCCTAATATGAAGCAGACACATCCCGGTAGTCATCTGAGCATCTTCCCTTTAAATACAATTCTGTTTTATTAGACAAATACATTACTTTGATAAAACTACAATGCACAAAAGAATAAAACCAACTATCAATTAATTTCTATAACTTGTTCCTGAGTATGATTTTATCAATAATAGATAAACATCCACCATTCCAGCTTTGGTACTTTAAAAAAGTACAGTAAAAATTAGCTGGATTTTAAATCTAGCTATGGAGAGAGTTCTGGTAAGACATACTTTCTTTCCTGACTCTTCAACACCAAAAAATGTATATATAGTTTTGCTTTCTGCTAACTTGAGTGTCTCCGAAGCACCCACATGGAAATGTACACAATCAGATCTAAGTGAAGAGGAAATTGCTCCTTTCCTTTGTATGTGGAATTTTCTGTTCAGGAGGGAGTCTGGCTATAGGTAGACACTAGCTCAGGAGACAAATGAGGAAACAAAAGATGGAGGTGAAATGGTCATTGTGAGTAAAACTAATGAAAAACGAAGGCAGATGGGAGACATATGATTATTTTTCAAGGCTGGTAGTTTACATTAACTTCTTTAATATTTTATAGTAGAGTCTAAGAACAAACGCACAATGAGTCACATATCATTAAATACAACTGAGATACATGATTTACTATACTAGGTCCTCTTTTATTACATATAATCAGTTTCTTCTTTTTCTAAAGCTAAGTTCTAATTCAATTATTTAACTACTAAATCCAACCCTCTTCAGTCATCAAAAGAAAAAATAATACTATTTTAAAACTCACCAATTTGACCTACAAATTCAATTCTAATTCCTTGATGCTCTAGCCTCTTTCCAGGCTGCTTAAAGGCTAGGTTTACCTGCCAAAACATGAAATTGTCAGAGATGTTAACAGTCCTTTGAGTGCGCCTACCAGATTCCTTCCAGATGAATGTAATCTCTGAGTACTTGAGGCATTCATTCAAGAGGTGTGAAAGGCAGTGACCTCACAGCACCAGGGCAGGCACTGAGGAAGCCATTACTTGCACAAAGTAAGTACCACTTTATTGAGAAGGAATCCCTCATAGACAAGAGAAATATAAAAAGGCTCAAGGATAAAGGAAATCTCCACCTACCCATATGTTTGGTCAGATAATGAAACAATTCTAGGACTAATATTTTAATGTGGAATAACCACTGATTCCAAGGATTAACCTATACGATAATTTTCAGTTTTTTTATAACCATGAACAATATACTTGCTATAACTTCTAGCCTAAAAAACAACTCTCATTAAACCAGACACAGTGGCCCATAACGGTAATCCAGCAGTTGGAAGGCTGAGACAGGATGATCAGGAGTTCAAAACCAGCCAGGGCTACATACTGAGTTTGAGACCAGTATAAAACCTGGCCTCAAAAAAACAAAATAAAATAAAAGTTAAAACAACATTTATTAACCTAAGTCTATAACACATGCTAAAATGTGAAACTTCTTAAGATATAAATTAATTTTAGGTATGGTTTATCTTGCATGAACCCATTTATTCATATTTCAGTGCTAAGAATTGAACCCTGGGTCTTGTTCATGCTAACCAAGTATCCTTCCACTAAGCTAACTCTCCATCCCTGTCTTACTTTTGAATTGCACCACCTCAAAATTCTTAGACTGATGTACCTGCCAAATGGAAATACTAAACTTATAAATTGTTGTTTATTTTTGAGACAAGGTATCTAACCCAGGCTGGTCTCATGCTTTCTATATAGCTGAGGATGGCTGTGAACTTATGATCTCCTGCCTCTATTTCCAAGTACAAGGATTCCAGGCATGTGCCACCATGTCCCACTTATGTGGTAATGTGGACTGAAGCACCCAGCACTTTGTGCATGTGAGCACTCTACCAACAGCTACATACATCCTCAGCCCCTTAAACTTAGAAATTTAATATGAAAAACATATGTGGATGCAACTATCAACTTTCAGCCTTTTCTGTATCAAGAAAATATGCCAGCCAGGCAGTAGTAGTGAACACCTTTAATTCCAGCACTCAGGAAGAAGAGACAGGTGGATTTCTGTGAGCTTGAGGCCAGCCTGGTCTACAGAGCAAGTTCTAGGACAGCCATGGCTTCAGAGAAACCTTGTCTCAAAAAGAAAAAGAGAGAGAGGGAAAGAGGGAGGAAGGGAGGGAGGGAGGGAGGGAGGGAGGGNGGGGGGGGGAGAGAGAGAGAGAGAGAGAGAGAGAGAGAGAGAGAGAGAGAGAGAGAGAATATGCCATGGAATTAAAAGATTTGATGTAGAGTTGTCTCTTTCTTCCCACACTGAACTTGTAGTCATCTGAACTGGATTTAGAGAATGAGCAGGGACATAACAGGAGAGAAATGCAGAAGAGAGGAGCCTGGCTGTTGACTGAAGGACACTGTCACCTATCATGGTAGCATCAGTTGGATTTGGGGCGACAGGACATACTGGGAAGAGTCACTTGACAGTGGCACACCACCTGTGGCTTAAATAAATCCGTGAGGAGAAGTATGAAGGCAGCTGGCCACCACCACAGCTCACATCTGCTCTGCTCATGCATTCTCCTCACTGGAGTGTGGAGATTAGAAGCTCGAAGTCCATACCAACTCAAACTCTAAATCTCCTGCCTCGGCCTCTAGAGAGCAAGTGTAAACCACCACAACCAGACCCTCTTTCAAGCTCTGTTTTGGTTTTTATATTTAGGCAAATAATCCTGTCAAAAAAAAAAATCAGAAAACTGGCCAGGTGGTGGTGCACGCCTTTAATCTCTGCATTCAAAAGGCAGAAGTAGGCGGATCTCTGTGAGTTCGAGGCCAGCCTGGTCCACAAGAGTGAGTTCCAGGACAGGCTCCAAAGCCACAGAGAAACCCTGTCTCATTTTCCTTAATAACTTATTCACTCTAGGAGGGAAAAAGCCAGAAAAATATTTAAGACAGACAAGTACTTAAATCAGCTTCACATATACCAAGAATTTTAGGCTCATGACAGGTATGATAGCAGTCATCTTCAAATAAAGAATTTGATCCCCGTTCCTCCCGACCCCTCCACCCGCGCATTGCGGGGTGGGGGCGGCGCCCGGGCGGGGCCAGGGGTGGGGTCGGAAAAAAAAAGAATTTGAGAAGCTGAGATAAAGGGTCAAGAATTCAAGCCCATTCTAGATTACATAACAAGTTCTAGGCCATCCCAGGCTACAAATACAGACTATCTCGAAAAAAATAATTTTTTTAAAACAAAGTATATTTGGGAGTCTGGTAACTTATAACTAAAGTTTTCAAGATTATGGGTCAATAATGTTGTCCCTTAATCTTGTTTTGTCTGATATTTTACTAGGGTTATAAATTTTTAGCAATATATTTCTGCTTTTCTTTGTTTGAGAAAAGTTTCATGAAGCCCAGGCTGGTCTTGAGCACCGCATATATCCAAGGATGACCTTACACTTCTCCAGCTCTCACGTGTTTGCCATCCCTAGCTACTTGCCAGTTTGCTCAACCTAAGTGCTGCTAATTCCAATCACTCAGTTAATGGCTTTTGTCAGGTTTCTCCAATTTAAAGTTGCTAATTCCCCTTTATGACTAATTAAGGATTTTGTGTAGAAATGGGTGAGGCTATTTGTTTGAAATATTGAATGTAGGGAAAACAGGTCTATTTACACAATATTGGCTCAAATCAATAAAGCCATATCAAAGCTCATATGTCAGCATATGATATTCTGTACATGGCTCAAATAATGCTATCTTCATGATTTATTGAGGGACTGAGAGTTTAAGACAAACATGTCAATGTACCATCTATCATTTACAGTGTCACAGGAAGACAGCAAAACATTGTACATTATTGTTACTCAATACTGTGATGATCTAAGATCACGTTTCTAAGCTCTGCTAGAACAGTCCATATCCACACTGATGAATACACAAACATTCCTCACCTAAATAGCTCAGACTAAACCTACACCTTCATGCACTGCTGCATTTACTGCTACAATAGGAAAAAAGCTCCATTCAGTGTGGGCAGCCCGGTGCCACCAGGTCAAGGTATTTTGCTATCATCAAGCATCAAGTCCTGTCTAAAAATGAAATAGTAAAAATGCCCTATGAAAACAAGCTTGAGGGCTGGAGAGATGGCTCAGTGGTTAAGAGCACCAGTTGCTCTCCCAGAGGACCTGGGTTCAATTTCCAGCACCCACATGGCAGCTCACAACTGTCTGTAATTCCAGGTCCAGGGGATCTGACACCCTCACACCAAATACAGAAAAATACTAAATAATTAAAAAAAAAACAAGCTTGAAACAATAAAAATTGACTTTTATACTAATGTCACTTTGAAATAATTGCAATGATATTAATTATAATTGCTTTATCTTAGCCACACAGTGGTGGCGCAGGCCTTTAATCCCAGCACTCAGGAGGCAGAGGCAGGCGGATCTCTTTTGAGTTCGAGGCCAGGCTGGTCTACAAGAGCTAGCTCCAGGACAGGCTCCAAAGCTATAGAGAAACCCTGTCTCAAAAAACAAACAAACAAACAAACAAACAAATAAATAAATAATATATAATTGCTTTATCTTCATGAAATCTAACAGGATCTCAAATTTCTCCTTCTATACAGAACTTATATTTATAGACCCAATGGTTTTGACAGCAGCACCTAACTGCTTTGACAGAAAATGTTTTTAAGCTGGGTATAGTAGTGCACACCCCTAATACAGCATTTGTGAAGCAGAGGCAAGCAGATCTCTGAGATCAAGACCAGCCTTGTCTACATAGGGAGTTCAAGGGCAGGCAGGGCTACA
This sequence comes from Alexandromys fortis, assembly GCF_014885135.2. Lineage (NCBI taxonomy): Eukaryota > Metazoa > Chordata > Mammalia > Rodentia > Cricetidae > Alexandromys > Alexandromys fortis. Next base: position 18,228,354 of record NW_026067892.1, on the reverse strand, counting down.
TAAAGACCCTGTTAAAAATTAATGAATAATAATAATTGTATTAGTTTTTTCATGTAAAAACAATGCTCTTTTATGGCTGCTGTCTGAAAACTTCATAAATAAAGGAGAATGATCTTCTTAGTTCAAAGACAGTTTTTACTTTCTGCCCTTCTTTATAAAGTTATAATACAAGGTACAGAACAGAACATAAAAGAAATTAAGCTGTATACAAATAAGAATTTTTTGCATAAACTCAAAAATATTCTTAAATTTTTTGTAAAAAGAGGTTTAATTTTTAAAGATATTTGCACAAGATCACCAAGACAATGCAACAGAGAAGCAATTCTCTTTTCAGTAAACGGTGGGGGGACGGGGCAGGTGGGCAAACGGATATTAACATTCAAAAGAACAACACTGGAAGACTACCTCACACCAAATCGATTTACTCAAAATGGATAAAGACCTAAGTGAGTACAACACCAAAATTCTCTCTCTCTCTTTTTTTAAAGATTTATTTATTGGCCGGGCGGTGGTGGCGCACACCTTTAATCCCAGCACTGGGGAGGCAGAGGCAGGCGGATCTCTGTGAGTTCGAGACCAGCCTGGTCTACAGAGCTAGTTCCAGGACAGGCTCCAAAGCCGCAGAGAAACCCTGTCTTGAAAAACCAAAAAAAAATAAAAAAATAAAATAAAATAAAATAAAATAAAATAAAATAAAATAAAAAAATATAGTGTTCTGTCTGCATGTATGCCTGCAGGTCAGGAGAGGGTTGCCAGATCTTACTACAGATAGTTGTGAGCCATCGTGTGGTTGCTGGTAATTGAACTCAGAACCTCTGGATGAGCAAGCAGTACTCTTAACCACTGAGTCATCTCTCCAGTCCCCAGCAACCAAATTCTTAGTAGAAGATACAAGCATAACTTCAGGACTTTCACTTAGGTTGTGGTTTCCCAAAACTACGAGTAATAAAATAAAATTAAAAAACAGATAAACTGGACTCCATCAAAATTTAAAATTTTTGTGCTGCAGAGACACCATCAACAACTGGAAAGTCACAGGGTGGTGGCAGCACACGTCTTTAATCCCAACACTCCAACACTTAAGAGGCAGAAGCTGGCGGATCTCTGAGTTCGAGGCCAGCCTGATCTACAAAGCGAGTCTGAGAACAGCCAGGACAGCCAGGACTGTTACACAGAGAAATCCTGTCTCAAAAAGCAAAAACAAATAATAACTACAAAGCTGCCAGGCATGGTGGTGCACGCCTATAAACACAGCACTTAGGAGGTGGAGCCAAGAAGATCAGCCTTTACACTAAGACAGACACAATAAAGAAACTACACAAGATCTGCGTGTGGTGGCAAACACCTGTCATCCAGCAGAAGGCCAACCTGGGCTACAACAGACTGTCTCAAAAGTATATTTAAAAAAAAAAAAAAGAAGAAGAAGAAGAGGAGAAATATAAGTGTCGTCAAGAATAACGAAAAATTATAGAGTCTTCCCTCACCGGAGAAAACAGTCATGCAGCTACTCTCTAAATGCTGTCAGCTCCTCCAAGGGGAAGCAGAGCTGGCACATACCAGCAACTCTGTTCCTAAGTATACAGCTACAAATCGAAATCTTCACATTAAGACATGGAAACATCTTTTGTTCTGAGGAGAGGGTAAACCGGGGCCTTAACTCTAACTCACTGTTAGAGTGTTACACTCAGTTTTAGCCATTATCCTGCTTCAACCTTTCAAGTGCTGGGATTACAGGTGTGAGCTACCACAACCAACTTGGCATATCGTTACCACATGGATACAATATAGAAGGAATATTATTCAGAACAAAATGGATTTCTAACACATGTTCTAATACATAGGGGGAATCTTTTAAAGCATGCTCGATAATGCAGTCATTAAAGGGCAAATTTATGCAACTACTTATACAAAACAGCTGTAGCCTGGTCTACAGAGTGATTTCTGGAACAGGCTCCAAAGCTACACAGAAAAACCCTGCCTTGAAAAAAAACAAAACGAAATAAAACAAAACAAAAGACACAAGCAATACCATTAGGCTGTTTGGTTCAAATGACAAATTAGGGCTGGCAAGGCAATTCACTAAGTAAAGGCACTTGCCACCAATATTGCTGACCTGAGTTTGATCCTAGAACCTAACATGACAGAAGAAAAAAATCCAATTTCCACAAGTTATCCTATGATCTCTATACACATCCTATGGTATGTACCCTTGCCCACTCCCTCATAAAATAAATGTTTAAAAAAATTTTAACATGAAAAATGCCTTTAAATCCTTGTTGTCTATATTTTCAATGAAACAATACCAACAAAACTTGAATAGGCAAAAATTTTCCTGTGATAAATCAGAGTAACAAAACATATACTAATCATTATTAATAACCTTACAATGAGTTACTAATCTAAAGACCATAGAGGACTTCAGAATATCTAGAAATAATATGTCTGGTAAGCAAAGTCAATGCCTTTTATAAAAGAGGACAAGAGATCTTTCTTGAATAGAGTTAAAATATTTTTAAATTTAAAATATAGTTTAAGAGAATGAGGTAGAACACTTGCTACCCGAGCCTTGAAAAGAGAGAATGCTGAGTGAAAGGAACCACACTCAAAGCCACAGTGCGACTCCATTTCTATGCAATGTCCAGAACAGGCAACTCAATAGAAAAACAAAGTAGATTTGTAGATGAGAGATTTGCAGGTAGTGGATACTGTTTCTGTTCAGAGGGATAAATGTTCTGAAGTCAGTGGTGAAAGGGATACAACTCTGAAAATATAGCAGGTAGCAACTGAACAAGATTAGAGCCAATTTTATGTATAAAAATTACAACTTAATTAGAATATTTAAGAGGAATAAAGAAAGAGGTATGTGCAACAGAAAATCCAAGAAAACAGAACAAAGAAGCCAGAACAGACCCACATGACCTTTGCTTTGTGACAAAGGTGACATTATAGCACAATGAGAGGAAGGACAGCTGGTTCAGTATATGTCCTGGATTAATTATAGATCCAAGTGTGGGGACACGTTTTGCTTTTACAATAAAGCAAAATCAATTCCAAATGAACAAAGAACCAGGGCAGGACATATAATTTAAAAACTTAAGTGAAAGAAAACATAATAACTTTGTGTCCTGACTGTAGATGAAAAATGTCTAGACTAGATCTGAAAAGAACAAAGGAAACATCAACATCTACTAATTAGAAGACAGAAATAAAGTGAGTGGAAAGTCAAGAAAATAGAGGGAATTAAAAAACAAGAAAGTCTGGGCGTGGTGTTGAACACCTTTAATCCCAACACTCTGGAGGCAGAGGTAGGCAGATCTCTGAGTAAGAGGGATAGCCTGGTGAATATACTAAGTTCTAGTCCAGCAAAGGCTACTGGGGAGGAACACAGACTTTCAATCAAAGGAGGCAGAAGCAGTTGGATGTCTGAGTTCAAACCAACCTAGTTTGTGAAGTGAATTTCAAGACAGACAAGGCTACACAGAAAAACCCTTTTTCAACCACCATCCTTCCAAAAAAAAGGGGGGGGGGACAACGCTACAACCAAATAAAACCCTTTTTCCTCTTTTAGACAGTCTCTCATGTAGCCTAGACTGGCTCAAACTCAAAATCCCAAATGCTAGGATTACTGGAGTGTACCACCATACCCAGCTATAAAAGACTCTTACCAAAAACATACAAAGAGACCAGTGGGTCAGCAGGTAAAAGTTCTTGTGATGCAAGCTCCAGAACCAATGTAGGAAAGGAAACCATGTAAAAAGTCAGATGTGGCGCATATCTGTAATCCTAGCTCCAGCACTCTAACAGCCAGATAGAAATGGGAAAATCACCTAGACCTTCACATATGCAGCCAGTGGGAAAAATAAGAAATCCTGCCTCTAAAACAGGGCAGATGGAGCAAACAGAGGCCAGAAAAGTTGTCCTCTGACCTCCACATGCTCTCTGTATACCCATACTCTCACATTCACACACACACACAAATAAAAATAAATCTTAAAATATATATAAAGTCCTACATACCAATATGAGAGTCAATTAAGTGGTAGCTGAGCAGAACTTGGAAACAGTCAAGACAGTCTTCAGAGGGTGAATGGAAAAAATCAAAACACGTATTTTGAAACAGCCTCACTCTGTAGTTCAGGCTTGTCTGGAAATTACTACGTAAGCAGGTGGGGGTAGCCACAATCTTGAAGCAACCCACCAGCCTTTTCAGCACTCCAAATGCTTAAAAGTATAGACATGAGCCACGGCCAGCACAAGAGTATTATTTAATGTTAAAAACAAATGTGCTACCAAGTCACAAAAAGACACTGAGAAACATCAAACAAACATAGAAAGTAATCTAAAAGAGCTTCATAATGTATGATTCCAACTATATGGCATTCTGAAAAGGTAAAATCATAGTGGCATAGGCTTTGGAGACTGGTGTGGATAGAGGTGCCAGTGAGGTACAAACAGGTGAAACAGAAGGGAATTTGTAAGATAATTAAGCCATGATATTGTAGGATAATTCTTCAAGATCTTCAAATGATGGATACAAAACAATTTCTGTTTATCAAAACCCACAGAACATGTAATATCAAGAGTGAAACCCTAGCCAGGAGGTGGTGGCACACACTATTAATCCTAGCACTCGGTAGGCAGAGGCAGGTAGATCTCTGTGAGTTCGAGGCCAGCCTGGCCTACAGAGTGAGTTCCAGGACAGGTTCCAACGCTACACAGAAAAACCCTGTCTCAAAAAACAAACAAAACAAACAAACAAAAAAAAGTGGACCTTAACTAACTTCATAAACTAATCTGCCAATACTGGTTCATCAGTTCTTTACATCCTTTACTTTTTGGGTTTTTGTTGTTGTTGTTTTGTTTTTAAGACAGGTTGGCTTGCGCTGTCTATGTAACTAAAGATGACCCTAACATCTATACCTCAGGTCTCCACCAAGCACTGGGATTACAGTCACATACCACTATGGCTGGCTTATGTTCATTCAATTCCAGAACTCAGGAGGCTGAGGCAGGAAGACTAAATCACTGTAGTCTAAGGTCAGCCTGGATTACATGATCCTACCTCAATATATAATAATAACAGGCAAATATTAGATTGTTATGTTATATAAGAAGGCACAGTGAAGAAGAGGCAACATAAAGAGCTTTCAATTTCACCCAATTTTTCTGAAAATCTAAAACGGTTCTAAAAAAATACAGGGTTAGACAGGTATGATAGTCCATGTCTGTAATACCAATATTTCAGAGATAGAGGCAGAAGGCCCATAATTTTAACACAGGGAGTTTGAGGCCCACCTGAGTTACATGAGACAAGAAGGAAAAAAGGATTTTACATATTACTGAGTAATGAAAAGGCAAGAGAGGTGTGAGTCTTATAGAAGGAGGAGCTTAAATGTATCTAATTATACACACATTCCGAAGGAGCTGAAGCGCCTCCCCCAGAATGAAGAAACACGGGCAAATGAGACATGAGAGCACAGAAGAGCGAGCTACATAAAGTCAGAGAGAACCTTTCTTTTTTTTTTTTTTAAAGATTTTATTTATTATATATACAATACAGTGTTCTGTTGCCATGTATGCCTGCATGCCAGAAGAGGGCACCAGATCTCATTTTTAGATGGTTGTGAGCCACCATGTGGTTGCTGGGAATTGAACTCAGGACCCCTGGAAGAACAGTCAGTGTCCTTAACCTCTGAGCCATCTCTCCAGCCCCCAGAGAGAACCTTTCGTATGCCACACCAGACCACTACTCCACATCTCTCCAACTCAATTTAAAGCAGAAATTCTCCAAAGCTCAAGATACAGTCACCAGCAAAACAATGTCTATGAAATTCAAAGACTCTACCCTAGAACCCTTCCATGAAAACATCTTCCATTACTGCTATTAATACATCAAGGATTTTAGTTGACCTTCAGAAAAAGGACTTTGTTTCTAATACAATCATCCAAATGTATGTACAGCACAGAATACTTTAGTAACTGATTCTAACAACCTAAAATTAGGTAATTTACCAAACAGAAGTTTACCTTTCCTGAAACAGATTCTCCATCATAGAAGAGATAGTGTTTTTCTACTTTGCCATCTTCAGTTTTCATTTCTGCCATTTTCCTGGTTTCCCCATCATTAAGGGAAACATCGATCTCACAAATAGGACCAAAAAAGCCTCCAAGAAAACTCTGAAACAAAATAAAGATGCTCATTAGTATCATGCTTAGCCAGTCACTACACTTTGAAATTCAAACTTAATTACTTGATTTTAAAGCCAATCAAATTACTTATCTATGAGTTAAAAAGTATTAAATTCTACATGAAAATGAACATACATGCACCCAATCCCCAGCACTGCCAGCAAATCAAGGCAACAACCTGAACTAAGTACAGTGTACACGCAGTTAACACTGAAATTCGCACAATTTGGAGAATAAACTTCATATTAATTTTTACTACCAAAATTAAAAAAGAACTTGAACATGCTATAACTCAGTCATTTCCACAAGTAACCTACATAATAATCAAATACTAACTTTTCAAAAATATAAGAAGTCAATTTCTTATATCCAAGTTTGAAAAGCTGCAACTTTTAGATAGATCTGTAAGTCACTCTTCCATCAGAGAGAAACCTGCACAGTCCAAACTACCCCTTCAAGTTCCAGGGTCATCACACTGTCCTAACTACCATAAAGCCTCTGCTCTGTCGCGTCTGGACAGAATGTGTTACAACACGTAAGACTTTTGAGTAATCCTGGCACTAACTAGCATTAGAGGCTGTGAAATTCCTATAAATATTTCCAAAAAAATATATAAGCACTGTAACTTCAGATGACTGCTTCCCAATTGTAGAGCCCGGGTCTACCCTTGTTCTTGGGGTTCATCTTGAGGACAGTTTCTGGTCAGCCAGCTAAAACATTGTTCCTCTGCTCCCTCTGCCCCGTCTGGTGATTAGCTGTAGGGCCTTGTTGACTCCATCTTTGGTGTGGTAATTTCCCACCTGCACAGGCGGAAATCCTTGTGCAGCAGCTAGGTATATAAGGATTTCCCCAAGGTTGAATAAACGGCATTCGGCTGATCTCCTTTCGAATGACCCAGGTCTCTTTGTGTGTTCTTTCAATCTCCAGGCCCTTGCCCAACTGGCGTACAGTACAGTGGCACACGAACTGTACTGAGGGGGTAACACAGAATCGGGTGTTACACCCAATGACAAAGCACTCTAGCTGGCAATGCAGCAACTAATAATGAGCACACACTAGTAATGGTTCCAACATCTAGATACAGCCATGGGCTGTGTGACCACTGATAACAGTGTTCTTTCTAGTCTTTATAATGTATCCTTTCTCATGTGTGCTTTGATAGGATCCTTCTGTGTTGTGTGATTTGGTCTCTATCCAGAAAGCTTGAGCAGTCCTCCTACCTCAGCTTTCAAGGCAGCTAGGTCCACAGGCACACCCCTCCACACCAGTGCCTATATCCCCCCATTTCTACTCTACTTTGCACAAGAAAACCAAAGTGACCTTTTAAAAACATTCATCTGATCATGTTAAGTAAAATAATCTCAAAAAGATATATATTTAACTACATGTACACACAAACACACACGAATGTCATGAAAGTAGAAAGGAATTATTTGGAGAAGAGGAGACTAGCAAGGAAGGGGAATGATGACAGAGTTAAAAAGGGTGCAAATACAAGCAAAATATAATGAAACCTAAGTATGAAAATATGGGAACTGGGGAAGAGGACCTGAGTTCAGATCTCCAGCACCCATGTGAGAAAAAAAAAAAACTGTGACTACTTGTATCCATATCCTTAGCATGCTTGTGGATACACACACACAAACACACACACCACTCAGAAATAAAAGAAAATGTCTTAATGAAATTCTAATAAGATAAAAACCAATCTGATCACACAACTTTTTAAAATATTACAACTTACTGAAGATCTTATACACTGGAACTACTTTAGAGGGCAGTTTGGGGCCAGAGAGAAGGCTCATTGACTGTGTATGTCTGGAACTAAGCCTCAAAACCTGAGTTTTATATGACAGAAGGAGAAAACCAATGCCCATAATTTGTCCTTTGACTTCCACACATGCATTGTGGCATCTGTGTGCACAAGTATTCACACACAGTAATTGATGGCAAATATTTCTTTAATAAAACAACGTACTTAGACATCTGGTCACTGTAGTGAATGCCTATAATCTCAGCACTTAGGAAGCTGAGGCAGAAGGCTTACCAAAAGTTCAAGGCAGCCTAGACTATGTAGTGAGTTCCAGGACAGCATAGAATACAGAATAAAACATGTCTAAAAACAGAAGCAAACAACAACAAAGAACCTACAAAGCTACAGGAGGAGATGAGGTGCTAATATGTGTATAACACATAATTAATATATGTGTGTTATGCATATTTGTACATATAATATGCATATATTACTTATATGCAATAGATATTTTTTTGAGACAGGGTCTCACCATGTAGACCAGGCTGGCCTCAAAATCACAGGGCCCCACTTACCTCTGTCTCTTGAGTGCTGGTATTAAAGGGATGTGCCATTATATACCCAAACGAGGTGCTAATAATATTTTATTGGAGCTCTGGATGTTTATTTTGTGGGGTTCATCAATTTGTACAATTTTTTCATTTATTTTATTGTGAGTATTTAGCATGCACATAAGTCTGTGTACCATGTGCGTGCCTGGTGCCTGCAGAGCCCACAAAAAGGCATCAGGCTCCCTGGGAACAACATTACATAGACAGTTGTTAGCCACCATGTGAGTACTAGGAATTGAACCTGGGTTCTCTGGAAATTAGCCAGTGCTCTTAATCGCTGAATCATTGCTCCAGTCCCAATATGTAAAACTGTTATGGGTAACAGTGACTTCAAATGTTATTTTAAACATACATACAATTTATTCTCTGATGTGGATAAGATAGACCTACCAGTTCTCCAGACAGAATAGCCTCAAATAATGGAAGTAATTTGTGCAGAAGTTCATCAAATTTGTCCTTCTCTCTTGTCCCAGAGGCAGGCAAAATACCATACCTGACTCACTCACCCTCTGGAGACTGACTCATCTCTGTAAGGGCTTTACCTGACATCCTAATGCAAAGTGGATTCTCCAAGCTTTGGTCTCTAATTCATTCTCTGAGCTGTGCATTTACTCTGTGAGGCCAGACATTTTCTCCTTTGCTCATCACTGAAAACAGAGCCTAAAAGCAGTTTATACTATTTAAACAAGGCCCTCATATACCTGAAGTATTAATTTTCAATACACAACCATTCTAATAATAAAAAATAAGTGACTATGGACAAAAAAATGGACTGAAATTTGTAATTGTTGGTGAAACAAAACATTCCTCAGAAAGTCAGGAGAGGTGAGGAGCAATGTCTCGGTCTGGAACTCATTAAACATCAGCCCTGTCTTGGTTGGACAGGTAATAATAGTAAACAATCTAAGGTGCCTCCTAAGATTATGTAGGTCACAGGTACACAATGGCCAAATTGTTTTCATTATTCCTATATTAACAAAATAGACAATCTCTCCCACCCTCCCACTCTATCCCCCGCCCTTGGTAAATACCTTTTTTTTTTTTTTATCTGTATCTTTTTTTTTTTCTTTTTGGTTTTTCAAGACAGAGTTTCTCTGTGTAGCCCTGACTGTTGGGAACTTGTTCAGTAAACCAGGCTGGCCTTGAACTCAGAGATCAACCTGCTTCTGCCTTCTGAGTGCTGAGATTAAAGACTTGTGGCACCATCACCTGCCTTATATCTTTATGTTTATTGTATGAAGGTTTTGTTTGTGTTTATGTCTGTTTGCTGTGTGTGCTTAATTGCTGTAGAGATCAAAAGAGGGCATCGGATCCTCTGGAACAGGAGTCACAGGGGGCTGAGAACCACTGTGTGAGTGCTGGGACCCAAATTCAGATCCTCTATAACTAACTACAAACTAGACTTTTAACATGCTCCAAAGACACAGTCAGCAATTTTCTTTCTGTGATGATAAACTCAAAATTTATCCAGAAAGCTAATTTTAACAAGCAAACTTGTCATTGACTAAATATTCAGATGATCTTCATGATCCACTACCAGCTCCTGTTTTGCTTCCTTTCAGGCAATGAGGACTGAACCCAGGCAAGGTCTGGGCTTCTTTCTATTCTACCACTGTGTTTTAACATCCTCTTCTGATTCCTTTTCTTCCAGATTGAGACAGGGGCTAAGCTGCCCAGGTTGGCCTTAAACCTGAGATCTCTCTCGTCTCAATTCCCAAGCAATATTTCAGCACTATGTCCTGTAACCTAGTTACCTCAATACACAAAGTCTTGGAAGTCAGAACTTCTTTAAAAAACAAACAAACAAATCCCCAGTAATTTTGAAAGAGTGCATTTCTCCTAAAACATTATATGTGTAGGTGCAGCTCAAAACTGATTACCTGATATTTAGCAGGTTATCCACTTTGTGCAACTCACTGAGGCAACAAGGGAGGAAGGTGGTGGCAGGAAGAAAGCCTGACACGAAGGGGCAAAGACAATATACCCAAGTAGCTGCCCAAGGAAACTAAATCAGATCCGTTAAACAAAGGCAACTGATAGTGAAAACTACAAGGTGGACTCCCCTTCCCGTAGAGCCAGCATTAGCTGATGTCACAAAACACGGGCAAGGAAGTTAAAATTAATTTCCTCTCCTAACTGTATACTCTGCAAAAAATTAAGACATGGAAACTATGAACGTTGTTTTGTATATAAAATAAAATGCGGCCAACTTTTCCCATACATACTCTATAGAAAATGCAGAATGGTCTACCCAATTTGAAGTCTGAGATTTAAAGATGTAAATTAAATACTATTTTAATTAAGTTAAATTGCCACAAGGCTGCCAAAACACAAAAGTAGACACAGTTCTACAATATTTTGCAATAATAGGGCTCAGCAGTTAAGAGCACTGGCTGCTCTTCCAGAGGACCCAGGTTCATCCACATGGCAGCTCACAACTGTCTGTAACAACAGTTCCAGGGGATCTTGAAGTCCTCTCAGGCACCCAACAAGCATGTGATGCCAAGACATACATTCAGGCAAAACACATACACATGAAATAATGTTTAACAAAAGCAATTTTACAATAAACAAAAGGTCTTATTTTGACATTATTCATAAATTTTAAAATTACTAGAATTAAAAATATATACAAAACTATGCTATAGCCGGGCAGTGGTGGTGCTCACCTTTAATTCCAGAACTCAGGAGGCAGAGGCAGGCGGATCTCTGTGAGTTCGAGGCCAGCCTGGTCTACAAGAGCTAGTGCCAAAACAGGCTCCAAAACTACAGAGAAACCCTGTCTCAAAACCCCCTCCCCCCTCAAAAAAAAACTATGCTATATTCATTTTTATAAGAAAATATTTCATACCTAGGGCTTAAAAGTGAAATCAGAGGCTGGTGAGATGGCTCAGTGGGTAAGGCTCTCATCACTAAGCTGGATGGCCAAAGGCTGATCAGGACTCACAAGGTGGACAGAGAGGCAACTTCTGCCAGCTGTCCTCTGACCTCCACACATACGCCACGGCACACAAATGACACACATACGTACACTAAACATAATAATTATTTTTTGATTTCTTAAATAACAGTAGTCAAAACCTGAATGCCTTGGGTACATAGTTCATTTGCGGTCACCCTGAGTTCTATGAGACCCTACCTCAGAAAACTTTAAAGAATAATAATAAACATCTAGCATTAGAGTACATACCTATAATCTCATCATGGCAGAGGCAAAGGTGGGCAGTTCACAGAAAGTTTGGGGCTAGCCTGGTCTACATAACAGGTAAAGAGGCCAGTCAAGGCTACACGTTGACTATCTCAAAATGAAATAGAAAAAATAAAAAGTAGATTTATTTTTTAAAATATTATTTGTGTGTGTATGAGGTGTGTGTATAATGAATGCCCTGTACAGGTGAGGAGAGACGACAACTTTTAGGGCTTTTTTTTTTCTCTTTCACACATGTTGAACACAGGTTACCAGGCTTAGCGACAAAAATTTTATTCACTGATTCCTGTCACTAGCTCTTATTTCTCAACAGAATAAAGAATTATAACTGGAAAGAATCAGAAGGGATTTTGTTGGTTTTTTTGTTTATTTTGTTTTGGTTTTTTGGTTTGTAGGATAGTTTGCCTATGTAGCCTGGCTGTTTTGAAATTCGTTCTGTAGATCAAGAACTCAGAGATCTGCCTGTCTCTACCTCCTAAGTGCTGAGATCAAAGGATTACACCACCACCTCCTGTCTCAGAAAATCCTTTGAAAAGCTTAGGACAGCATATGCAGAGGAGAAACGATGAACAGCACCTTAACAGCTAGACTGCCATTCCTTTAAAAGCCTCCAAACAATTACAGATATCTTCTGGAACATGTGGGCAACACAAGGAAAAAAATAAACTTCTGAGTAAAGAGCTTGTTTTCACGCAAAGACTTGCTCTGGAATGTTTCCCATCAATGTACCCTGGGAGGTGGGAGAACCACATAACCACTATTGCAGTGCAGCAGACGAGCTGGGGTCTTACAGCAACTCTGACCTTTATTTCCTGGCCGACAAGCATGCACCACCATGCTGCCTCTCATTTTTTGTCTTTTATTTATCTGTTTGAAAGGGCGGCTCAAGCATGTCACAGCACACATGTAGAGGTCAGAGGACACTTTGGAGAGTGGGTTTCCCTCCTACTACTTGGGTTCTGGGGACTGAACTCCGATCATGTGGCTTATGGTAACTGGCCCCAACTTTTAAGCATTTCAGATTTGTTTTACTTTACGGGCATGAGTGGTATGTGCACCATGAGCATACAGTGCCTTTGAAGCCAGAAGAGGGTATTGGACCCCCTGAAGCAGGAATCACATATAACTGAGAACTGTCACATAGGTCCTAGGAACCAAACTCTCTGAACATCCCCTCCAGCTCCGGACACCAGCATCACATATACACCTTTTCTTTGGGGGGCGGGGAAGGGTTGTTTTCTTATAATGTGTTTGGTTATTGCTGTAGTTTTGTTTGTTTGATTTCTTGGATCTCACTTGAAAGAGCCAAAGAAGCACAAGGGATCTAGAGATACAACTCAGTTGTGAATCTCTTACCTAACTACTGAAAAACCTTTGATGGTTCCTGAATAACATACACACAAAATCATTTCAGGGGAAATGCTGGCAATTAATATACAAGTTAAAACACTTAGGTATCATAGCTTTGCATATGGGCTAATGCCTATCATCTCACTACTTAAAATGTTGAAACAAAAGAATTGCCACAAAATTTGCCAGGAGGTGGTTGTACACGCCTTTAATCCCAGCACTTGGGAAGCAGAGTCTGGCAGATCTCTCTGAGTTCGAGACCACTCTGGTCTACAGAGCAAGATCCAAGGCAGTGAGGCTACACATAGAAACCCAGTCTTGAAAAAAAGAAAAAAGAATTGCCACAAATTCAAGCCCTATTTGAGGTACACACAGAGGAAATACGAGGTCAACAAGGTCCACATAGAAAGATCATGCATTAAAAAATAACAATATAAAAAGACACTTAAGAGCCGGGCAGTGGTGGCGCAAGCGTTTAATCCCAGCACCTGTGAGACAGAGGCAGGCGGATCTCTGTGAGTTCAAGGCCAGCCTGGTCTACAACAGCTAGTTCCAGGACAAGCTCCAAAGCTACAGAGAAACCCTGTCTCAAAAAAAAAAAAAAAACAAAAACAAAACAAAAAAAGACACTTAAGGAAATGCTCAAATCCTTAGTCATCAGAGAAATGCAAATCAAAACAACTCTGAGATTCCATCTTACACCTGTAAGAATGGCCAAGATCAAAAACACTGATGACAACTTATGCTGGAGAGGTTGTGGGGAAAAGGGAACACTTCTGCATTGCTGGTAGGAGTGCAAGCTGGTACAGCCCCTTTGGATGTCAGTGTGGTGACTTCTTAGAAAATTAGGAAACAACCTTCCTCAAGACCCAGTAATACCACTTTTGGGTATATATCCAAAGGATGCTCAATTGTACCACAAGGACATATGCTTAACTATGTTCATAGCAGCATTGTTTGTCATAGCCAGAACCTGGAAACAACCTAAATGCCCCTCGACCGAAGAAGGATAAGGAAAATGTGGTACATTTACACAATGGAGTACTACACAGCAGAAAAAAATAACGACATCTTGAATTTTGCAGGCAAATGGATGGAGCTAGAAAACATCATTTTGAGTGAGGTAACCCAGACCCAGAAAGACAATTAATTATCACATGTACTCACTCATTAAGTGGTTTTTAACATAAGGCAAAGAAAACCAGCCTACAAATCACAATCCCAGAGAATCTAGACAACAATGGGAACTCTTAAGAGAGGCATACATAGATCTAATTTACGGGAAGTAGCAAAAAACAAGATCTCCTGAGTAAATTGGAAGCATGGGGACCGGGGAGAGGGTTGAAGGGGAGGTAAGAGGCAGGGCAGGGAGGAAAGCAGAGGAAAATGCAGATTTCAATAAAAATCAATATTTTTTAAATGCATAAATAAATAATAAAAAATAAAATAACATTATAAAAAGAAACCACACACACACAAAAAAAAACAATATTCTTTCTTATAATATGAAATGCCAGTATTGAACATTACCATCTAACAAAATGACATGTGGGTATAGGAAAAATGTAATAAACTTTTTGATCTCCAATAAGAATATTTCTAAGACTGGTTGAAGTTAAAAAACAGAACTTGAAGGAAAAAATAGTCAAAATATATGTGAATTTTCTTTCCATCAAGGGGAAAAACGAAATGGAGCTCAGGGGAGCTCAAGGCTTCCACAATGTATTCAGAGCCCACACACAATGAAACAGCAAATTCTCATACATACATGTGTGGCCATTTCAAGGTTTTAAAACTTTAAAGTTTCGTTTGGCCAATATCTTGAACACAACTAGAAGGACTAATTACAAATATAATCAAAAAGTAAGAGAGCTGTTTAGTTTTCTTTTCAAATTGTGAGAAATGAAAGGTTCCTTAAGTCCCAAATAATTCCTTCTTAGTTGTTTATTGCCTTTGTAATTTCCACCTTAACTAATTACCCGAACAAATGGTTAACTCCTTAATCTGCAGCTGCATGGGAGCAGGGGTTAGTCTTACTGTTTATCTGTTCCTGGACTCACAAAAGTACTTAAGAAAACCCTCCCAGAATAAACTTCCCTCTTTCCCCTCTCCCCACCTCTAGTAAAAGCAACACGATTTCTGACTTTTCAATTATTTAATCAAAGCAAAGCAAAGTTTTTAAAATAGACCCGGCTGGCGTGGTCTAAAAAATATCAAGCAGATTATTAAAACTGGTGAGCTTAGAAAGAGCAGGTGGCACACTGTCGCCTCTCCGGGTGTACAGGCTAAACATGAGCCAAAAGCTCCAATCTATAACTGCCGGCACACAGTTAAACACTACCGTGTCCAATGGTGTTTCCCATTAAGTGTGCTTAAGTGCTCTGATTTTCCTCCCTCCCTGGCTCCCAAGACATTGCAACATCCCAAAGCGCTAAGTTGTAGAAACCGCTTAGGGAAGGAAGTGAAACCAAGCGCTTGAATCGGTGTTTGGAGATAAATGAGGGTCCCCGTTCCGACACCCTTTGCTCTTTTCCCCTATCCTAGTCTACAAATGACAAAAGCCTCCACCCGGGTCATGAAATCTCAAAGTCCCCACATGCAGCTTAAAGAAAAGCGGACTCTATCGAGCTCGGGACGAGGAAGGTGAGCAGGTCTAGCCAGAGTCCGGAACTGAGGGTCTGGCCACGGGCTGTCCTCGGCTACCTTGGAAGGCGAGGCCGCGGGGCTCCGGCTCGGCGGACTGCGGGGGCCCAACCACGGCCCCCAAAGCCGGTCCAAGAAGGCAGGTAGAGGCTCCGACATGGCCAGGACAGTACGGCCGGCCGCAGGTGCTCAGGCCTGGCCGGGACCGGGCAGCCGTCAGGCCTCACCGCTCCGCGCCCCTTCCCTGCAGGCTCGGCACCGCGCCCGCCGTTGGAGTCCCGCCACGCGCAGCGAGTCCCCGTGGGAGACGGCCGCACAGACCGCCGCGCACTCACCATTGTCACCGCCGCCGGGTCCCCCACTTCACTTGGCTTTTCCTCGGGAGAACTCCAAGCCCCGCTGCCTGCGCCCCGCCGCACGTCACGTGACCATAGGCCACCAGCCGCACGTGACCACTCTTTCCCTCTCCGCCCTCCTCCACTCTGGCCACGCCCACTGAAGGCACGCCCTTCAGAAAGGCCTTTGGAGGCGGGGTTTCTTTGCTCCGCCCTTCATGTGAGAGGCGTGGTCCTTGTGGCTGACGTCAGGTGGGAGGGGTCGAAGCGCGGTCTCCCAATCCCCCAAAACCTAGAGCTGTCACGTGACGCAAGCAGTGAGCCCTGGAACTCCTACCCGGCACACGCGTTTCCTCCTCCCCAGGGAAGTTTGCGGGGCTCGGAAGGAAGCGCGGGTTTGTTGGAAAGGAAATTCTTGCATTCCCGACCTTCGCACCTTCCCTCACCTGAAGTGGTTTCCCGCCCCACCCCCGAGACCTATAGGGAGAAAAACTTAATCTTAGAGCCCGTCCTCTGCAGTCCAGGAAGACCTCGCGACCCATCCGTCCAAGGACCAGAGACTGGGCTCACAAACGGGTTCCGCCCTCTTCCCTCGTTTCAGCCCTTCCGGGAGAGTGCAAAGAACCGTGACCCCATCGTTGTTAGTAAGGGCCTAGAAATGCTGAGGGTGGAGGAAATACCACGAAAGCTCCCAAGCTGAACCTGTACTCGAATTCGGGAGAAGGGGAACGTCTTCCCGTCACAGCAAAACTCAGC
This sequence comes from Alexandromys fortis, assembly GCF_014885135.2. NCBI lineage: Eukaryota > Metazoa > Chordata > Mammalia > Rodentia > Cricetidae > Alexandromys > Alexandromys fortis. Next base: position 18,211,509 of record NW_026067892.1, on the reverse strand, counting down.
GTGGGAAGCAGTGCAAGTCTAAAATGTTTAAAGGTTGATATGAGATTTTGGTCTCTAATAACGACAAAATTCAAATGCTGAAAATTCGCTCCTGCCCCCCCCCCCCCCCCCCCCCCCCCCCCCCCCCCCCCCCCCCCCCCCCCCCCCCCCCGCCCAAAGATAGTGTCTTATGTAGTGTATGCTGGCCTCAGTGGAGCAATCCTGCTTGGTCCTTCCTCCACTTCCAAAGTGCTTCCCAAAGCTGGAATTGCAGCATCATGTCCAACGGTTTTATGCACTGCTGCAAATGAAACCCTGAGCTTCCCGCACATTTAGAGGGAGAAACTGTATTATTTGAGAACAAGATTTAAAGATTTCTATACCAGGAAGTTTGGGCCAGATGGATGTTTGTGTATCTATTTATTGTTGAGACAAGGTTTCACTGGCTGGAACACTCTATGTAGCCCAGGCTGTCAAGAAACACATCCGTCCTACCTCCAGCCTTCTCAGTACTGGGGGTTACCCGCCTGTGTTGCCACTCACTGGCCAGATTTACAAAAAGGTAAAATAGTATGGAGACAGAGAAGGAGTTTATAGCTCAAAACAGTCTTGCTTAAAAACCCGTGACTCAAGCAGTGGGTGGTGCACGCCTTTATTCAGAGGCACTTGGGAAAGCAGAGGCAGATTTCTGACTTTGAGGCCAGCCTGGTCTACATAGTGAATTCCAGGACAGCCAGGGCCACACAGAGAAACTTTAAAGGATGGGGGGTGGACACTGGATGGAACAGTGAATCAGATTTCTTGGACAAAGGAGCACCAGCCACTCTGTAGGAAAGGAAAAAGGCAGGCAGAGTGGTTCATAGCAGTAATCCCAGCATTCTGGGCCCTGTTACTGTTGAGACACTGTTACAAAGAAACAAGAGAGAAAAACAATTGCACATAGCCTAAGATCTGAGCGCTTAGCTGCGTGCACATGGTTCTAATACCATTTGTTCAAAAACTTTCCCCCTCTAAATTGCTGTGGTATGCTTGTTCAAAAATCTATTAATGGGGCTGGAAAGATGGCTCAGCTAAATGAAGAGCACTTGCTTGCTACACCTCCAAAGGATGAGATTTAATTCCCAGGGCCCAGATAGTGGCTCCCAACAAGGGGAATAGGATGCCCTCTGCTGACCTCCATTGTTACCATTGTACATGTTGTGCACAGACATTCAGCAAAAACAACCATATACATAAAAGGGTTTGGGATTGGTTTTTAAATCATTTGACTATGGAATGCTGGATCTCTTTCTATACTTCTTATTTGTTTGTTTGTTTGAGACGGGGTTTCTCTGTGAAACAGTCCTGCTTGTCCTGGAACTCATTTTGTAGACCAGGTTGTCTTCTAACTCAGAGATCCACCTGCCTCTGTCTCCCAAGTGCTGGGATTAAAGGCGTGTGCCACTACCTCCTACCCAATATTTCTTAAAGAATTTTTACATCAAAGAGTTGAATGGTTATGCTACTAATGTCTTATTTTCTACAGACTACCTGTCTGTTTTTTTAAAAAATAGGGTTACACTTTGTAGGCCTGTCTGCCTGAGAACTCACTATGGAGACCAGAATTGACTCACCTGCCTCCCCTTAGGAAGAGTAGGGATTAGAGACCTTTGCCACCATTCCTGGCTTCCATAAAATGCTGATGACCCATGCAATAGGTAATGAATTTAAAGATAGCAATGTTACCAATGAGACATAAGCCACTAAGTGATCATCAATTCCACAAAGCAATTCTGAAGAGGGGAAGACTACTCCCAGGGGATTATTTGGAAATGTTTGGGAGTATTTATCCTGACATCTATGGGAACAATTACTGGGTAATCTGGAGAGGAGTTGGGGACATAGCTAAACATTCCACAATAAACAGGACATCCCCCTGCAACAAAGAAGTCCTGTCCAGAGATTTGGAGTATAGCTTCGCGGCAGAGACTTAGGTTCAATCACCTGTTCAACCAGAAGAAAGAAGAAAGATGCGAAGAAAACAAAGAAATCCTTCAGAAAGCACCAAAAATGACAAAAATAAGAAATCCTGGTTTAGCATAGAAGGCAGAATACCCAAAGATATAAATATATTAGTATTTTAAACAGTGATTGAAATACTAAGACAAGCTGGGCAGTGGTGGCATAGGCCTTTAATCTCAGCACTTGGGAGACAGAGGCAGGTGAATTTCTGTGAGTTCGAAGCTAGTCTGGTCTACAGAGCGAGTTCCAGGATAGGCTTCAAAGCTACACAGAGAAACCCTATGTTGGAAAAAAAATTAATAAAACAACAGCAACAAACAGCTTCACCCCCTCATCTCTGATGTATTAGCATTACATTTGTAATTATTATCGATTTTGGAAAAAAACATGTATAATAAAAATGTATTACAATTATGTGTTTCCACCACTATATTGTGAATGCTCATAAATCTTCCTAATGGTTTGGTCCTTGACTAAAAAGAGTACAATATCAAGAGGAACCTCCATCGACACCTGAGTGTCCTCTATCCTTTCTCAGATATGCAGCAGCCCATCCCGTGATTAGCTCCATTACTCCCAAGGTGAGTCCTATTTTTGGTTCTTATCCCTAGGCATCCATGGATTAAAATGTCATGCTTATAGTTCAGTAGGACTCTCACACTGTACCCTAGTGGAAATAGTTCCCCCGGGAGCAGAGCATCTGTTCTGTTTCCTTTCTGTGGCTGTGATAAAAGATTCTGACTGAACGCAACTTAGAGGAGGGAAAGGACCTGCTGGGCTAACACTTCCAGGTCACAGTTCATCACTGAGAGAAATCAGGGCAGGAACTCAAGGCTGGAGAGTGAAGGAGAAACCCCGAAGGATTGCGGATTCTTTAGCAAGCTGGCTTTCTGGACAACCCACCGAGGAATGGTGCCACCCACAGTAAACTAGACCTTCCTGTGTCAATTATCAACACAATCCCCATAGGCCAATCTGATCTGGGCGATTTCTCAATGGGGACTTTCTTCTTAGATGGCCCTAGGCTTCGTCAGGTTCGGGAACAGATAGCACAAATGCAAACGAGTCTCTAATTTCTGCCTCTTAAGGACAAGGAATTACACAAAGATATTGAATTCGTTTTGGGAGTATGTTTTTTTAAAACGTTTGTGCATTCATGGTGTCCATGGAAGCCAGAAAGTGACATCGACTCTTATGTTGTGAGCTGCCATCTGAGTTTTGGGAACTAAACCTGGGTCCACTGGAAGAGCAAAGTGCTCGTCACCACCAAGCCATCTCTCCAGCCCAGTGATATTTTACCCCTCTCTCTCTCTCTCTCTCTCTCTCTCTCTCTCTCTCTCTCTCTCTCTCCACACACACACATATAAATATATATCTCACAGATATACATTTGTTTTTAAAGATCGTTTTAAAAGTAATTATTTCCTGGAGGAGAAAAAGAAATCCCCAGACAGCTTCCCCCCCTTAGGTTATATCTTTGCTTTAGTGGAATGACATTTGAAATTAAACAGGCATCTATGGCAAAGGCCAAGCACGGAGAGGCATTGAGAGCACACCGTGTGGCACTGGAGGCGTTAAGTTTCTAACCGCACAACCCAAAGCAATTTTAGATAAACAACATTCACTGCTTCTCCACAGCATCCACAGCACAACAGAAACCAGGTCACGTAGCCACTGTAGGAGGTCACTCTTTTGTTTTATTTTATTTTAAATCATAAAAAGGAGTATTCCTGTAACTCACAATGTGAGTCGCGTTCCTAACACTGTAGGTATGGAATATTATTGTTCATCCATTTGCTATTCAAATTGAATTTTTCAAAAACAGCATGGCTTGTAAAAGTTGTTGCATAATAACGGGGGCATGAGTTAATTTCATAATGTTGATCCCTACACATATAAACGCAGATATTTTCTGAAGCAATAACAGCATTAACGTATAACTCCTTAAGAACTCAGGAGGAAAGGGTGACAGAATTTAAGAGTCTTTTCCGGGTACTTTAAATTTTCTGTAAAGCTCTTTATCCCAGGATTGATCATTTAAACATGGAACACCAAGTACAGAAGACCTTGTTCTGTGTGGAGGTGGGAAAACAGAAATGAACGCTTTCATATAATAAAATCTTCTGGCTGCCCTTGGTTTGGCTCGTGGAGCATCCTGTCCACAGGCCTATAGTGGTAAAAGAAAACATCGCTGTCATCTGCCGGCGGGTATTCCCATTCCACGTCACCTAGGAAGCCACTTCCTGAGCCAGAGCCTGAACCAGAGCCCGAGCCAGAACCAGAACCAGAGCCCAATCCGGAGCCAGAGCCCGACCCAGAAACGTCTTCAGAAATAGGGAAGAAATTATCTGGAAATCCTCTCGTCCTGAAATACAAAGAAAAATATAAAATTATACTTATAAATAATGTAATTTTAATATTTTAACATAAAGAAATAAGCTGGGCATGGAGCAACACAAATGATTGCAGCTTTTGGGCAGTGGAGGCTGCAGTATCCGAAGTTTGAAGTCATCCTTGGATCCATGGTGACCTGCAGCCAGCATGGGCTATCCGACCCGTCTTCCAATAACAAAAATGGGGTCGGGGTAAGGAGCATAGTGGGGAGTGGAGGCAGAACATGGAAATCAATTTAGGCACTCAGTTGTTCAAATTCAAGGAGTTAAAACTGTCTTCAATGCTTCCAAACAAAACGCCAGGGCTGAAGAGACAACTCGGAGGTTAAGAGCAATGGCTGCTCTTGCAGAGGATCTGGGTTCAGTTCCCAGCATCCACATTGAGGCTCACAACCACCTATAACTCCAGTTTCAGAGAATCTGACACCTTCATCCAGCCTTCTCCAGCACCAGGCAGGCGTGTGGTTCCTGCACATACATGCAAACACTCACACATGTAACACATATATGCAGACTAACACTCACAAACATTAAATGAAAATAGAAACATCTTGGGTCAGAGAGATGGCTCAGCAGTTAAGAGCACTGGCTGCTCTTCAGAGGTCCTGAGTTCAATTCCCAGAAACCACGCGGTGGCTCACAAACTTCTGGGATGAGATCTGGGGCCCTCTTCTGGCCTGTAGGCATACATGCAAGCAGAACACTGTATCCATAATAAATAAATAAACCTTTAAAAAATAGATAATTTTTGTTTGTTTGTTTGAAGCCTGTCCTGGAACTAGCTCTTGTAGACCAGGCTGGCCTCGAACTCACAAAGATCTGCCTGCCTTTGCCTCCCAAGTTCTGGAATTAAAGGCGTGCGCCACCACCGCCCGGCTAATTGTTTCTTCTTAAAGAAAGGGCACACCACTAAATCATTCTAGAAAGATGACATTGTTTCCTAACATAAGCTTTTGACAGAACTTCTATTACTTCTAAACTCACAAAGTGTTAAAACAAAGAGCACTCTTCCTTTGTCTTTTGAGATATGTAGACTGTCATTATGAAGGCCAAGTTGGTCCCAGGCTCTTGACTCTCTTGCCTCTGCTTCCTAGGTTCCTAGGTGCCAAGCTTACATGTGTGTGCCTACATAATTAGCTCGAGAAGTTCTTTGTAAAAGTTTTTGTTGTTGTTGCTGTTTTAGACAGAGTCTCATTTCTATATTCGAGACTGGCCTAGAACTCTCTGCCTCCTGAGTGCTAGGATTAAAGGTGGGAGCCACCATACCTGGAAGAGGGTATTAACCTTACCAGAATATAAACATTAGATTTTCTCCACTAATATAAGACTTGAATATGTACACCTGAGCTAAAGCAGGAAGCCACTAGGGCTGAGTTATGTGGGTTGGTTCGACACACATAACTTAATCTAAAGAACACCTAAAGGCCAGAGCAGAGAAACAGTGCCACCCATCCTTGGCAAATCGGTAGCAACGCATCTTTGGCAAAAGTTGAATTCAAGCGCAGAATGGTGGCACAAGCTAGTAGGAGAAAGAGACAAGGGGGTGACCACAAATTTGTGGTTAACCTGATCTACATACCAAGACCCTGTCTCAAGAGTGGAGAGGGGTGTGTTTGAATGTTATAGCCTGAGGGTCATTTTCTCCAGGAAAATCACAAGTGAAATTGATCAGATTTATAGCAGCCACGCATGCCAAAAAATAAATTATTTGTTGACCTGTCGCCACTGCTTGAGATACAACAGGAAAAGAAAGGGGAGGTCTCTGATCTAGAAGTTAACACTCTAGTGAATACATCAGTCAGGAAGATGGCAGGGAATGCAGAAACAGGAAGCAAAAGTCATCTAATGTGCCCAGGACATTGATTCCACCTGGCAGGTCACAGAAAGCTGGATGCAGACATCGCGGTTACTAACATACAGGTGGAAATAGAAAGCTGTGGAACAGGCGGAGGTCACCTTGAGAAAACACAAAGGCCTGTGACAGAGCCAGGACACACAATGTTAAAATAAACAAAAGAGAACACAGCTATGGAAACCCAACAACCCGGAGAAGGTGACCGGTAAAAGCCCACAGAAAGGGGCTTTCAACGGAAGTGGCGAGTCAATCATTTTATAAGGCAGTGAAGTGGTCAAGTAACCTAAACACAGAGACACAACCAATATCTGTGTCTCAGTCACCAAATACTCTGGATTGAGAAGCAGGAGTCCAACTGTATGTGTCAGGAGAAGGGGCAAGCATAAGCGCCCATTCTAGGAAGGGCTGATGTGCCAAGTATGGTGGCGCACACCTTTAATCCCAGCATTTGAGAGGCAGAGACAGGTAGATCTCTGATTTCAAGGCCAGCCTTGCCTATAGAGCAAGTTTCAGGACAGACATTGCCATATAGTGATATGAGACCCTGTCTCAAAAAGAAATTTTGATATAATGAAGATCAGAGTGGGGAAATAGCTGTAAAGACAGAGAGTCGGGGTGGTCCACCCAATGTCAGGAAGCCCTAGACTCTGTCTGTGTACTGATGGGAGAAGACGCTGGATCCAGAGAGGCAACTGCAGAATAGAAGTCTGAGACAAAGTGGTGGGTATAGGGTACAGGGAAAACCCTGAATATTTAACTCAAGGGGAGCTGCTTAAACATGGAGTAGTAGGGAAGTGGAGCCAGCAAGAGACAGCAAAGGAACTAGAGATGACCAGCTGGCATCTTCCCACACCAGCCAGCAAGATGTCACATAAAGGTGCCTGCCATCAAGACTGATGACTTAGCTTCAATCCCCTAGACAATAACTCGCTCCTGTAAAATGTCCTCCAACCAACACACCTTCCTCAAAGCATGTTCCTGCAGGCAAAACACGCGCTCACAAACGAAATACAAAAGTACGCTGCTCCTCAACTGTAGAGGATCACAGCGCCACCACAGCAGGAACCTGAAGAGAAACACTCCACCACTTCTGGGAGATCAGACTCAAGTCCACTTACAGAAAAGGATTGCTCATTGGAGGGCCAACGTCGTCGGGTCCATCTGCCATTAGGTCAAACAGGGGTCCCTTCTCCTCCACGCAGTTTGCAGAGATGCTGTCAGGATTGCAGCGTACCCACTGGTACCTGGCTCTCCGAGCAGGATAACCTGTCCGAACAAGGAACCCACAAGGTGGTAAGTATCTCTCATATTGGAAGGATTACACTCTGTCTCTAACAAGTTAAATGGATTCTTTCCTTTTTTTTCCCCTTCAAAACAGTGTGTCTCTAAATATCCCTGACTGTCCTGGAACTCACTCTGTAAATCAGGCTGGCCTCAGACTCAGAGATCCTCCTGCCTCTGCTTCCCAAGTTCACGTGCACAACCACTGCCTGGCTGATTTAAATTATTTTTTTTTAAATATTTATTTATTATGTATACAATATTCTGTTTGCGTGTCTGCCTGCAGGCCAGAAGAGGGCATCAGATCTCATTTCAGATGGTTGTGAGCCACCATGTGGTTGCTGGGAATTGAACTCAGGACCTTTGGAAGAGCAGGCAATGCTCTTAACCGCTGAGCCATCTCTCCAGCCCCTGATTTAAATTATTTTTATTTTTATTTCATTCATTTATTTATTTTGGTTTTTTGAGACAGGGTTTCTCTGTGTAACAGCCCTAGCTGTCCTGAAACTAGCTCTTGTAGATCAGGCTGGCCTTGAACTCACAGAGATCTGCCTGCCTCTGCCTCCCAAGTGCTGGGATTAAAGGTGTGCACCACCACTGCCTGGTCCTAATTTAAAATTGTTTAAACCTACATTTTATTGATTGACTTGGGGGAGGAGCATGTGTGTACTAAAGCACACAAGTGAAGATCAGAGGACAGTTTTTAGGAGCCGATTCTCTCCCATCATGTGGGTTTCAGGGATTTGACCCCGGTCATCAGGCTTAGCGCCATTACCCACTGTGGCGCCTTGACGGTCCCTATACAGAGACCAGAGCTTCTTGCCACCTCTTTTGGATTTTTTTGTTCTGTTTTGTATTTTTCGACAGCATCTCACACTGTAGCCAGGGCTGGCCTGGACATTCTATGTGAGCCAGGATGGCAGGAAACGTGTGGAGATCTGCCAGCCTCTGCCTCCCGACTGGCCTCAAATGTTTGGAGAGCAGGTGCACACCACCTTTGAAAGCCAGGAGACACACGCTTTCTGATGCGCTTTAATGAGGCTGGAGCTGGCGAGAAATACCACAGCACCTGTGAGTGGCTCATCTTCTCCCCATCCAAAGACAGCCTTTATGCAGCTCATAATCCACCCAGCAACAAGGAGCGCGCCTAGAACGCTCGCCAAGGAGGGGAAGTAGTTTGACAGCTCAGGGCGGAAGAGGAGGAAACATTTCAGAGACATGGCAAGGGGCCGCTTGTCACAGGATATGGATCAAAGGGTAATAGAAGTTCTGGAAGAAAGTATTGATAGCACAGGAAACCCATCATTATGGATGAGTTTGCTGGGAGTATAGCTCAGAATATGTGCTTAGTGTGCGCCAAACTCTTGGTTCTCTCCAGCCCCCCACAGTATCTCCAATGAATTTCTTTTCATTGTATGAGTGTGTGTGCCCTCTATAAGACCAACAGGTACTTTTAACTGATGAGCCATCTCTCCAGCTCAGGTCTCAAAAAAAATTTTTTTAAAGATCTGCTTATTCCAAAAAAAAAAAAGATTTGTTTTAATATAACACACACACACACACACAGTGTTCTGCCTGCAGGACAGAAGAGGGCACAGGATCTTACTACAGCTGGCTGTGAGCCACCATTGGGTGCTAGGTATTGAACTCAGGACCTCTGGAAGAGCAAGCAGCCAGTGCTCTTAACCTCTGAGCCATCTCTCCAGTCCCTTAAAACTTTAAGTAGTCCCTTAAAACTATAAGAATGAAGGGCTGGGCGGTGGTGGCACACACTTTTAATTTCAGCACTCGGGAGGCAGAGGCAGGAGAATCTCTGTGAGTTCGAGGCCAGCCTGGTCTATGGAGCAAGTTCCAAGACAGGCTCCAAAGCTACAGAGAAACCCTGTCTTGAGAAACAAAACAAAATAAGCAAACAAAAGGATGAAGGACAAGTAAATATCAGTAAAGTGGGAGAAAATACACAGGATTATGTTAGTAGAATCTGGCAAGTTTCAAACCGCATTTTCTAAACTGCTGTAATAAGCAACATTCCTCTGTGACATAAAAAAAAACATTTAAAAGACTCTAACATAGAGCTGGAGAGATGGCTCAGGGGCTAAGTCCTTACTGCTATTGCAGAGGATCCAGGTTCCGTTCCCAAAACCCCTATTAACTACCGTTGAAGGGGATCTGATGCCCTCTCGTGGCCTCCACAGGCATCAGGCGTGCACATTGTGCAAACTTACTTGTAGGCTAAAACCTCATAAACATTAAAAAAAAAAGACATGAAATTATGTTAAAAAGAAAATATAGGTTCCTGGAATGGTACCAGCACCATGGTCTCCAAATGCTGGACACCTGGATGAGGGCACAGCCTGGGTCCATTTCTGAGAGTAGACAGCTTGGAGGGAAACCCTGTCACCACTTAGAACCTCTCCGGTTTTCAGTTTACTAGGTTTCAAATGTGAATAACAATACAGTGATGAGCTCCTGATTCAAATAAGATGAAAGTTTGTAAAGCCAGCTAACACAAGCTTTTGCATACAGCCCATGTTGAATGCATTTTAATCCTTTTTTTCCTGAACCTCTTGATTTTTCTGAGCTAGCAGTCTTGTATCTGCAGAGCGGGGAAATGCAGCCTGTTGTCCAGCAGAGGGCAATGTCTTCCCACCTCAACTGCCTTTAGGCTAGCCTCTCCAATAAAAGCACCAACTCCATCTGAGGTTGAATGTTTCAGAAATATCGTTTCTCTTTTTTTGTTTCTTTTCTTCTTTAGCAGCCATAATTTTTGAGTTAAAAAAAAACGTAAAAACCAAGTACATATTAAAATATTATCACTGAACAGAATCAACATAAAAGATATGAATAGGATAATCTATTCTGTTTTAAACCAACTCTTCTATGTTTTGCGTATTTTGAGCTCACATGTTAATCTAGACTGCATAGTTCAAGTGTTCTGAAGCCACAGGGAGCTGCTGGCTACTGGATGGGACAGGGCAGTCCCCTCTGCCAGTAGCTGATGCCCTATCAAGTGGAGAAAATGTGAGCTTGAGGAAGTTCTACTGCAGAGCTAACTGAAGGTTTTTACTTCCCTTTCAGGGCTGAGATCAGACCCAGGGCCTCCACTGAGCAGCATCCCAGCCAACAACATCTTTCCGTTATCGGAAACAAAACAAAAACTAGAACTGTGGCAGAAGAGCAAAACAAGTCTCTGACCTGGAAAGATCCCTCCCAGAATTCAGACTACCTGGGAATCAGGAAGGCTTTCTAAAAGCTGACGCTGAGGGTTACACAATCTGCAGCCACGTCGTGTACGTCGGGGAGTGGGCTGTAGAGCATAGAAAGGGCATCTTACTAGAATTGCTTCAGGATCAATGAAAGGTAATGAAGGTAGCTCAGCTGGGAGAAGTCTTGCCTAGCATGCACTAAGCCCTGGGGTGCTCCCCCAGCCCTGCACAGAACAGATATGGTGGTGTAGATCTGGAATCCTAGCACTCGGGAAAAGTGGAAAGATGGCCACATGTCTGAGGCCAGGCTGGTCTACAAAGCAGGCTCAAAGTTAGCCAGGGATATGCGATGTGGTCTGTCTCAAGAAAACAAACAACAAATAAAGGCGGGGTGGAGGCTCAGCTACCAAAGGGCACCCTTTGTAAGCACAAGGGCTTGGGTTTTATCCTAAGAACCTACGTGTGAAGCCTGGCTGTCCATACTTTTAATCCCAGCAATGAGGAGGTAGAAAAAGGGAAATCCCTGGGGCTCACTGGCCAGCTGGTCTAACCTGATTGGTGAGCTCCAGGCCAATGAAAGACCCTGCCTCAAAGGAGATGGACAGTGTTCCTGAGGATGACACTGAGGTTGTCATGTGACCTCCATGTAGATGTGCAGGCTCACACAAATATGCACACACACACTTATAAGTAAACAAATAAGGAAATCAAAAGTAGAAATCGTCCCATTCTGAAATCCACCCAGTTTTTACTCTAATGAAATTAAAGGTCCATTAAAATAAAGAACAGTTACAGATAACAAATTCCTGACAGAGCTGTTCAGGGTGTGGGAGGCGGTGAAGATATTAGGATCTGGTTCTTGAAGTTCCAAGAGTATCTGGACTTTATCTTGCTGGAGAGACTGTAAATCTCTAATGATTATCACTATTTGTTTTGTTTTATTGTACTGAATGTTTGCGTCCCGGCCCAGGGAGCAAAATCAGCTCATCAAGTTTGGTGACCATGGTCTTTACTCGCTGGGCCACCTTGACAGCCATTTTTAAAAACTTTTTTACTAAAGTTTTTTTTCTTATAACTTATTTTGATCATATTCTTTTCTCCTCTCCACCTCCTTCTTCACCCAACTTCATGCGTGCTCTCTCTCTCTCTCTCTCTCTCTCTCTCTCTCTCTCTCTCGCTCGACACGGTCTTTCTATCTAGCCTTGGCTGGCCTGGAACTCACTACGTAGGCTAGGCTAGCCTCAAAATCATAAAGATCTACTTACCTCTGTTCCCCAAATGCTCAGAACAATGGTGTGGGCCACCATGCCCGGTCATTTTAGGTTTTGAGACAGAATCTCCCTTTATAGCTCAGGATAGCCAAGACCTTGCAATCCTGGCTCAGCCTCCAGGGTTCTGGGATTATAAGGATGCTCTACTGTGTGTGATAACCATAGCTCTCCAGATGAAACAGAGGCCTTTCATTTCTTCCTCAAAGGCCCCACTCACAGTGGACCTGCTGGTTGACATACAGTGCAGTCTAAGGGAGACACTCTTTCCTGCTGCCTTCACACCCTCTGCACGCACTCTCCCCAGCTCTGCTGATAGTTCTCACTCGATAGTTCTTGTGGGGAGACAAGCAGGGCAACAGCTCTCTCAAACAGGCCTTCTAGGCCTGGCGGTGGTGGCGCACGCCTTTAATCCCAGCACTTGAGAGGCAGAGGCAGGCGGATCTCTGTGAGTTCGAGACCAGCCTGGTCTACAGAGCTAGTGCCAGGACAGGCTCCAAAACCACAGATAAACCCTGTCTCGAAAAACCAAAAAAAAAAAAAAAAAAAAAAAAAAAAAAAAAAAACAGGCCTTCTATCTCTTCACGACCTGCCTACCACACCTCCCACCAGATGACAATTTACTAATTTTCCTTCCTTCCTTCCTTCCTCCCTCCCTTCCTTCCTTCCTTCCTTCCTTCCTTTTTTTTCTGCCTGTCTTGTTTTTTTGTTTGTTTGTTTTTTGTTTTTTTTTTCTTTTTTTGAGACAGGGTTCTCTCTATAGCCATAGCTGTCCTGGAACTTGCTCTGTAGACCAGGTCGGCCTTGAACTCACAGAGATCCACCTGCCTCTGGCTCCCGAGTGCTGAGATTAAAGGTGTGTGCCACCACTGCCAGGCTGTAATTTCTTATTCCTCATGGAAACTTGCCACAGATGCAAGAGAAGAACTTAAGCAGAAACTGTTCAAAGGGGAGGTCAAAACTGTCTAAAAAAGTGACTATTCTGATTCATCAAAAAATAAAAAAATGGTAGTCAAGTTCACACCTTTAATCCCAGCACTCAGGAGGTAGAGGCAGGCAAATCTCTGTGAGTTCGAGGCCAGCCTGGTCTATAAGAGCTAGTTCCAGGACAGCAAGGATGTTACTTAGAAAGCCTGTCTCAAAAACAAACAAACAAACAAACAAAACAAAATGGTAGCATTTAGGCAACTGCTATTATCTGCACTGGAGCTATTTCCTGCCGTCCTATCAACTACTCAAGAAAACCAAGCTTCCCTCTCTCTGGCACCATTTGACAGGCTATAAAAGGCTCCAAGTTTACTTTCAGTTCGCCCTCCCCTCTGCAGGAAACAGCAGAGGCTTCAGTGAAAGGAAAGGTTTTGTTTTAAATAAAGAATGGGAGAGAGAGACTCCGAAGTCTGATCTTGGAGCACTGGCTGATCAGTTCCCAGCACCTACACAGTGGCTCATAACTGCCCATTTCTTGGGGGCCCTGACACCCTTTTCTGGCCTTCCTGGGCACCGGGCATGCACCTGATGCACAGACAAATATGCAGGAAAATCCCTTTTGTGCATAAATAAAATACTAAAAAAAAAAATTAAAGAACATGTCTGATCCTCGAGTTGTCTAGAAGCTTAATTCTAACCTTGAAACTGAATGACGTGTGAGCTCACTGTAACAGACCTTGGGCAAAGCTCACACATATTTGTCAAGGGGCTGACGTAAGGAGCAAGGGAGGCAGCGGCTCTCAGGTCCACTCCGTTCTTTTGCTGTCATAATTCCTCCTGACGTGGACGTGACGGTCGTTACTGGGCAGTGATTGTGAAATCACCTTCCCAGCAGCTGTGCCCACAAGTGGACACGAATATTGTTACTTTGAGTGTTGGAGATCTAGCCCGAGCCCCTGGCCACGCCTGCTCAGGTTTCATTTGCCCCTCTGTGAGTATTCTGTTTTAAGACAGGGTCTCGTGTGACCCAGGGCTCAGTACTAGCTGAGGATGACCTTTCAACTCCTGATCCTCTTGCCTCCACCTCCTGAGTGTTTATGGGCATTAAAAACAAAACAAAACAAAGCTAGGAGTCACCGGCTTCATTAATGAAGCCCTGAAAAAGACATTAAATAGATTATCCATCTGTTTTTTGTTGTTGTTCTGGTTTTTTGCTTTGTGTGTTTGTTTTTCAAGACAGAGCTTCTCTGTGTAGCATTAGCTGTCCTGGAACTTGATCCAGGACCAGCAGACCAGCTAGATATGAACCGGGCTAGACCGGCTGACCTCAGTTTCACAGGGATATGCCTGCCTCTGCCTCCTGAGTGCTGAGACTAAAGGTTTGTGCCACCACTGCCCCACAATCGTCTGTTCTTTTTTTTTTTTAAAGACTTATTTACTTATTGTGCATACAGTGTTCTGTCTGCAGATATACCTGCAGGTCAGAAGAGGGCACCAGATCTCATTACAGATGATTGCAAGACACCCTATGGTTGCTGGGAATTGAACTCAGGACCTTTGGAGAACAGCCGGTGCCCTTAACCACTGAGCCACATCTCTAGCCCAGCAACCATCTGTTCTTATCATCCACACCCATCACCAAGTTCCCGTGTACTTGGCACAGTATTTTACATCATGGTTTTCACTGAATTTGGGGAAATAAAGTAATGTTACAGGGCTTATTTATGTAGGATTCGCTTCATGTGAAGTGCCTCCAATGCTGACAATATTTGGACATGGCCACTGCAGATGAAGTTAAAATGAGATCATTAGGTTGGCCCTCATCCAATGTGACTGGTATCCTTCAAAGAAGAGGATAATGGGGTGTGTGGAGGCGGGGCCTGTGTGAAGACATGGGCACCCATATGAGTTAAAGAGAAAGGTGTCAGAATGAAGCCAACACTGCCAACACTGGGAACTTGATTTAAGACTCTGGTACTGTGAGAAAAATAAATTCCTGTTGTTTAAGCTTGCCAGCGTATGGTGTTTTGTTTCGGCAATCTAAGAAAACCAATACAAGAAAAAATCCTAAGATCAAGAAGTAAAAAGCCGCGGCTAGAGAGATGGCTCAGCGGTTAAGAGCATTGCCTGCTTTTCCAAAGGTCCTGAGTTCAATTCCCAGCAACCACATGGTGGCTCACAACCATCTGTAATGAGATCTGATGCCCTCTTCTGACCTTCAGGCAGACACACAAGACAGAATATTGTATACTAAATAAATAAATAAACAAATAAATAAATATTAAAAAAAAAAAGAAGTGAAAAGCCTGGTGCGTTTGGCCGTTCAAACCAGAAAGCTACAGACACTCTGGTCCTCAAATATCTTTTTAAAGATAAGGAGAAGGCTGGGCTGCCATTGCACCGGTAGAGAGTTGGTGTAGCATCCACAGGGGCCTGGGTTTGGTTCCCAGCACTCCACAAACTGGGCATGGTAGCTCACGTATGTAAGTCCAGCACTTGGGAAGGAGAATCAGAAGTTGAAGACCATCCTCAGCTACTAATGAGTTCAAGGTCAGCCTGGGCTAAGTGATTGCAGGCCCTGTGTCATTTAAAAAAAAAAAAAGACGGAGAAGGAGTGAGTGCTGTTGAATCATACCTGGCACCGCAGAGAGGTATGACAAGTGACGTCACAGCTGTTCTGCAGCCCTGTGTGTCACTAACTCATGGCCAAGCACCCATTTCCGTTCCTGTTCAGATATGAGTGTAAGACGTTGAGCCAAGAGCACCTTGGAAACACCCTAGATTTTTGGTTCATTCATTTTCTCCTTTATTTGCTTCCCTGTCCAGCTGAGAGCTAAATCAACAAGCCGGAAACATACGTGACAGCTCTGCCCACACCTACACCTTCTCTGGGTCTTATAATTTTTGAGACAGGGTCTCACTGTGAAGCTTTGTCTCCTCCGGAACTAGGTGGACAGGGCTGGCCTCGCCTCTGGAGTGCTGGGTAAGCGCCACCTACCCGGTTCCTTCTCCATTTCTTGCTAATGATGAAATATGCAAGGTTTTGTGTTCCGTTTAGCTTTACCATCAGCGTCAGCGTGGACTGTGACATTTCTGGGAACTTCTGCAACCGAAAGGCTTACATACACGTCTCTGGTAAGAGACTCACCCATGGCCAACTGGTCTCCCGTGTGACACAAATTCTGTCCTCCCAGAGCATGAGGTTACTGGGAAACTCATCGCATCAAGCCAAAGGTTTTCCCCTAAAAGATCTGAGTAAACTTGTTCTCTGTGTCAAACAGAGACCCAGGACTCTACCTCAGTGGTGGAGGAGTTACCATTGCATGAGGCCCTGGGTTCAATGGCCAGCACCACCAAGCTGCATAAATAGAAACAAGCTTCAGCAAGGTCACTTCCTGTATCCCTCCAACGTTACCACAGCCCAGATAAAAATGAGCTTTTAAACTTCCACTACATGAGGGATTCCCGAGGGTACCTGTGAGACTTCACTTCAGCCGGCAGAAAGAACAGGATAGCTAGGAGTCACTTCGAAGAAACAACCCCAGGCCGTGTACGCTGCTGTGACTCAACATTTCCTTTACCAAATGAGGGAATTTTCTGGTTTTCAGTCATAAATGCTGCTGCCTGTTTACCAGGCTATAAGCTCCCCTCATTTAGAAAGTTTCCGTATACATCAACAGAGAACAATTTGTAGATTTTTCCCCTTATAAACTTTTCATTGCATCTTCTTAGTCAAGAGAAGTTTTAGGGTGGCTAAGTGGGACTAAACAACCCTACATGATAACCAAACTTAAGGAGGGGTGACCAAATAGACTATTTTCTGAACAAGAGTGCCAACGCTAACATGCTTTGGGCTGTTCTCAAAATATATCTTTGGGTTAGGATTAGCGATGCCTAGCCCAAACTGAATGTTCAAGATGAACGGAACTAAAGAAGAAAAGAGAGTAGCTAAATTTATCTCAATTTAAAGAAGAAAGAAACAAACCTCGCCCACTGTTAAAAATAACAGTGCCGTCAGGATGCTTTCTAACTCAGAGCCCAGCATGGCCACACACACCTGTTATCCGAGCACTTGGGAGGTGAAGGCAAAAGTATCAGGAATTCGGGGTCATCTTCAGCTGTATAGCAAGCTGAAGGCCATCTTACATTACATGAGACCCTACCGCAACATGAAGCAAAGATGGAATTCTGGCAGACAACTTGGGGATAGGTGATACTCTAAAACATTCCAAGATCAGTCATTTGGGTAATTTTCTTGAGTTCTTTAAATGAATAAACCAACATCTTCACCCAAAAATAAGAGCACTTTTCAGCTACTGGGCTAGGTTTCTTGCCTTAGAGTTTAATTTATTTTTTATGTATTGATTTATTTATTTTAGAGCAAACTCAAGTGAACTCACACTAGGGAGTTCAGCTTCCTCAAATCCCACAACAGGGCACTCCATACCTGCAGATGGAGACCATCCCTCATGCAGATGCTGAGGTTTTCACAGCAGAGGATGGAGGATGGGGGCAGGAAGGATCCTGGGTCTTACCTTGAACCGAAGATCCCCAAACCAGGATGAAGGAGAGAACCAGGAGAAGCCTGCTGCCCATGGGAACCTGCCGCATCCTGCCCAGTTCAGCCCCACACGCCAGCCTCTCGATCACCAAATGCTGCAGGGTGCTCTCTCCGTCCCTTTTAGAAAGAGGTTCCAAAACCTCAGACCCTGCCCAAGAACACACGTCACGGTTTCCTGAACAAATAGAAAGAGATCTACATCAGCACCCAGAAAGAAGAAGAAAAAAGAAAACTGCAAAAAAAAAAAAAAACAACTATTCATACCCATGATGAAACACCAGACTCTCCCCGAAGCTTTTGTTTTTGTTTTTCAAAGAGTTATGCTGTCATTAGTATGCTAATTCTTTTCTTATTTTTAACAAAAAGTTTTTCCCATCAAAAAAGCTGAATCAGCATTCAGAACACCCTTTTCCCTTCCTTTCTTCAGGTACTGATCTAAACAGCCGAGGACTGAGGCTGGCAGGTCAGGGAGCTCGGTGTGACAAGCTCATCCCACATCGCACATCAAAGAGAAGCAGAAGCCTAGCTTAAGGAGCCGGCTCCAGCAGGCAACTTTCCACGCTGGGATCTCACCCACCAGCAATGAGTGGCCCCGGTTCACACACATTTTTTGCTTGGAGTCAGTATTTTCACGGGATCCTTGGCTTTCCCTCTACCTCACAAATAGGTGAAGACTTTGGGTTTAAAAATAAAAGGTAGCCGGGCAGTGGTGGCACACACCTTTAATTCCAGCACTTGGGAGGCAGAAGCAAATGGATCTCTGTGAGTTCGAGGCCAGCCTGGTCTACAGAGTTCAGGATGGCCAGGGCAGTTACACAGAGAAACCCAGTCTCCAAAACAAAACAAAACAATTAATCAAGATAAAAGATAAAACAAACAAACAAAACAAAACCTTAGCATTCCTCTGTCCCTTTACCTCACCTGCTTCCCCGGGGTCGATTCCATTTATGTTTTCATCTTTTCTCCTGTTTTATGGCTGTTTTGTTTTCTATATTTGTTGAAATTATTTTTTTATATCTTCCAGGTCAAAAGTGAGGAACAAGGGCAGGTTCCCCTTTCAGAGGGTTATGGGATGTAAAAACACATACTCCTGTACATAAAGGACTAGCCAGAGAGGGAGAGAGGAAGAGGGAGAGAGAGAGAGAGAGAGAGAGAGTGAGAGAGAGCGCGCCTGGGAGAGTGGGGGCCGCTGCGGCTCTGAGGGTGGTTTATGCTATACTGTAATTGAGGCAGCTTTCTCCCTCTTGGCTCTGAAGGGTCCACCACCCTCCATTTCAGGGGTGCTTTTCCTAGGCTGCTCAGATTCTTGCCTGCTTTTCCATTTCATGCTCCCACCCCTTGGCCATGACTTGAAGGGAGGGAGGAGTTTCCCTTCCCTTGTTCAGGGTTTCCTGCCGATTCCTTACCATTTCCTGCTAAGGACAGGCCTCAGAGGCAAGAGCTCAGGAGCCCCGGTAGAGATAATAGTATGTAACTGAGTCTCCTCCGGAGCCTCTCAGAGCCAGGGAATCCTCAACCGTAGGAACCAACTCGCACACAGACCCACACAGCCTGGTGTGGAGTATTAGTATCTGGTGGAACTTCAGCCCACTCTCTTTGGCCCCTTTTCATCCTAACCTTCAGTTAACCCTCCGATAACAAAACAAAAGACCCTGTTAATAGCTTCAGTAGGCTTTCCACAGCACCTCAGAGACTTTAGAAACAGTGATGGTTAGTATAGTCAATTTCACAGCACCCGTGTTCACATGGGAAGAGGGTCTCAGTGAGAGATTGCCAGATCAGGCTGGCCATGGAGGGAGGCTGGCCAAGGGGGTGCCTGTGAGGGATTGTCTTGATTTTGATCTTATTTGATGTGGGAAGACCCAGCCCATGGCAGGCAGCACCATGCCCTGGCTTAGGAAACAGGAAGGTCAAGTAAGAGAAGAGAAAGCTACCATGCGTTTGTTCCTCTTGTTCTGCTTTGCCGACATGGTACACTAGCTGCTTCAGCTTCACGCTGCCTTGACACCCTCACAGTGATGGACTGGAAGTGTGAGCTGAAACGACCCCTTTCTTCCCTAAATGGCTTTTGTTGTTGCTGTTGTTTTTGTCTTTCCGAGACAGGGTTTCTCTGTAGCTTTGGAGCCAGTCCTGGAACTCACTCTAGAGACCAGGCTGACCTTGAACTCACAGAGATTCTTGCCTCTACCTCTACTGCTGGGATTAAAGGCATGAACCACCACCGCCCAACCTAAATGACTTTTTAATCAGGGTATTTTATCCCAGCAACAGAAATAAAACCTGAAGAAAGAGAAATTGTACCTGAAAATAATAATTGGGGCATGTTCTCACTTGGAAACTGCCCCGCCCCCAGTCTCTGGGTTATGGGTATATTATTTCCTTCCTTCCTTCCTTATATATGTATTGAGACAGGGTCTCATGTATCCCCAGCTAGCCTTGAACTTGTCATGTAGCCAAGGAATCTTTTGAGCTCCCAAGCCTCCTCCCACTACCTCCCAAATCTGGAGACTCCCAAGTCTCTAATCCCCTCTGTTCACACTGTGGGTGTCAGTGGCCAGACCCATTCTAGAACACAAGCACCTGAAACCACACTCCAGAGACAGATGAGCAAAGAGGAAATAAGATTGGTGTGCGTGTGCAAAAGGGAAGTCTCCCTGCTAGCCGTTATGGCTTAGGGGTATCTGCTAAACATTTCCATCCAGGATAATCAAAGACAAATTTGCTCTCAATAACCCGAGGCTGGTTATTTAGTGCTGGGCATGGCACTGGCTTGATCATTGCCGAAGTGGACTACACTGTTCTCCCTGACAGCGTGTGTTGAGAATTTCCGAAAGACGTTTGTTAAAGATCTTTTCCCACTAGGCTGCCTTAGTGGGAAAGTCCCTCCTGACTTTCTGATTTTAGCTGTATGTTTGTTTTTGAGATGAGGTCTCCATACACAGCCCAAGCTGGAATCCACTGGATTCACTACGTAGCCAAGGCTGACCTCAAACTCTCCACAATCCTGCTGCCTCCCCCTCCCAAGCGATGGGATTACAGGTGTGCACACCATGCCCAACTCTTAAATCCATTAATTACTTCTTTTGGGAAAAAAAAAACTCATGGGAAAATGTAAATAACTGTTACCTTGAATCTAGAAGAATTTGAAATATCGGTTTCGCATGTAAGAGGCAGAGGCAAGGAAGACCATGATTTCAGTCAACTCGAGGCTGGCCTGGGCTGCCTGAGACACTGGCCTCAAAAGCAGAAAGGACAAAGGAACAAATAAGAATCCATGCCAACTCTAAAGTTACTGAGCTTTAAAAGGCTAAACAGTGCCACGCTCGAGTCAGGTGCTGAGTATCACTGACGTGAGTGTCAGGGAACAGGGGATATGGTGATTCTCTTAGGAGTCCTTTCACTTATCAATAATATAATATAATATAATATAATATAGGAAGAAAATATCTCAGGGAGACACTCAGGCAGAAGGGAGCAGAAGTAGATCCTTTGAAACGAAGGGTTTGAAAGTTGGTCTAGCATGGTAGCCGATGACCACAACCCCAGCCTTTGGAAATAGAGGCAGGGGAACCAAGAGTTTAGAGCCAGCCAGATGTGGCGGTGCACACCTTTGATCCCTGCACTTGGGGGGCAGTAGCAGGAGGACCTCTGTGAGTTCAAGGCCAGCCTGGTCTACACAGCAAGCTCCAGGACAGCCAGGGCTATGTAGAGAGACCCTGTTTCGAAAAACAAAAACGAATTTGGGGTCATCCTGAATTACCTGAGATCCTGATTCAAAGGAGCCCTTATTTGACTTCAAAGCTCCTAATCCTTTTCCTATACACACTGTCAAGGTAGTCTGCAATTACTGTTGTGTGTCACTAATTATCTTTTCTAACTGAAAATCTGTTAGTGATTACTAGGAAAAGGTCAGTAGTTAGAGATTTTCAAGGAAGAACTTGAAAGGTAAATCCCTTGTCGCCTCCTACCCCAGAGATTGGCAATCCAGAACTGCCCATAGCGCCCAGCACACTGGGTCCATTTTCATCACTTTTTATTGCCTTTCTTCATACTCGGTGGCACTATGTGGCCCCACTGATAGACTGCAGATGCCAGCCAGTCCTGCTCCTCATTCAGACACACTACCTGCAGATTCTAAGCTTCCTCTGGAATAAGCAATCCACCAAAGTTCAAGTCCTCAACTCAGTGACTGGCCTCATTACATAGCGGGCTGAGCTCAGGGAGATCCACCTGCCTCTGCTCTGATTAATGGCATGCACCACCACATCCCGTCTTTTACCGCCTTTGAGGCAGGGTCTCTGGTAGCTCAGGCAGGCCTTGAACTCACTATGTATCTGAGAATGACCCTGAACTCCTGGTTCTCCTGCCTCGACTTGGTGTGTGCCAACCATACCCTGCTTTCTCCGTAACGCAACACTGGCTAGGCTTCACAATCCAGCCTCACTCCCGCTTCCTTTTCTGCCCAAAAGAACCCCAAAGGAAGCTTACAGTCCCTGGCATTGTAGTAAAGTTGACAGTCATGGAGGAAGAAGGAAGCACTTGCTCCTTAATGTGTGACCGCAGAACATTAAGCAGCTCTTCAACGGCCTTTTCATTTCCATCTCCAGGGGCTGACCGCATTGACCAATGAAATTACTACACTTCGGTTGGTTCTTATTTCATGCTGGACTCTAGCACCCCCCCCCACTTTTGTCTTCATTGCAAACATGAAAAAGGAACAAAGAGACTCAGTGAAATGCTACTTGGAAATTTAAAGGTTTTGGGGGCTAGAGATGTAGCCCTGATAACAATAGAGTGTCTGCCTAGCATGCAAGGGGTCCTTGGTTCAACCCTCAGCAATTCACACACCAAAAATCTAGGAAGTAGCCTGTCTCTTTGATGGCAGCCAAGATTTGAACTTGCTGGCCTCTCTGTTCCAGCTTCAGCCTCCTGAGTGCTAGGATTCAAGGTGTGCGGCACCATGCTTGGCTCATGGTAAATTAAAACTTAAGGCCCATTAAACAATAAAGGAATATAAAACCCGGCTGCTTCTGATTAGTAATGAAATGATGTATGTTTTGCTGACCCTTCTTTGATTTTTATTACCCCTCCCAAACACTTAAGTTTGCAGATGATGGCCTTAGCATACCTCTGCTTCCACCCTCCCACCCCAAGACACTGGACAAACTCAGCCTGCGTAATTTTAATCTCACGTGTTCTAGTCTTGGCTTCAGAGCGGCTGCTGTTACTGTGGGACAGGGTTCCAGGTAACTAATACTAACCTTGAACTAGCTGTGTGGCCAAGGCTGACATTGAACACCTAATCTTCCTGAGAACTGGAAGTTTGTATGGCTGCACCCAGCTTCATGCCAGGTTTTGACTGTTACACAATTCGGGCTCCTTTAGCTACTGATCTAAAAAGGTTAACGGTTTTCCAGGCAAGGTTTCCTATGCGCGCTATCACAATTGCTTTGAGAAGAGCTGGGTTACAGCCCCACCCCAGGGCTAGGGATGACCCTAGGGTCTCACGCGCTCTAGGAAGGCTCCGTTCTACCCAATCTACTCCCGATCCTGCTGTCATCTGACATAACACTCAAGAAAATTCTTCTTTCTCTCTCTCACATGGACGTGTGTGGGTATGTGGGGGGGGGGTATTCACACACGTGTGCACCAGTGTGAGGAGGCTCCAGACTGACATCAAGAGTCTTCCTTGATTGCTCTCCAGCTCCAGATCTCTTTTTGGGGAGAATTCGAGACAGGGTTTCTCTCTGTGTAGCCCTGGCTGTCCTGGAACTCACTCTGTAGACCAGGCGGGCCTCACACTCACAGAGATCCACCTGCCTCTGTCTTCTGAGTTCTGGAGTCCAGAGCAAGGACTTTAACCACTGAACCATCTCCTTAGACCCAGAAAGTTGCTTTTTTTTTTTTAAAGAAAAGATTATTTATTTTTATTTTTTATACATATGAGTGAGTACCTATATGAATGTATGTATGTATGTATGAATGAATGAATGTATGTATGTGAACCCTGTGTGCCTGGTACTCAATGAGACCAAAAGAAGGCACCATCAAATCTCTTGGAACTGAAGTTACAGAGTTTGAGTTGACATGCAGAGAGTATCCCAGCCTCACCCTTCCCCGAAATCATTTTGATAAAGTACAAAAAGTTAACTTGCCAGGCAGTGATGGTGCACACCTTTAACCCCAGCACTCAGGAGGC
Source organism: Alexandromys fortis (assembly GCF_014885135.2). NCBI lineage: Eukaryota > Metazoa > Chordata > Mammalia > Rodentia > Cricetidae > Alexandromys > Alexandromys fortis. Next base: position 18,187,839 of record NW_026067892.1, on the reverse strand, counting down.
AGAGGCTTGCAGATCTCTGAGTTCAAGGCCAGCCTGGTCTACAGAGTGCAGTTCCAAGATAGTCAGGGCTACACAGAGAAACCTTGTCTCAAAAACACCAAAAGATAAGATAAAAAGTTCTTTTAGGGGCTAGAGAGATGGCTCAGCAGTTAAAAGCACTGGCTACTCGTCCACAGGGATTGGGCTTGAGTCCCAGCTCCTACATAGTGGCTACAACTGTCTGAAATTCCAGTTCCAGGAGATCTGATAGCTACCTCTGGCTTCCATAGGCACCAGAGACATATGTGGGGCACACACATGCGTGTGGGGCAAACACTTATACACATAAAAATAAATAAATTAATTAAAACATTTTAAGCCGGGCAGGCGATGGTGGCGCACGCCTTTAATCCCAGCACTCGGGAGGCAGAGGCAGGCGGATCTCTGTGAGTCCGAGACCAGCCTGGCCTGGTCTACAGAGCTAGTTCCAGGACAGGTTCCAAAGCCACAGAGAAACCCTGTCTCGAAAAACCAAAAAAAAAAAAAAAATTAATTAAAACATTTTAATAGAGAGCAAGCCCGAATAACCCCTTAGGGTCCAACGAGAATAAGGAAGTTAGGTCAGAGGTCAGCTCTCAAAAACCACCTAAAAAAGAATCGTAGTTAGGGCCATGGACACAGCTCAGTGGCAAAACATGTCAACCTGAGACTCTGGGAGTGACCCTCAGCATAGTAATAATAATAGCTACTGTTACTATTATTTACCTCAAGGTAGTGTAGCTGGAAATTACGGTATCCTGGGAGGCTGAAGAGAAAATAAATTTGGGGGTGAAACAGCCCCGCTGGGTCACAAATGAAGGGTCCTTCGATTTTGGAGCATCCACGGAAGCACTCACGTTAGCTCACAAGGGTGAAAGGGAGGTAGGTCCCTTCCACTTTGAGTTTTTCCCAAGAACTTGGGACTAGGAAAAGGAGACCTACTTCAACAAACTTGCAAGAGATTGCAAGAAAGATGTGTGACTACATCTTAAAATGACAAATGGAGAGACGGAGGAATGGGGGAGGACCTGTCCTCAATCAAGCCGGGCTTCCCCAAGGCACATCCTACCTCAGAGAAGGCCAGGGAGGGATGTGTCTGCAGCGGCTCAAAGGGCAGTTCTCTAAAGAGAGAGGGTGAGCGCGCCTTCCTTTTGGAGTGGTGGGGATGGGCAGGCAGAACAGGGCTGTGGCATTTCTAAGTGTGCCCATGCATTTTGGTTTCGGGATATAAAGCCACTCACCCAGAATAATGTGTACTGAATGTATCCAGAATGCTGGCCCGTGCTCTTCCCCCTCACAGTTTTACCTTCGGCTAATGAGGTCACTATTAGTTAAGGATCTTGAGTTCGCAGGGCTCCCTGAAGGCTCAGGCCCTGAAGAACCTCCTCTGGTAGTTTTCCTGTCAACGCTAGCTTTTAAGTAGGGCTACTTCTCAGTTCCACACCGAACCCCAAAGATCTTTCCCAGCCATTATAATCCCCGCCTCACTCCACTCCCTTAGTCTCTGCTGAGAGTCAATGAGAAGATAGTCCAAGAATTTGCAGTGTGTGTGTGTGTGTGTTTGTGTGTGTGCATGCACATGAGTGCAGGCATGTGCATATGCAAATTTGGATGCCACAGTACACTTGTGGAGGTCAGAGGACAAATTTCAAGAGTCATTTCTCTCTTTCCACCATGGGTCCCAGATATATTAAATCAGGTTGTCAGATTTGGTGGAAGTTCTTTACCCACTGATCAAAATGACTGTACTTAGCAAAGTGACATTTTAGAATATTTGTACCATGAAAGAATTCAGTTGATCCAAGTAACACACTATTTCATACACATTTTTGAAGTGAGACTTTAAAAAATCTATTTGTTGGGCTGGAGAGATGGCTCAGAGGTTAAGAGCACTGGCTGCTCTTCCAGAGGTCCTGAGTTCAATTCCCAGCAACCACATGGTGGCTCACAACCATCTGTACTAAGATCTGGCGCCCTGCTCTGGCGTGCAGGCATACATCAAGGCAGAATGTTGTATACATAATAAATAAATCTTTAAAAATAAAATAAAATAAAAAAAATCTATTTGTTTTTCTTTAAAAAAAAAATTGTTTTCCTTGATGTTTGGGATAAGGTCTTTAGCACAGACTCCCAGAACTGGGAAAGACAGGCACGAGCTGTCACGCCCAACATGTTACATCTTCAAGTGGATAATCCAATTGATCACCAAACGGCAATGACTCCTCTTATGACCTTTCAACCCCATGACGCTGTGAACATGGAATACACGTCATAGGAACTGTATTTCAAACTCTGAATTTGTTCTTGCTGCAGACAGGGTATGTGACCCTTTATCTTTTGGCGGTGAGCGAGCAGCGACTCCCAGTTAGCGGGAGACTCAGCAGCGGCCTGGGGACTGACAGGTAGTAAGTCTGTGATGGGTCAATGGATACAGCCCTGTAAGTCACAAAGCGCCCGTGCCTGTTACTAACCTCTATTGCCGGTGCCCTACAGTAGATCTCAAACCCATTCCTCCCCAGCTGACACTTTTGTCCAGCATCTGCATCTTCATAAAGAATGAGAATCATTACAAGCCTGAGGGTGATCGCTTGAAAATTTAATCCTCAAGGCAGAGTAGGGTAGGTCACATCTGTAATCCCAGCACTTGAAACCTGAGGCAGGAGGATTGCCATGAGTTCAAGATCACCCTGCCTACAGTGAAACCCTGTCTCAAAAACACAACAAAAGTATCCTCACAGTGGGCCTAGGCCTAGGGTCACACACCTTTAATTCTACCTCTTAGGAGGCAAAGGCAGGCAGATCTCTTGAGTTTGAGGTCAGCCTGGGCTACATAGCAAGATCCAGGCCAGCCAGAGCTACCTGTCTTTTCTTTTCTTTTCTTTTTGGTTTTTTGAGACTGGGTTTCTTTGTGTAGCTTTGGAACCTGACCTGGAAGTAGCTCTCTCAGAGGCTGCCAGGCTGCCTCTGCCTCCTGAGTGATGGGATTAAAGACGTGCAGCACCCCCACTCAACTTGAATACATTTTTTTTTGAGACAGGCCCAGACTGGCCTCCAACTCACTGTGTGGCCAAAGACAACCTTGAAGCCCTGATCCTCCTGCCTCCACCTCTCAAGGGTTGGGGTTACAGGCCTGTATGTCTGCACAGAGTCTGTGCAGACCTGAATGGAATCCAGGTCTTCCTGCATGCTCTCCCAGCTGAACTGCATCCCCAACCCTTCGGCATCGGCTCCATACCTATGATGCAGATGAGGAAAGGAGCAGCAAAGATGTTCAAATGCTACTGGGATTTGCTGTCTGGCAGTCTGGCCCCAGACCTTGCAGGGCCCACTATGTGGCCCTTGCATGAGCTCTCTCTTGTAGGAAGAAGGGATTTCCTTCATTGGTCCTATTTTCCCAGCAAGTCCATCTCACTTCTGTCCTGGTAGTGAAAAACCAAACCTCTCCCTGGCATAGTGGCACACACCCTTAATGCCAGCATCTAGGAGGCAGAGGCGGGCAGATCTCTGAGTTCAAGGCCAGCCAGGAATACAAAGTGAGACCCCTGTCTTAGAACAAAACCAAACGCCCTGTCTGTCACGAGCAAGGAAATTCAGAGTGGAGCTGACCAAAGCTTGTGCCTTTACAGTGTCTCCAGTGGCTGCTCAGTGGGCTCAGAACACACCAGTTCCCTGAGTGTCTAAAGGTTAAGACATTTGCTAGGTTTTTTCTTCTGTCACCCCCACCCCCACCCCCATTGCACAATACTTTCTAAACCTTCCCAACGGACAAACAGACAGTTAGCTGCTTGCAGAGGAACCTTCCCACAATGCAGACTGTGTGGTGGAAAGGAGACTTTCATGCCTTTTATTTATTAAGTTCCCCCTCTAGGATCAACCGAGAGCCTTGGCCACACCATGTAAGCCAGGGAGCGCCAGGCCTGGCTCTCACGGGTTGTTTTTCCTGACCAAAGACTTTGTCCTGCCCGTCTTCTCCTCAGACCAAGTCAGATGGCTTTTCTTTTAGTGTTAAAAGTCTCAATACAGGCCAGTGAGATGGCTCAGTAGGTGCCTGCCTCCAAGTTTAATGACCTGAGCTAGTCCCTGGAACCTACTTGGTGGAAGGAGGGAACCAGCTCCCACATGCTGTGCTCTGAAAACACACACACACTCTTTAAAGTCTCAATATTAGCAGGCTGAACAGGGTATCACACACTTCTAACACCAGCATTTGGGAGGTACAAGTAGAAGAATCAGGAGTTCCAGGTCATCCTCAGCTACATAGTGAGTTTGAGGTTAGCCTGGGCTATATAGAGAAACCCTATCTCAAGAAAACAAAAAACTAAAGTTTCAATACTGAGTGTGATATCATTAGTTCTGTAATCCTAATTACTCAGGAGGCTCAGGTAGAAGAATTGAAAGTTTAAGGCATGCCTGGGCTACAAGAGTGAGCTCAAAGTTAGGTTGGACAACTTGGGCAGACCTGGTGTCTCAAAGAAACAAAAGGCTAGGAATATTCTGTGGTAGGGTGCATGCCTGATAAGTGCCAGGTCTTTGGCTTAATTTCCAGTACACACACACACACACATGCGCATGCATGCACATACACATACAGACACATATACATGCATACATATGCACATGCATGCACACACAAGCACATATACACCCAAACACACATGCATGTACATACACGCACATCACGTGCATACATACACGTACACACACAAGCATATACAAACACACAGATAAGCACTTGTGTGCACACATATACACATACAGGCACACACACATGCACATACACGCATACACACATGTCTCATTACTAAAAGTCATTACTCTCAAGAGATACCACACATATTGCCTTATTAATAGCACTGTTGCTGGGAGGTGGTGGTGGCGCACGCCTTTAATCCCATGACTCTGGAGGCAGAAGCAGGTGGATCTCTGTAAGTTCGAAGCTAGCCTGGTCTATAAAGAAAGTTCTAGGACTGGCTCCAAGGCTACAGAGAAACCCTGTCTCGAAAAACAAAAACAAAGCAAAAAAGGCACTGTTAACATTGTTAAGGACACCTGAGGTCAGCAAGCAGGAGATCAATGAGGCCTCATGAGATACAGGGCTCGTATGGCTATTGTATAGCCCAGGCTAGCCTAGATCTTCCTGTTCTAGCTTCCCAAATGCTGGGGTTGTAGGCTCTGGGCATCTCCTTTTACATTGAGACCACTGAGGCCCAGGAGACAAGCGCTTACTCAAGGTCATGTGTACTTGTGAAAGAGATGGGACAGGAGTCATTTCCACAAGCCACATTGGTCTGCTTTCCGTTAGCCCAGGGTTTTGCACAGAGCTAGTCCAGGATGGGGTAAATCACCCCACCCACAGGGAAGCCACAACACAATTAGCATCTTCCTCGGTTCCTTTGGCCCTCTCTCAAAAACCTTATCTTTTGGGTGGCCACCTTCCTGCTGTTTGTGTTGGATTTTATTTCTTGCAGACTCTGGCTGCTCCCCAGACTTGCAAAACTTTATCTACATCATCCTGACAGGGTTCAGTCCCTCACCATCTTCAAACCTTCTGATGGATGCAGGCCCAGAGACCTCACTAATGCTTTAAACTCCCCCCTTCCCCCCCCCCCCTCATTCTTCACTTCCGGGAGCCACAACCTTCTAGCTTTCCTCCTCAGTCTTCCCTACAGTATTAACCCGTCCTGCCACACCCGTGGGATGCCTACCACACGAAGAAGGAATCTGTTGCTCACTGACGTGTTTCCAAAAGCCTAGAAGAGCCTTTGTCTACAGCTCACAATCGCTGAAATGGAAATGGTCTAGCCTGTGCTTAAAGTTCAGAAATTCATATGGTTAGGGACCTCAGGGCAAGATCAAGGAGAAAGTCTCTTCCACACACCCAGAGTACCTTGGGTTCACAAGGAACTCTAGTCTGTATAAAATGTTGAGAGGACTGTGAGCAATTGGACCTTGTGTGCCTGAGGCTCAGGGTTTGAGTCTAGCGCTCATGTAGTGTGGATTAGAGACCACCTTTCCTACGGCAAATATATGCAAGTACTGTGCCACTTAAGTTATACCCTGAGTCCAAACACCTTACTGCGGGAACGCTTGCTCGCTGAGCCTTCTGGCTAATACCCACCTCCCAAACATCTTTACATTTTTTTATTTGTAGTGCTGGATATCAGTCTCAGGGCATAAGCAGCTAGGCAGGTCCTCTGTACCTAGCCCCTCCCCCAATTCTTTATCCTTTTATTCAACTCCAAAAATTGGAATATAAAACCAAAAAAAAAAAAAGTGTGTAGCATGGTAATATTCACCCATAATCTCAGCCCCAGAGGATCACTTCAAGTTCCAGGTCAGACCACGGCCGTACCCTGTCTCACAAAAATCAAGAGAAGGAAGAAAGGAAGGAAGGAAGGATGGAAGGGAGGGAGGGAGGGAGGGAGGGAGGGAGGGAGAAAAAAGAGGAAGGGAGGGAGGAAAAAAGCGAAGAGAAATAAAGAAAAGAAAGAGAAAGAGAAAGGAAAGGAAAGGAAAGAAAAGAAAAGAAAAGAAAAGAAAAGAAAAGAAAATCAACAATAAAAGAGCAAACTCAAATAAAATTCCAAGTAGGGACAGAAGACCCCAGTGTGGTTTGCTTCAAACCATGGATATCCTTAGGCACGACCTCACTGCCCGGGACATAAGCAGGAAGAGAGAGTAACTAGGCAACTCCAATGCTCTCCTTGGGCCGGAGACAGGAAACCAGCTCCGGGGAAGAAGCCAGGCCCTCCAGCTTCAGAGAAGAATAGTTCAGACTTTCGTCCCCAGGATTGTTTTCAAGCCTTGAAAGGAACAGCCAGTCAGCAGTGTTCCCTCTCCACAGGTGATGGAGCAAGAGAAAAATACGCCGTTTTTGAGCACAGGAGAATTCAATCAGGTTTAAAACAATGCCTTATTTAGAAGATTAACCAGCAGTAGATGTAATGGGGGTGGGGGTGGGGGTGGAATTTCTAACACCAGGGATAACAGATCTTCTAATAAGAAGAGACCAGAGGCCAGGCATGGTGACCCCCTGACTGAAATCCCAGCTATGAAGGCGGGACCTGCTTGGCTACATAATGAATTCGAGGGTAGCCAGGGCCAAATGAAACCCTGTTTTTAAAGTAGCAGAGAGAATGGAGGACATAGATGGAAGGGGAGTAGGAAAGATACGGAGAAAGGCGCTGCCATTTTTAGAACCAAGACTTCACTCCTTCGCTAAGTTGTGAATTGTAAAGTTAGAGTCAAACCACGCATGAGACCTGGCGCTTCTGGGGAGACTTCATGGATTCCCTGTGATCTCAAGGCACTTTTGTCTTGGCTTCTCTGTCTCTTTTGTTTGTTTGGTTTTGGTTTTTGGAAACAGAGTTTCTCTGTGTAGCTCTGGCTGTCCTGGAACTCGCTTTGTAGACCAGGCTGGCCTCAAACTCAAGGAGATCCTCCGCCCTCTGTCTCCCAAGTGCTGAGTTAAAGGTGTGCGCTAGCACCACCTGCTCCCTCTTTTTTTTTTTTTTTTTTGTTTTTGTTTTGGCTTTTCTGTCTACAATCTTTTTTATGAAAGTGAGCCATATCCGCCAGGTTGACCACACATCTCCACGTGCTTATGAAGGGGGCGGGGCTGAGGCTAGCTGACAGGGGTAGGGGGAAGTTGGGGTGTGCCCAGCTCTGTGTTGGAGATTGGGTGCAATTAAAATTACCCACATAAAACAAGGGCACACTCTTCTCTCAGCACTTTTCACAGATGAATGCATTTAACTCTCTCTCAGTCCTCTGGGACAGATAAAGAAGACAAAGGTATAATTTGATCTTTATGGTGATAAAGCCCAGAGGGACCTCTCTAATTCAGGGCCTCGGTGAATGAAGGAGAGTCTAGACCTGTCAATCACCCAGCAACCAGAGCTGGCTGCTAAAGCCTAATTAGAAAGCCGGGACGAGAACTCTGCTTGCAAGCATGAAGACATGAATTTGATCCCCAAAACCCACATTAAAAACAAAAACCTATGCCGGTGGTGGCGGCACATGCCTTGAATCCCAGCCCTTGGGAGGCAGAGGCAGCCTGGTCTACAAAGCGAGTTCCGGGACAGCCAAGGCTACACAGGCAAACCCTGTCTCGAAAAGCCAAAAACCAAACCAAAACAAAAACCTGGGCTTGGTCACCCATACTTGTGACCCCAGCACTGGAAAAGTAGAGACAGGCAGATAGATCCCTGGGGCTCACTGGCCTACTGACCTTGCTGTCCCCAAAACCATGTAGAGAGCCTGAGGAACTATACCCGAGGTTGCCCTCTGACTGCTACACATACGTGTTGAGGGGGTGGATATCTTATCTGCCACCTCCAAACCCTTCACAACCGGAGTCACCCAGTCAAACCTAAATACTTGTGTAGTAATCTCCAGGTAGGCCCCTTAATCCTGCCCTGACAATGGTGCGGGAATAGGCTGTTCTGTTAGCACCCTGGGGTGGCGTCTCCTATCCTGTGCCTGTTTGCTGAAACAGAGATAAGAAAAGTCTCCAGAGGGCATGTGGTGACAGAAGCCCCAGAGAGGTCCAAGTCCAGAGATAAGAAGGGCCTTGAGACACCTGACTGCTCGGCAGTTCGCCACACAGGGTGATGATTACCTAGGGTCATCCTGCTTGCCCTCCCCACGCAGGGGAGACTGAAGCTGGGCTGGTTTCGTGTGTTGGACCAGTATCTCACAGCCGTCCATGCCCCTCCACCCCACTTGTCTTCCCATGATGTCAGCACACGTGACTCACCAGAGCAGCAATTCACAACCCCTTTGGGGGTCGAACAACCCTTTCCCTGGGGGTCACACATCAGATCTCCTGCATATCAGCTCTTTGCATTACAGTTCATAACAGTCGCAAAATTACAGTTAGGAAGTAGCAATGAGAATAATTTTATGGTTGGGAGGTGGCCACAAAATGAGGAACTGTATTAATGGGTCACAGAGTTAGGAAGGTTGAGAAGCACTGTATCAGAACAAGGACTGTCTGAACCCAGGACAACTGTATGTGCCCGGCATATAGCAGGCTCTCAGCGTGTGGTTCAGCCCAGGACTATAGAAAGCATGAGGACCAAGCTTGGCAGAGTGCACTGTCCCCTTCTGTCACATGAATGCCCCGAGGAAACTAATGAACGTACCTGAACTCCCTGTCCACACCTGTTAAAACAGGGCAATTAGCCCCCTCCTCCTCACAGCCGGTACGAGGGTTGAGTTGACTGTTCGTGCTGTTTTGTGAGAAGATCTTATGTAGTCCAGGCTGGCCTCCAGCTCAGTTGCTAGGCCACTGAGACTAACCACCACACACTCCCGAAAGCTCCAGCCTCAGCCTCCCAGGCGCTGGGATTGCAGCCACGCTCCCTGATTGCCCGTTTATGTGGCAGTAGCCATCAAACCCAGGGCCTGGGATATGCCAGTGAAACACCAGGTGTGCTGCCTCCCAGCCCCTAGGAGAGCTGAGCTGTAGTGCCCTGGCCTGTTTGTACTGAGTGGTGGCAGCTCTCTCTCTATTAACACACCTGCTACTTGCTAGATTGGCTGTGCCTCTCTTCTGACACCTCGCTTCTGTCTGATCACCTGCCTCACGAGGCTGTGGGGGTACCGTATGTACAGGCCTTAGTGCACTGCTTATAAAACAGTATAGGAAGCCGGCATCCTGTGCTATATACACAGGATTCTGGGGAATCTTGGAAACTGAGTGGCCATCCAGTTGCCCACATGGATGAATGAAGCTCAGTAGTCCACACTGAGACGCGGGTCCTCTGGCAGAACAGCCGGTGCTCTCAACCACTGAGCCAGCTCTCCAGCACCAAGGTAGAGTTATTGAATGGTTGAGAGTTCACCCACTAGGCTAGGCTGGCTGGCGATTGATTCCCAGGGAGCTGGCCATAAAAGAGTCTTCTTGTCTCCTTTTTTGTTTGTTTGTTGGTTTTTTTTTTTTTTTTTTTTTTTGAGACATGGTTTCTCTGTAACTTTGGAGCCTGTCCTGAAACTAGCTCTTGTAGACCAGGCTGGCCTCCAACTCACAGAGATCCACCTGCCTCTGCCTCCTGAGTGCTGGGATTAAAGGCGTGCACCACCACCACACGGCTAGAATGTTTTAATAACTTAGAACTTTTCATGACAATGAAACACATCTGCTTCTGGCAGTACCAGTTACTTCAAGAGGATGATGGGCACCAAAGAGGCTCCTTATGGAATTGGTTAGCCATTTGGGCAAGAAACTGCTCTTAACTGGACTGCTTGATGTTGTGCTGTATGAACTAGACATGAAATACCCGCAGAGAAATGACTGCTAAAGATGCCTAAAGGTGAGACAGTCCTTTAGGGTTCCTGCTTCATGAAAGAATCTGCTAGACATTCTGCAGGACACAGAAGAAAGCAACTGATGGACTTTGCCATTACAAGGCAGAACAGATCTTCAAATTTCCTAATTCATGGAAAAGTCTGCTGGATACAATGGGCCTATAGAGTGAAGATGGATGCCCCAATGTTACAGAAGAACTTTGGGTGACTGTCCAGGCAGTGAGATGTCTCTGTCAATTCTAGAGTTTTGGAAGTTGCTTACAATGCACTTTCTGTTTACTTACGTACTATTATATGCTTCTGGAGTCTTTGATGTAATTGAAGAATAGTTATAGTTTTTCTTAGCTATGATAAATGATAAAGTAGATATAAATATTGTAACTGTAATTCTTGCTTGATACTGTTTTGTTATATGTAATTTTACTATGTTAAAGTTAAAACCTTCCTTTTTATTTAGACAGAGAAGGGGAGGTGATGTGGAAAGTCCTTCTGTATACATGTTGCTTTTATTGGTTAATAAAGAAGCTGCCTTGGGCCTGTGCATGGCAGAATAGAGAGAGACAGGGAAAACTAAAATGAATGCTTGGAGAAAGAAGGCAGAATGAGAGAGCCGTCATGGAGCCGCTGCCTGGAACAGACGAGCCAGAACCTTGCCAGTAAGCCATGTGGTGATACACAGATTAATAGAAATGGGTTAAATTAAGATGTAAGAGCTAACCAATAAGAAGGTAGAGCTAATAGACCAAGCAGTGATTTAATTAATACAGTTTTTGTGTGGTTATTTTGAGTCTGGGCAGCCAGGAATGAACAAGTGGCCTTCCACAACACCCTAGGCTTCATGAGAGTTTGTCTTAAAAACCAAAACAAGCCAGGCAGTGGTGGTCTTGCCTTTAATCCCAGCACTCCACAAGCAGAGACAGGTGGGTCTCTGTGAGTTTAAGACCAGCCTAGTCTAACAAGCAAGTGCCAGAACAGCCAGAGCTGTTACACAGAAAATCTTGGTGGGGCGGGGTGGGGGTTCAAAACAAAACCATTTTATGGACCATTTAATTGAAAAGAATTGACTTACACGAAGGCAAGATGAAAGATTCTTGGCTCCTGTAATTCTGGTTCATACACTGGAAATTACAAACTATTCTCCACGAGCGGGCTTCCCTGAGGTTATTATTTTGTTTTTGCAGTATTGAGGATGAACATGCTTCTTCATAAGCAATCTTACCCCTAGAGAATCTATCTATCTATCTATCTATCTATCTATCTATCTATCTATCTATCTATCTATCTATCTATCTCAGAGATGTCCACTTGCTCTATCCAGATATGTCATCCAACCACAGTTGTTCGAAGAAATCACCATCCCAGTGAACCTTCAAACTAGAGATGCCAGCAGGCCATTTCCGTTAAATGTGAGGCCACCTTGAAGGCCTGGCAGACAGGCCCTGCTGTGGGACCCAAAGAAATTCTATTTTATCCCTTTATTTAGGTTATTTGAAACAGGGTCTCTCTGCACAGTGCTGCCTGGCCTCAAACTCACAGAGATCTGCCTACCTCTGCCTCTTGAGTTCTGGGATTAAAGGTGTGTGCCACCAGGCCGGGTGAACTTTTACATTTTCAAGATGACAGAAGTGTTTAAGGAAGTCCCAACCACCAGCAGAACTGAAACCGCCTCTCCTAGAGAGGTGTTTCTAAAGGGCAACCTCTGAAACTTCGGGTGACTGAGGGAACCAGCCCCCTCTATTTCAGAGTGAATTCTCTAACCCTACTGGCCAGCCAGGAGATCCAGGCCTCCCGACGCCCCACCAGGGCTGTGCCTAGCACAGAGGAGGAAGGCCCTTCTGAAAGGAGACCCGTAGTTCTTATTTCCCTGTCGAACAATGCTTCCAGTATCCTCAGATAATAGAAACAAGAGCTCGGGGTATGTGTGTGTAGCAGGGGCTACCTGTAATCCCAGCATTGGCGGCTGAGGCAAGAGCATCACAGAGTTTGAAACTAGCCTGGACAATGTAGTGAGTCCCATCTTTAAAAGGGAGTGGGAAACCAGGCATAGTGGCACACGCCTTTGATTCCAGCACTCAAAGGCAGAGGCAGGTGGATCTCTGGGAGTTTGAGGCCAGCCTAGGCTACACAGTGAGACCCCATCTCAAAAGGGGGGCGAGTATCAAAGGAGGGGTGGAGGAAAGAAAACAAAAATAAAAATAAAATAAAAATACATATTTGCTTACTCTACTAAAGGCTAAAGACTGCCTTGGTAAGCCTGTAATCCCTGCACTCAGGAGGCTGGCAAATCTCTGTGAGTTCGAGGCTAACATGGTAAGCTATATATATATAGTAAGTTACAGGACAGCTAGGGCTACATAGAAAGAGCCTGTCTCAAACAAAATAAAACAAAGCAAAAGTCTGTTATAGAATTTTAAAAAGGCTGCCAAGAGGTGGTCCCAGCACTCGGGAGGCAGACGCAGTGGACCTCTGGGAGTTGAGACCAGCCTGGTCTACAGAGTGAGTTCCAGGACAGGCGCCAAAGCTACACAGAAACCTTGTCTCAAAAAAAAAGAATTTAAAAAGGTTACTAGCCAGAAACTCAAACAACCGTGTGTGTGTGTGTGTGTGTGTGTGTGTGTGTGTGTGTGTGTTCCTTTCCTCTGTGTCAAGGCCCGGGACTATCTGTGAACATAACGGTGTTTAGTGCTCAGATTTGACCTGAAGGTTTCCACACATCAAACTCCTCTATTCTTTGTCTCCAAGGCTTGTTATGGTGTCCTTCAAACTTTGGGGACTTGCCAAAGCATTTCTCACATAGGGTCACACTGTGACAGTATACTGAGCCTTAGGGCGTTCTGAGGGAAGGACACTGAACCTGACTCTTATGTTTTGAGTCCTGGAATCTGTAAATAAGGAGCTCTCTCTGAAGTTTCATCCCCACCTCATTTTTATCAGATAAGGGATGAAGGAGAAACCACTCCAGGCCCATGGACACAGAAACCACAGTGAGTCCAAAATACATTTGTTTCATTGGTTTTGTTGGGTGGAGTTTCGTTGTTGTTGTTTGAGATAGGGTCTCACTCTAGCCCAGACTAGCCTGAACTCAATATATAACCCAAGCTGGTCTCAAACTGGTGATTCTCCTCCTGCCTCAGCTTCTCAAGTGATGAGAGTACAGGTTTGAGCCTGGTTTAGAATTGGTGTTTTATAGACAAGGCTGTCCTAGGGCACCTGGGGCCCACTACCTGAGGTTGGTCACCCCAAATCTGGCTGCACATGAGAACCACTGGAGGGACTCTGGGGACAGAACAGACGAGATTCCAGGATAAAGTCACACCTCTTTAATTTGCCCTTCTTCCTGCATTCTTTCTAGTAGACTTCCCAGTGGTTGGTTGGATTATTTACTTATTTAGGTGCTAGAGACTGAATATAGAACCTAAGCAGTTAGGGAAGGGCTCTACCACTGAGTTCTATCCCCTCAGCCCTTTTCTTAACAAACAACAAGGCAGAACTGTGTGCCTCTGAGTGACTGGGATCAGGATAAGGACATATGTGGCTTCCCCTAATGGCTCCAATATTAGCCAAGATTTGGGGCCAAAGCTCCTCCTTGGGCCAGTCAGGACCTAGCCTCCTCCTTTCTAGATGCTAGACCTCAAACAAGGACGCACAGTGTCACTCGGCTCCTCACTCCACAGCTGTCCCTTTGCCAGCTTGCACAGAGGATCTCGAGTGTATGTGTCTATGGTACCACACTGGCATGTATTCTCCACTGCTGCTTCTCACACTTAGTGTACATTGGGATTGAAAGAAACAAAAGATGGGCCGGGGAACTAGCTCAGTCAATACATTTGTGATACAAGTAAAAAGTTCTAAGTTTCATCCCTAGAGCCCTTGGAAAAAACAAGCAACCAACCTACCAAACAACCAATCAGAAAGCTGGGCAGGTGGCATGTGCTTGCAAGCCCCATGCTAGGGAGGTGGCTCCCTGGCCAGCTAAGCCTAGTTAAATCTCCAACCTCCGGGTTCACTCACAGAACCCTGTCTCTAAAATCAAGTCAGAAAAAGTTTATAAGCTGGCGTGATAGCACACGCCTTTACTCCCAGTACTCACGTCGCAGAAGCAGGTAAATCTCTATAAATTCAAGGCCCGCTTGGTCTATTAGTGAGTTTCAGGCCAACTAGAGCTAAATGAGGAGACTCTGGCTCAAAAACAAACACTAACCAATCAACCAAATAAATAAAACTAAACTAAAAGCCAACGTAGGTGCTCTGGTTGACTTCTGGATTACATATGTGTGTATGTACATGCACATACACATGTGCATGCGTGCACACACACACACACACCATAAAGGATGCAAGTACTTCTTTTATGAAGTTAGCTATAAGAAATGTGTTTCTTATATGGCTTCATTCCAATTCTACCTCAAATCTCTCTCTCTCTCTCTCTCTCTCTCTCTCTCTCTCTCTCTCTCTCTCTCTCATCTTCAGTGAGTACCTTTACATACCCCTTACTGATGAGTGAATTTTATGACTGCAAGGCAATCAATGTTTGTCTCAATCCAAAACAAGCTACATTTTTTTTTTGTTTTTAGAGATGGGGGTCTCATGTAACAAAGGCTGGTCTCAAATTCAATATGTAGGCTGAGGTTGGCCTTGAACTCCTGATCTGCCTGCTTCTGCCTCCCAAGTGCTGGGATTCCAAGCCTACAACCACATTTTGCTTTCTGTTTTGTTTGACCCAGGGTCTCAGTCTGTAACCCAGGCTGGCCTGGAACTTACTTAGTAACCCAGAGTGGCCTAGAAATGGAGGTGGTCCACCTGCCTAACCCAGCACTCCCTCTTAGACACCCAATGGATCAAATGCCATTTAAACCCCAGGTTTGCCACAGAGTATCTAGGGGAAGGAATGAATAGACTGGGGAGTCTCAAATGGACCCGCTTCCTCTAGAGGTCAGAACGCTGAGGCTCTGCAAGGAGAACATTTTGCCCCAGACCGTACGATCATTAGGGGAAAGCCAGGATCCAAGCCTAGCTGTCTACAAAGACAGGGCTCTTTAATCTGACAGCAGTCAACCCCAAGATTCTGATCCAGGCCCCCAAACTCCAAGTCGGGGACTCTTTCTACCATCAGCAAAGAGAGATGTTCTTGGGGCACTGTGAAAGTCATAGCCAAGGTCTTCTCAGCAAATAGAAGTAACAGTCAAAGAGGACAGCCTGGGCCAGGCAGTGGTGGTACACACTCCCAGCACTCAGAAGGCAGAGGCAGAAGCATCTCTGGGTTCAAGGTCAGCCTGGTCTACAGAGCAAGTTAGAGGACAGTCAGGTGTACACAGAGAAGCCCTGTTTCATAAAAACAGAGAGAGAAGTGGGGCCGCGGGGGTGGGGGGGTGAGGGGTGGGGCGGAAGCCCCAGGTAGCCTCCATCCCTCCACATCCCCAACCTCAGCCCCTCAGCCCAGATGGCCTTTAATACAACTCTTCCATTCTGCATTTCTTTCTCCAATGTGGCATAGCCTTGATTGTGTCCACGGCAGACTGACTGAGATCAGACGCCCAAAGGCCTAGTACTGGTAATGTCTTCTTTATAAGGGAAAATGGGCCTAATTTTACCCTAAGCCAAGCCACCTCCGGGGAGAATCACCAGGTTACTTCCCGAAAAGACAGAATACTTCTACTCACCTGTCTCGAGCCCTGTGCCTGGCCTTCCTGGGCTGCTCTGGCAAGACTGGGATCTGTCAAGAGTCTCTTTCCAGAGATCTTAAATTGCCGGCCACTTGGCACAGTTGGAATAGAGAAAGTTTAGTTAAGAGTCTTTTACATACAATAGGACTGGCTTCCGGTCAGCTGACCCTCTGATCCAACAGAGGGGCTCAGAGATTATGTCTCAAGGCCTACCCAAGGGGGGGGGGGCAGTAGCAGTGGGGAAAAAGTCAGGCAACAGATTCAAGGTCCCACTGTTTTGTGGACCGGGATTTGCTTCTTGTGTTTGGGACTTAGTGTTTTAAAGAGAGTCCTGGTAGCTTCAGGTGCACTTGCCTGCATAAGAGAGGAACTGGGTTCAATCCTGGCAACAGAAATAAATAAAAACACAAAAGCAGTGGTACCAAATGTAAGTAGGGTGTAATTTAATTATTTGTTGTTGTTGTTGTTGTTTTGTTTTATTTTATTTTGTTTTGTTTTTCAAGACAGGGCTTCTCTGTGTAGCCCTGGCTGGCCTCGAACTCACAGAGATCTGAGTGCTGGGATTAAAGACAAGTGCCACCAACCACAGGCTGTAATTTAATGCATTTTGTTTTTGTTTCTTCGAGACAGGGTTTCTCTTTGTAACAGCCCTAGCTGTCCCGGAACTAGTTCTTGTAGACTGGACTGGCCTCAGATTTACAGAGATCCTCTGCCTCTGCCTCCCACGCACTGGGATTAAAGGCATACACTACCACCGCCCAACCCTGTAATTTAATTCCTAGCCCCTTCATCTACTTCATTTTCTCTTTCCTTCATTCTGTGGCCCAAGTCACAACCAATAAATGAGGTTTAAGCATCTTTCGCAAACCTGACACCTCAAGTTCAGTCATGATCTCATCACAAGAGTCCCGGTCCGCTGAGTTTGATAGTACGCCCCTCACCCTCAGAGAAGCCCCCATGAGACATTAGTGTGCAGGAGCTCAGTGTTACAGTGCCAAACACCAGGGCAGTTAGATCCCCAGCACCAGCAAAGGAAAACACACTCTGAACACTGACCAAAACCATAAAATCATTCACGGCATCATTGGTTTTTTTTTTTGTCTTGTTCTGTTTTGGTTTTTTTTATGTGTGCTGGTGTTTTTGCCTGCATGCATGTCTGTATGGGGGTGTCAGGTAACCTGGAGCTGGAGTTACAGATAGTCGTGAGCTGCGGCAAGGGTGCTGGGAATACCCACAGCATTTGTAACACAGAAGCACAATTGAACTTGCGGTTTGCTCCCCCGATTGAGGAATTCACCTGGAATCTGTCCATTCTCGTGGCTGTATCCTTATCCCAGTCCAGGCCTCAGTTTCCCCAATTGTAACAGGAAGTGTCTAGATTTATTTGACTGGCCACCTCAAAGATGGTGGTTCCACAGTTCTCCTACATATCCCTGTTCTCAGAAGTCATGTATGGAAGAGGCACTCAAAAGACCTTAGAAGTCCTAGTGGGTGAACACGTAAAAGGCACAAGGCAAGGCCCTGGGAGGAGATAGAGGAAAGAATGCTTGTCCCAGCACAAGATACTGTCAGCTTTCCCTAGATCAAAGTTTGCCCTGATCATGGAGGAACAAGTCCCCTGGCCAGGCCACACCTTTCCATCAGACAATGGCCAAGGGAAAGACATCCAACCAGTAAACAATGATTGCGGCAAACTCTGGGGGAGTGAACAAGAGTGTGGAGGCGCCCGACGTCATGGAGGGGCAGATGGACCACTCCCAGGCGAGGCAGTGACAAATGAAGAGGATAGATTCAGTGACCGGTTGCTCACTGCTGAGACCCAGTGCCCGGAACAGTGACCGGTGTTTGTGGGTATCCAGCAAATACTTCTGGTGGAGTAGCTTTGGACATAAGGTGATAGCGGTGTGTGTAGAAGGTGGAGGAGGAAGGCCGGGCGTTAGGATACAGGCCTTAAATTCTAACATCTTCAAGGCAACAAGAGGCGGCTCGGGAGCTAAAGGCCACCGAGATGTATAGTGAATTTGAGATCATCCTGGGCTACATGGGACCTTAGCTCAAAAAGTTACAGAAAAGTGGGTGCAACAGTTATATCCTTAATCCCAACACTCACTCAGGAAACAGAGGCAGGGGGATTTCTGTGAGTTTGGGGTCTCCCTGATCTATAGAGCAAGTTCCAGGTCAGGCAGATGGGAGAAAAACCAACAGTGGCCGAGGAAAGGAAAGTCACCGAACCCTAAGGTGTTGGACTGAGCAAGTTTCCTCTTAATTTCCCCTCTAACCCGTGGGATCGCAAACACTGGGATCCCAGCCGACAGTGGTGTGGGGCTGGTTGTCTCTTCTGCCATTATGTGGGTCCCAGGGGTCAATGGCATGTTTGCCCATTTCCCAGCGCCGAGACAGCTTGCTGGCCCTGGAGCACTAATTTTGAGTTGTGTAGCTTGTGCCAGCCCAATATGGGCAAAGAGCGCTCCATATATCTGCACCACCAGGTTTCCTCCACTCATCTGGGGTGGACGTTAGCTACAGGTAGTACTGCTATGAACTTTGTCATGTGTGGTTTTATTCGACATACACTACTTTTGTCTCTTTCTCACGCGTATAGCCAAGACTGGAACTCCTAGGCCACTGAGGAACTCTGTGTTTCTTTCTTTCTTCCCTTTTTGGATTTTTCAGGACAGGGTTTCTCTGCGTAGCATTAACTATGCAGGAACTCACTCTGTAGACCAGCCTGGTCTTAACTCACAGAGATCCTCCTGCCTCTGCCTCCCGAGTGCTGGGATTAGAGGAATGGGTCACCACTGCCCAGAGCATTTTCCCTCCTTTTCTTCTTCTTTTTTTCTTTGTTTGGTTGTTTTTCAAGATAGGGTTTCTCTGCAGCTTTGGAACCTGTCTGTCCTGGAACTTGAAGACCAGGCTGGTCCTGAACTCGCAGCGATTCTCCTGTTTCTGCCTCCCAAGTGCTGGGATTAAAGACGTGCACCACCACTGCGGCATACATGAAAATACTTTTTAAATAAACGAATGATCTGGGTGCAGTGTCGCATGTCTTTAACCCCAGCATTCCCGAGGCAGAGGATCTCTGCGAGTTCGAGGCCAGCCTGGTCTACAGCGTGAGTTCCAGGACAGCTGGAGATGCACAGTGAGACCCTGTCTCGATGAACAATCTACTGAGTGTAACAGAGTGGATTGCAGGTATCAAATCCTATAAAACACTTAACCCCAGGCACTAGTAAATACCGTTTAGACAGTGGCAATCGAAGCTGATTGTCATATTGACACTGGGGTCTGAGTGCCGGTCCATCCAGCTCCCCACCAGCACGCTACCCTACACACAGATGGCTCTGACGTTAACCAGGACACTCTGGTTTCAAAATCTCTGCAGTTCAGGGCATCTGGTGGGATGCTCGGATTAGAGTCCCCCATGCACAGAGAAGGAAGTGGCTCTATCTGATTCATCCTTTCTCCCTAAGCAGACTGTGAGGCCTTTGAAGCCGAGTCCTTTTCCTCCTAGAATCAGAGGCAGAGAGAGGGGTGGGAGGCTGAAGGTGCTTAGGGTCTGGGAAATGGATGGACTCGAGAAGACAAATTCCCACTCTGCTTTCAGTAGCTGACTTCAGTGCTCTCAAGACTATCCAAGCCCCCTTCAGTCAAGTCAGCCGTGACCTGTATGAGGTGGTGGCACTTGGCGAACAGTGCTGCCGGGAGCCAGAGTCCTGCCTAGACCACACACCCGGCAGGGCCAGTGGAGTACAGGAAGGACACAAGGCCAAAAGGAAGCGGTCCTTGGGAGTTGTCCTCTGATCGTTATCGTAGCTGTGGTGAAATGGAAGTTGCCGTTCAGAGCTTTGTCATCTCCTAGCTCCGTGGATGCTTCTCTTGCTATATTTATTAAGTAGGAACAGGAACAGAAAGTTTTCATTGAACTTTATGAAGATGAACCCGAAAGGCAGAGGAGCTGAAACCAACGCCCCAGCTGCTGAGCTTCGTCATCGGCCCACAAGTCCCAGAAAGGGCCAACACCCTCAGCTGTTCCCTGTTCCTAAGAATCTCGAGAGTTGACTCCAATGCATTATTGGTGAGTTATGACGAAGAGTAATCTTTTCCTTGCGAAGCCAAGGCCACATCTGAAGTGAACGTCTCGTGTTTTCCCTTCTCCACTGTGTGAGGACAGACACGTGTGTCTTTGGAGGGGTCTCTTTACATAAACTTCACTAAGAATGGCTTGCTGTCTGTTTAAAAGGAGATCACAGAATTTTTTTCTACTGAAATAAATAAGAATCTAAAAAATAAAAAAATATGGGCTGGAGAGATGGCTCTTGCCGAAGCAGAGGACCTAGGTTCAGTTCCGAGCAGCCACATCTTAGCTCATGACTATTTGTCCCATGGTCCCATGGGCATCTGGCCTCCCAGGGTACACACAACATTTATACATACAAAATAATCAAATCTAAAAAAAATTAAGAAGGTTAGGACTTCAAAGCTAGCCTCAGCTACATGGTGAGTTCTAGATCAGGCCACCCTGTGCTACATAAGACTGTTTGAAAAACAGAAAAACAAAATTAAAGTCTGCTATAAAATGGGCTGTGGTGGTGCGGCTCTGTGATCCCAGAAATAAGGAGGTGGGTGGGGACAGATCTGAAGTTGAGGTCATCCTGAGGAACAAGGAACTTGATAGACCCCTGGCAGGATGACAGATGGGGAGGAGGGGACACAGATAATAAAAGTGGTGAACTCTAAAGGCCTGGCAGGCTTATTCCCCCCACCAGCACGCCTCTTCTGGCTGACCAGTCCAGGATGGTTAGGGAACGAGGAAGGCCAGTTCTGAACACGTTCACCTGACATCGTGAGCCTGTAGCTCCCTCTTTCTTAGTCTCGGGGGATCAAACCCACATTAGGGGATGGGGACCCATCCCAGGCCACCAAGAACGCTTAGGACCTCTTGACTTTTGTCAGGGAAATGTATTTCAGGCCTCTCTCTCTCTCTCTCTCTCTCTCTCTCTCTCTCTCTCTCTCTCTGTGTGTGTGTGTGTGTGTGTGTATGAGTGTGAGTATATGTTTCTTCATTTGTAATACAGTTTGTCACCTGTTGCTGCCTGCTGTATCTGAGATTTCTCCTGCCTTACAATCTTACAATTTTTTAGTCAGTGGAGAAAATGAACCCAGTCAGGGCCACAAGACAGTAGTAGTCCTTGGCTCCATTGAGAGTTTGAGGCCAGCCTGGGGCAGGGATCTTCTCTCAAAACAAAATGAAAAAGCACCACACATTAATATTTTAAGGCTTTCCTTTTTTTTCCCCAGTGGTAAGTTGGGATTCTCTTTCTTTTCTTCTTCCTTTTCTTATTTAAAATTTTTGATATGGAATCTTCCTTGTAGCCTAGACTGCTCTGAAACTCTAGGCTGGCCTCAAACCAATGGTAATCCTCCTGCCTCAGCCTCCCAAGGGTTAGGATTACAGGTGTGAGCAACCAAGTATAGCTTCTATGACAGTTTCAAGAAGCGAGGTGGTGGCATACTCCTTTAATCCCAGCATTCTGGGGAGGCAGAGATAGGTGGATCTCTGTGAGTTCAAGGGCAGCCTGGTCTACAAAGTGAGTTCCAAGACAGCTAGTGCAGTTACACAGAGAAACCCTGTCTCTAAAAACAAACAAAACAGAAGGTAGGGGGATACTAAGCTTCCGTGGGATGGGGATGTGGCTTGAAAAGTTCATCTCTGGCTTATGTTTTGAAGGCATTATTAGCCAGGAGAGTTTTATGGACAAAGAACACCAGAACACAAGACTCTACTCCCCAACTCATTAATGCTGACAAGGGTGGGGCAGGAACAGACATTTGTTTGGAAGACGTCTGAGACAGGGGGATGAATTATACAGCGATCCAGGGAGTTTCCCTAAGAACGTAAGGAAACTTAAGGAAACACGCTCTCCATCAACAGTCTGTAGCCCTAAACTGGTAAATTATCGAATTAAAACCCAGATAAAGCCTGGGAGTGTGGGCCAGTGGCTGCCAAGCATAACATCCTGGCTTCTACCCCAGCACAGCAAACAACAACAATAAAAAGCAAAACAAAAACAAGAGACCGCCTTGTAGGCAGGAAGAAAGAGCTGGCTTCCCTTTGATGGTGAGAAACAAATCAAACTGAATAATAAAAAGAAAAGGCAAAGAAGCAATACAAAAAAAACAGAAAACAGCGAGGCTCCAGAGAAGGCAGAACTCTCCAGGCCATACTTGCAAGGGCTCCCCCAGGACCTGCCCCCAGACCTCAAATGAAGTTCTGCCTCCGTACTTGAAGGGCGACAGCTTAGACGAAATGGACACAGAGAACACCCTGGACCTCTAGACACAGAGCCCTAGATGTACAGCTGGAAATTGGCATCCCGGATCACTCCGGAGCCCTTTGGGGATGTGGGTTAGCCCAGCTCTGGGGAGGACCAGTCCCCGATTCCCCCCGGTATTTGTAGGTAGAAGCAGTTGGGAACTTTTGAAACATCATCCACTATTTCCAGCAGGTTCCTTGTGTTCTCAGCAGCCCTTCTAGGAAAGGCCAAGAGAAGCCCTGGGAGGTGTCTGTCCTTCCGAGGGGACACCAAGAGGACACCACTTCCTGGTGCATATGCCAGCCACTGGCCCACTTTCCTTTTAGATTCAGAAAAGATGGATATTCTGAGGTCACTGTGGTTTGGTTCTTGTTAAAAGTCTGAGTCTGGGTTGCCAAGATGGCACAGAGGGGAAAGTCTGGCGACTGAGCTCAATCCCTGGAAGCCATGCGGTAGGGGGAAAGAACCAGCTCCAGCAAATTGTCCTCTAGCCTCCGCGTGCATGCCACAGCACATGCGCACGACCACAGAAACACACGTCCATACGAAAAACCAATACATAAATGAAATAAAACAAAATCTGAAGCTCTGAGTCTGGGGGCTCAGGATGTAGGTCAAATGATAGAATACTTGCCTTGTATACATGAGGCCCTGCCCTTGCTTTCGGGCTTTTTGGTTGGTTGTTTTGTAAAGACAGCCTCTGCCGTAGCCTAGGCTTTCCTCCAACTCACTACGTAGGACAGGATGACCTTGAACTCTTGACCTCCGGCCTCCAGTTCCTTAGTGCTGGGTTGAGTGGTAAGCGTGACCACACACAGTTTCTGTAGTGCTGGGGATCGAACTCAGGGCTTGGTGCATGCTGGGTAAGCACTACCAACAGGGCTACACTCCCAGCCTCCTTGGGTTTGATCTCAAGTAAAAATCAGTTCTGAGCCTACCTCTGCAGGAGGAGGAGAAGCTTAAATACAGGAAGACCTGCTGGTCTGGCGCAGAATCAAAAGGTCGGAGGAGGATGAGAACTGGGCAGAATCCGGAGGCCTCTTTTATCTTCTGTCCCCGAGCGTCCGGTGTTTATTCTTACCATTTAATTTCTCTAGTGTGTGATGGAAATGGAAGTGTGGGCTCCCACCACCTCCATCCCACTTCCTCCTCTGTGAGGGAGACAGTGAAGACAAAAAAGACGGCACACAAGCCACCAGGTGCAGCGCATCACGCCGTCTGCGCTCTATGCGCCACCATACAGTTCGCGAGCTTCGGGCAAGGGGCTGGAGGTTGAAACACACAAAGACACACACAGACAGGCAGGGAGTCAGAGACATGAACCCCTAGCCACTGGTAAGAAGCCCTTTATTCAATAGCACCATGGAGGCATATATACCCAACAGTCAGGTGGGCCAACAGGTGAAAACCTTATCTTCTGATCCTCAAGGCCAAGGCAACACGTGCTCATGAAGCAGAGCTGGTAAACAACTTTGACACAGCTTTCAGTAACTCAAATCAGAAGGAAAGTAAAGATCTCTAGCAGGGAAGAGCAGCTGGAGGCCAGGACTCCAAATGGTCCCAACGACCAAATGGTTCCCGGGGTCCTGGCTGTGTCACAAGCCCGGCCATCAGTGGACCTTGGGGCCTTCATCCCATGTCCCCAGCCTCGCCTTTCTGCTGCACACACAGGGTTTTCCAGTCTTTGGGAAGCAGTTTCTGCACTAGAGCACAGCCTTCACATGATGTCTGAGCTTTCTTCAGGGCCTGGAAGAGTTCCCTGGCCCAAGAGAAGTAAAGTTTATATCCGAGGGCCTGGTTCTCTGGTGCAGTCACTTCCTGAATCTGACGTTTGACAGTTTTATGAAAGTTGTTACCTCAGGCTTGAAGCTCAGACATCTCCTATGACTCACGACTATCTATTTTGCTCTTTAAAGCCTTGGGTCAGTGAGATGACTAGGCAGGTACAGGTGCTTGCTGCTAAGCTTGATGACCTGAGTTCAGTCCCCAGAACCCACACCGTGGAAGGAAAGCATCAAGTCCCACGAATTGCTCTCTGATCTGCATGCACACCCTGTGGCACACACATCCTGTAGCACACACATTCTGTGACACACACACACATATTCTGTGGCACACACACACCCTGTGGCACGCACACACATCCTGTAGCACACACACACATCCTGTGGCACACACCCTGTGGCACACACACACATATCCTGTGGCACGCACATTCTATGACACACACACCCTGTGGCGTACACACACACATTCTATGGCACACAAAGAGAGATATTCTTCACTCTGGGGCACTGTTTTCAAATACACTTATTATTCAAATAAGTAAAACATAAGAAAATTTAAACAATAAAAAAATAAAGCGTTGGCTAAGTTTCTAGCCTGAAAGGTCAGGTTCCATTGTGGTAACATTACTGCTTCTCACCAAATCACTAGTGTGGACTTGGAGGACAGGGACTGGGAAATGTGGATCCAAGGGACTCATCTAGCCTGGACTCTAAGACTCCAACATCTTTCTTGTTCAAGTCCTTAGTCAGTTTTGGGTTTCTTTTTTCGGGGTGGGGGGGGTGAGGCAGGGTTTCTCTTTGTAGCTCTGACTATCCTGAAGCTCACTTTGTAGACCAGGCTGACCTTGAACTCAGAGATCCACCTGCCTCTGTCTTCCCAGTGCTGGGATTAAAGGGGTGCTCAGCCACAACCTGGCCCTAGTCATGGTTTTAATAAGAACCAAACCACAGTGACATGTGCATCTGTCCAGCTTCTCCGAAACTAGAGGGAAAGTGGGACACAGTTGCAGCCGACATGCCGGAAGAACTGTCTTCACAACAGAAGCCCAGCAGCCTGAGACAGGCCACCGACCCCAGGTCTCTCCGGTCAGCACCACTGGGACACTCTCCCTGATGTAAGAGTGGGAAGGGGCTGTCAGAAGGCCACCCACCTGCTTCCGACTTGTGCCTTGCCACAGTCCTGTCCAGAACTCGCCTCCGTCCAGGTCCCAGCCCCAGTCCCAGCTAGAAGGCTGTGATGTGCCCTCTCCTCTCATTCTCAACACCCAGCCCCCAGTCCCTCACCTACCCAGCAAAGCACCCTGAGGGGACTGTGACTGCGGCCTCCACTTCCTTCCTCAGCCCATGTCCTGTCGATGAGAGAAGGGCAATGGTGAGAGACAACAGACAGCCATTGGTCAGTGCACAGTCAAGACTCAGGGACAGCCCTCCCGTCTAAAACCGAGTCTTACCAGGCTAGAGGGAAGTGGTTAGGAGTACTTGTTCTTGCAGAGGACCCTGGTTCTGTTCCCAGCACCTACATGGAAGCTTACAGTCATCCTGCACTCCAGTCCCAGGACATCGAAAGGTCTCTTCTGATGCCTGCAGACACCAGGCAAGCAGGGCCCCCCCTATACATACACGTGAGCAAAACCACTCATGCACATAAAATAAATAAAACCTAAAAAGAGTGGGTGGCGGTGGCGCACTAGGGAGGCAGAGGCATGGGGATCTCTGTGAGTTCAAGGCCAGCCTGATCTACAAGAGCTAGTTCCAGGACAGGTTCCAAAGCTACACAGAGAAATTCTGTCTCGAAAAACAGACAAACAAACAAACATGCAAATCTAAATCTTTCTCAGGAAGAGGTGCTGGGGGTTAGCCTAGATCCCGCATCACAGAGCTATTCTGCACCCCGGGATGCTGTGTTCAAATACATATAAGATTCAAAGGCAAACACAGTGTGTGTTGGTGGTCCCAGCACACTGAGGCAGGGGAATTGCTTGAGCCAAGGGCTCAGAACCAGCCTGGGATGTATTGTCAGACTCTGTCTCTTCGCTTATTTTTGTTTTTGAGACAGGCTCTCAAGTAGCTCAGGCAAGCCTCAAGCTTGATGGGCATACCTGAGAATGACCTTGAATTTCCGATCCTCCTGCCTCTCTACCTCCGGACAGGCAGCCACCGCGCGAGTTCCTGCAGCAAAGGAATGGAACCTGACGGTTACTATTGCTGTGGTGAAACACCACGACCAAAGCTACTTGGGGAGGAAAGGGTTTGTTCAGCTTACTCTTGCATATTGTCTAATCACTGAGGGAAAGTCAGGACAGGAGCTCAGATGGGGCAGGAACCTGGTGGCAGGAGCTGATGCAGAGGCCATGGAGGGATGCTGCTGACTGGTTTGCTCCTCATGACTTGCTCAGCCTGCTTTCTTATAGAACCCAGGACCACCTACCTGCACAGGGATGGCACCACCCACAAGGGGCTGGACCCTCCCCCACCCATCACTAATTTAAAAAATGCTCTACAGGCTTGTCCATAGCCCGGCTCTCATGGAGGCACTTTCTCAATTGGGATTTCTCCTCCCAGATAACTCTAGCTGGTCAAGTTGACATAAAATTAGCCAGTACTCCAGTACTCCAGCTTCAACTACTTCACGAATTCGGGAGCCTCTGCCACAGAAAAACAAACAAAATAAAAGAACAAATTCATAGCATTTCAATTGAAACAATCATATTGATTGAACACTACTAATATGTGTGTGTGTGTGTGTGTGTGTGTGTGTGTGTGTGTGTGTGTGTGTATTTGGTTTTTCAAGACAGGATTTCTCTGTAGCTTTGGAGCCTGTCCTGGCACTAACTCTTGTAGACCAGGCTGGCCTTGAACTCACAGAGATCCTTCTGCCTCCTGAGTGCTGGGATTAAAGGCGTGCACTGCCATTGCCCAGCTAATCTTAATATTTTTAAAACAGTAGCATAGGGGGCTGGAGAGATGGCTCAGTAGTTAAGAGTACTTGCTGCTTTTGCAGAGAACCAAGGTGCAATTCTCAGCATCCACATGGCCACTTACCATCATCCATAATGCCAGTTCCAGGGCATCTGATCTCTTCTTCTGGCCTCTATAGGTACCAGGCATGTACGTGGTGCACAGACATGTGTGCAGACAAACGCTCATACACAGAAAATACGTATAAATCTTTTTAAAAAATGGTAGTAGAATGATACATACTATCACTTTATTAGCACACTAAATCATACAATCCAAGGGCAGATAAGTCTGGAAATTACCTTACTTTTTGTTCTGCGGTTTAAGTTAAAAACAAAACTGTGGGATGGAAATATTTGTCTTCATTTCCTTTCCTGCTGCTGAGCTCGGGCACTCTGACAAGATGAAATTAGGAGAAACGGGTCCATTTGAGTTCAGTCTCCGGAGGCAGGGACAGCGAGGTGGCAGGAGCTTAAAGTTGCTGCCCCCCTTCAATACAATTCCTTATGTTGTGCTGACCCCTGACGAGAAAATTGTGCCCATTGCTGCTTCTTAACTGTGATTTCGCTGCTCTTGTGAACGGTAATGTAAATGTTTGGATGACAGAGGTTTACCAAAGGAGTCTCAACCCATTGAGAACCGGCGTTCTAGAGTATATCAAGTTGAGAATTAACCCTCACCATCAAAGATTGAGCTCAGGGCCTCGTGTGTGTTAGAGCTAGATCTCTCTCTCTCTTTTCTTCTTTTTGGCGGTTTTCATGTCGCATTACATGTAGGATTATAGGCCTTCAATACCACCAAACCCAACTACCTTTTTTTTGTAGTGCAAATGAACTTGAATGATTCGCAAAATGCCTGTGCTATCTGTGATCTCCGTGGATGACAAAGTCACAGGCCTGGCTGACACCGTGTGTGCATAGCAGAAGAAAAGGCTCCGTTTCAGGAGGGAGCTGGGGGACGTGAAGCTGTGATTTGTTCCCAACAGTTCACGAATTCCTTTGAATTCTGTGTGTCACTCTAGCTGTGGCAGAATGCTTGGAGGCCTCAGGTCCAATCCCCAGCACTCATGCTCATCCACGTGCGCACACGCGTGCACATACACACGCTCATATGCATGCACTCATGTGTGTGCACACACACACATTCTGAAACTGCAACAAATTAGGGTTAGGGTCAAGCACTAGGTTTTAAACTTGTCTCAGTGGAAGACTCCTGACCCCGGCCCTCCTGAACTGGAATCCCAACCTCAGAATCCATTGTGGTTTAGAAATTCCCCTGTGGGGAGACTGGTGATGATGCCCTCTTCTGGTCTCAGCAAGTACTGCATGCACATAGTGAATAAAGTCCTAGGGTTCAAACACAAGCATGGCATGACCTGGATGCCTTGGCCGATTGCCTTTAATCCTGGCACTTGGGAGAGGGTGGCAAGAGGATCAGGAGTTCAAGGTCATCCTCAACTACGTGGCAAGTTCAAGGCCAGTCACAAGAGACCCAGCCTCAACAAACCAAGAAACAAGAAGTTGTATAGGATATACGGGGATGTGAACAAAGTCAAGGCTTATTGATATTCCGCCACGGAGTGCCTGCTTCTCAGATAAAGAGGGCGGGGGGAGGGGGGCTCATCAGGGTGATGTAGGAAGTACTTGAAGGAAGCCAGGGAAGGAGGTCCATGAAGAATTGTCCTTCTGTCACTAGGAATAGGAGCCCAGGGACTGCTGGCCACTTCCAGGAAGAAAGCTGAAGCCAGCCTCTACCCCCGAGGAGACAGGCACAGCTCTGGTCTGTAAGACAATGACGTGTGACTGTTCCAATGCTCAGCAAGGGTCAAGGGAGCTGCCACCCCGCCACACAATAGGGGACATGGAGCTGGAGGAAGTAGGTGACATTCCTTCACCACTGGCAGAAGCTCGGGGGCCCACCCAACACAGCCATACCCAGTGGCCATGGAGCCAGCTGGACGACCAGCTCCCAGCCCCGGCCTCTCCCTCCTCCCTCTTGGCTTTGTCCCCTTTGGTAGAAAGGCCACTCCTGGGTGTTTTGTGTGTTCTCTCATTTCTTCCCAGGGTTTTTTAAAGTGTAATTGTGTGTGTGTATGTGTGCACGCACACGCACGTGCATGGAAGTCAGAGAACATTCAGAAATGGGTTCTCCTCTTCTTTGTAGGTTCCATATAGATTCCAGGGATGGAGCCCAACTTGTCAGGCTTGACGGCAGGTGCCTTTATCTATTGCGCCATATCGCTGGTTCCTCTCACCTGGATTTCCCCCCTCAGATACTTCTGCCACTCACTGCCATTTTCTTTGTTCTGTTTTTAAGAGCCCCTCCTGTCCTATCAAAACGGTCCAGCATGTCTATCAGCCTGTGTCATTTCCCACAGGCTAGCGTGTCAGGTACCAGTGTCCATCCATGTATTAATGGTCTGCCTCTGTCACTAGAGTGTGGACTCTAGGAAGGCAGGAACTGTATCGTGCTTCGTCGTGACATGTCACCCTGTCCCTAGCATCTAGAGCAGCTCCTGGCAGCCACTGGGAACCCCACCTCCCTTTCTTTGGCTTAGAAGCTGCTGGGAAATTACCCAAGCACACACCAGATTGCTTCTCACAAAAAAAAAAAAAGAAAAGAAAAGAAAAATCTTTTTTAAAAACTGTACCAAAGGAGGCAGCATGCTTCTCAAAGCCATGGCTACTGGGACCCCAAGATGTGACCTTATTTGGAAATGGATTTTACACAATGTAGTCAAGGGATAATGAAGTGATACTGGACCAGGATGGCCCTAATTTGTTGACTAGTCTCGGCAAGAACAGGGAAATTTGGCCGGTGGTGGTGACTCACACCTTTAATCCAGGTACTCAGGGGGCAGAGGCAGGCGCATCTCTGTGAGGCCAGTCTGGTCTACAGAGTGAGTTTCAAACAGCCAGGGCTATAAAAGAAACCCTGTCTTAGAAAAGAAGGAGCGAAGGGAGGGGATGGGAGGGGAGAGGAAAGGAAGGGAAGAGGAGGGGAGGAGAGGAGAAAGGAGGGGAGGGGAGGAGAGAGAAGGAAGGGGAGGGGAGGGAAGGGAAATTTGCACAAATGGAAGAAAATGCGGGACAAAGAATGTCGAGGCCTATGGCTAAAAACCCGAGGGTCAGCATCTCTTAAACCCCTAGAGCAGAGGCACAGTCAACCATCACCTTGATTCTGAACCTCTGGTCTCCATACGAGGAGGGAATACATTCCTATGGTGGTGAGCTTTCTAGCCCATGGTCCCTTGCTGGATCAGCTCTGGGAAACCAAAGCCCTGGCATGCCCTGGGACACGGGATGCCATCCCTGGAGTCCAGAACATTGCTGCCTGCTGCAAACACGTGACTCAAAGCAGGTTGTTGCGAAGCTCTCCGTGCCCAAGGCCCGCCCACAGCCTCCTACTCCAGAAAGAGGAAGTGAAAGCTGACAGTGCAGGGCAAAGGGAGGGGGGGGAGGGGGCTGCAGGTCTCTGCTGGCATGGCACCAGCACAGGGCATGGCTGCTCAGTGACACAGCCACAGCCTGCCGTGCAATGTGCATGGCGTTTTTTTTAGATGTTTTACATTCATTCTAGACATATGCTATTTTATGTAGGTGAACATTTTGCCTGCATATATGTGCACCAGGTGCAAACCTGGCACAAAACAAGTGTGTGTGTGTGTGTGTGTGTGTGTGTGTGTGTGTTTGTGTGTGTGTGCGTGTGTTGGACCCAGGACCTTGTACATACTGGGCAAGCGCTCTACCATTGAACTGTATTCCCGCCACATATTAATTTTTACAAGTTTTTTGTTTCATTTTGTCTTTGAGACAAAGTCTCTCTGTGTAGCTCCAGCTATCCCGAAACTCACTGTGTAGACCAGACTGGCCTTGACCTCACACAGATCACCTGCCTCTACCTCCTGGGATTAAAGGTATGTGTCATCATGCCCCGAAAATTTTAATAGTAAATTTCAACTGCAAGTCAACTTCCATTTTTACGTATCAACAAAAATCATTAATTAGACACTGTATTACACCCCCCCCCCGCTTTTTTAAGGACAGAGTCTCCTGTAGCCCAGACTGGCCTTGAACTTGCTCACAGCGGTTCACACCATCAGAGAAGCATCTTTTTAATGGTTGCATTTTGTTTGGATAGAGATAAAATCTTGCTGTGCAGCCCAGGTTGGTCCTCAACTTGTGATAGTCCTCCAGCTTCTGCTTCCCAGTGTTGGGGTGCTAGCTGTGTACTTCAAGCTCGACTTTCCCTTATTCTTTGACACTGGGGGGGTCACACCCAGGGCTGTGCACCAAGCTGCTTCCCGAGCTACATTCTTTCGCCCTAAACCATCAAAGCCACTTTGTGACCACAGCGCCTCTCAGTGTGGAGCATCAGGAGCTCAAGGGCTTTTCCTAGCTACAGCTCCACACTGGGTGATTCAGAAATAGGGGCTTCCAGGAGGACTAGCAAGGGGGTTACCATAAGTCTGAGGGCCTCCAAAGCTTCCTGACAGAGCTGTGGAAAATCCAACGAATTTCTCTGAAGTCGTTGACCAAGACTAGGGGCACTTGCCTTTTCCTGAGGCAACAGTGGGCAGCTTTATAAAGTCCTCCAAGATGTCTGGGCCTCCGGAAAGGCCAGAGAACCCATGCAGAGGCTACAGGTTGATGGACTGAAGAGACTTCCTTGTGCAAGAGAGGCCTTTGAGGAGAAAACCCCAACTGAGAAAATGCCTCCGGAAGACTGGGCTGCAGGCAAACCTGCAGAACATCTTCTTAATTGGTGATTGATGGGGGAAGAGCCCAGCCTGTGGTGGGTGGTGCCATCCCTAGACTGGTGGTCCTGGCTTCCATGGGAAAGGAGGCTGAGCAAGCCAGTAAGCAGGGCCCTCCATGGCCTCTGCGTCAGTTCCTGCATCCAGGTTCCTGTCCTGACTTCCTTGGATGATGGATTATGAATGTGGACGCACAAGCCACATAAACAAACCCTCACCTCCCCAAGTTGATCTGGCACTGGACTGCTTGCTCCTGCCCCTCCCATCCCAGGACCGTGGAGGCTGAGATTCTCAGCATGACATCAGCAGCCGGAGAGGCCCTCCGGAAGATATTGAAGTCAGCACGATGCGGTTGTCACAGCCTCCTGCACCGACACATCCTGTACCCAACAGTTCTCAGAGAAGTTTCCACAGAAACGCAGCGGCTTCCTCTTTCCTATCCACGCTTACTCTCGAAGGCCTCCATCGACTGGTGTGAGCTCGCCCCTGGCACCCCGAGGGAGACGGGCTCACAGGAGAAATCACCCACCTCACTCAAGGAAGGACTGCTGAGGAAAGTTCTTTCCCCTCACACCTGGCTGATCAGAGAATCAGCTCTCTTCCTGCCTCTGCCTTAGGGCCTTTGGTCTGGAAGTTCCCAGGGGAGATGCCCCTGGGGGAAGAAAGCGGGCTTCACCAGCCTTTCAATGGTGAAGCCAGATGAACCAGATAAAGGCCACTTTCTAGCACTGTGACCTTGGGAAGGGTTTTCTTTATCCTTTGGAATCTATTTCCTTCCACAGATATTGGAGATGGTGTGAATTAAATTAGTCACAGTTGGCCAGGAAGTGGTGGCACACACCTTTAATCCCAGCACTCGGGAGGCAGAGGCAGGTCTACAGAGGCCAGCCTGGGCTACAGAGTGAGTTCCAGGATAGATGTTACACAGTGATGTCTCAAAAAAACAAAAACAAGAAATCATTCACAGTTGTAAGAGGAGCTGGGTGTGGTTCTCAGAGACCCACCAGGACCTCCTCCCTCTGCCTCGGCCTTCCCCTGTGACAGGGCAGTGTGCTCTAGTGGTTTGACAGATAACCATAGGCGTCAGACACCAGCACTTGTAGGGCTTACCTCTCACTGAGACAAAATACACAAGCAAGAAGAACATAGGCTGGAAAGAGTTTTGATTGACAGGTTTGGGTTCTGACTACAGTTTTGCTCAGCCAAGTTGCTTGTTTGGGGGCTGTGTGGAGACAGCACATCACTGTGGAAGTGTGGGGACACTAGAAACTGCTTACCTTCTAGAACTGTGGTTCTCAACCTCCAAAGACCATTGTAAACCACAGATACTTATATTATGATTCATAACAGTAGCAAAATTATAGTTATGAAGTAGCAATGAAAATAATTGTAGGGTTGGGGGTCACCACAGCTGGAGGAACTGTACTAAAGGGTCTCAGTATCCCATAGGCCCACTTTAAACATTGTTATGTTGGGTCCCAAACCTTTAACACATAAGCTATTGGGGGACATTTGAGAGCTAAACCATAACACACATCTCTAAGGTACAGAGAACCACAGTTAGAACCCAAACCAAGTTTCATGATCCAGTCCTACCTACATCACAGAGCACTGGATGCTGGCCCTTTGGGTCCCCTCCAAAGCCAGTGACTGGGCTTCTGTGATTTCCCCTGCCCGGCAACAGGCATGTTGTTTCGCTGCCACCATCTCTAAGAGACGATCCTTTCTCTTGCTGTTGAGATCCAGTTTCTCTAAGTAGCCCTGGCTAACCTCAAACATGTAAACATCCTGTCTCAGCCTTCTGAGTGCTGGGGTCATGAGTATATCCTACCTTACCCAGATATATGTCTTCCCCTCTTCCCATTCTTCTCTCTCTCTCTCTCTCTCTCTCTCTCTCTCTCTCTCTCTTCTTTCTCTATCTTTCTTTCTTTCCTTCCTTCCTTTCCTTTCTCCCCCGCCCCCCACTTGTAGCCTAGGTGGCCTTAAACTTACCATCTAACCCAGGATGACCCTGAATACCTCATCCTCCAGCGTCCACCTCCAGAGTGCCGAGATTACTGGCACATACCACCAGGCTTATGACATGCTGGTGCTCAAACCCAGGGCTTCAAGCATGCTAGGCAAGCACTCCACCATCTGACCTACATCCCCAGCTCGATGACACGTTTTTTAAAAAGACAAATTCCCAGGCCAAGTGTCAACCAAGGACTGTGACAGACATGGATGGAAATGCTGTAGTAAAACCCATTGTTTATGCCAACTAATAAATGTTTTTAAGTGCATAAATTTAGCACAACAGGATGGTGCATGCCTTTGATCCTAGCACCAAGGAGACAGAGGCAGGTGGATCTCTATGAGGTTTGAGGCTAGCCTGAACTACAAGGTGAGTTCCAGGCCAACCAGAGCTACAAAGTTAAAGTTAGCCTTTTCTTTTTCTTTCTTTATTTTTCTTTCTTTCTTTTTTTTTTTTTTTGTTTTTTTTTTTTTTTTTTTTTTT
>NW_026067892.1:18145736-18149908 GCF_014885135.2 Alexandromys fortis | reverse complement strand
GGGGATTCTTGGGGTTTCGAGGCCAGCTGGGTATAGAAGAGAAAGTCCAAGGACAGAAACCAAAGCAAAACAGAGAAACCCTATCTCGAAAATCAAAAAAAAAAAAAAAAAAAAGAAAGAAAGAAAAAGGCCCATTTATTCTTCTTCTTTGTGCCTGAGCTATTGGTGCCCTGATCAGAAACTCATCTACTGTGCCAATGGGTTCAAAACTATCCCCACTTTCTCTTCTACCAGATTCAGGGTGTCTGGTCTTATGTTGAGGTCCTTGAACCATTTGGAGATGAGTTTTGTCCAAGGTAACAATATGGACCTATTTGCATTCTTCTATATGCAGCTATCCAGTTTTTGTTTTTGTTGTTTTGTTTTTCGAGACAGGGTTTCTCTGTAGCTTTGAGGCCTATCCTGGAAGTAGCTCTCGTAGACCAGGCTGGTCTCGAACACACAGCGATCCACCTACCTCTCCCTCCCGAGTGCTGGAATTAAAGGTATGCGTCACCCCTGCCCAGCTGGCCATCCAGTTTTAACAGCACCATTTGTTGAAGATGCTGTTTTTTCTCTAGTGTGTATTTTTGCCTTGTCCACAATCAGGTGTCTGCCAGGCATATGCCTTTAATCCGAGCACTTGGTAGGCAGAGGCAGGTGGACCTTTGTGAGTTCGAGACCAGCCTGGTCTCAGAGTGAGTTTCAGGACGGCCAAGGCTGTTGAACAGTGAAGCCCTATCTCAAAAAACAAACAAAGTTCTACTTTGTCTTGAAATGTTTTCATTATTTCATTAAACTATTCTTTTTTCTGGTGCAGTGGGAAAGGGGACTGTCCTGAAACTTGTTATGTAGACCAAGACAGACAGCCTCAAACTCATAGGCTATATTGTGAGACCCTGTCTCAGAAAGAACAAGGAACGAAAAGAACACTACAAACATAAAGTGACTAATACAGCCATAGAGAAGAGGTAAATGAGACTGCAGAAGAGAGACTGAGCTCTGAGCTGACATGGGGCAGCTGCTGTGGGGCGCGTCAGATCCTCTGATACAGGTCACTCAATCTCTATTAACATTTATTTTATTGAGACAGGGTTTCTCTGTGTAGCCCTGACCATCCTGGCCTGGAACTCACAGGTATCAGCCTGATTCTGCCTCCTGAGTGCCGGGATCAAAGGCTGTGCCATTTTCTGTGTTTCTGCAGAACAGCTGCTGGGTGACTAGATCAGAGATGACTGATAGTGACAAATGTGTTGATAACAGGAAAGACAAAGATACCAAGAACCCCAAGTGAGACATTCAGAAGGAAGCCCGCCAGAGCTCCGCGCTGATCGAGCCGGAGGTGGTGGCTGCAGGTCACAGCTCACTCAGCAGCCCACTGCATCAGCAGGCACCTCAGGTTTCTTAACTCTAGTTTCCAGCCTCACTTTTACACAGAGCATTATATAACCTTGCCATTTCCTGTAGATAAGGATGCGATATTGGGTCATGACCTTCTTGAGGCAGGGAAGGGCCTGAAGGGTCTGGCTGGATTACAGTTACACGCATGCTCACTGGGCAGCCAAAGGCAACCTCTAACTCCTGTTCCTCCTGCCTCAATCTCTCCAGTGCTGGGATGCAGGCCTGTGCCCTGGGTCTGTGCAGTGCTGGGAAGGGAACCTAGGACCTCTGCACAGTGGGTTTCACATTACTTTCTTGAAACTGTTTTCAAAATCTACTAACAGGGCCTGGAGGTGCAGTGCAATGGTGGACACTGTGCTTAATGCACAGAGGGTCCTAGCACGTCAAAATAACGCTGAGAAATAGCTTCAGCCGGGTGTGGTGGCGCACACCTTTAGTCCCGGCACTCAAATCTCTGTGAGTGTGAGGCCAGTCTGATCTACAGAGTGACAGCCAGGGCTACACAGTGAGACCCTGTCTCAAGAAAACAAAACAAAGAAAACAGTAACTTAAAAAACAAAACAAGTGAATATAATGGAGCTCCTTTTCTCTCTTCAGAGATTACCTCTCTCTGGCTGGCAGGATGACCAAAAGGCCCATCTGCATACCAGTGTTACAGTACAAACATACTATAGGGTGTCATGGCACGCGGCTGTAATTTAGCACTTGGAAGGTGAGACGGGAGAATTGGCATGCATCCAAAGCCACAGTATCCACAGTGAGGCCAAGGGAACTACGAACTGCTGAGGAGGACAGCAAAGGAGCTGCTTTCCCAACACCTGGGAGGCAGAGGCAGGTGGATCACTATGAGTTCAAGGACAGCCTCATCTATGTAGTGAGTTTCAGGACAGCCAGGACTGGAGAGACCCTGTCTCAAACACAAAAAAAAAACAAAGACAAACAATAACAACAACAACAACAAACAATAGGGCTGGAAAGATGACTCAGCCATTAAAGGCTAAAAACAAGCCAAAAAAGACAAATAAACGCGTGCGTACGCACTGGGTCATTTAAAAATATCACTGTTGTGCAAATATTTGAGGGTTCATACTTACAGCTCATGATTAGAAACTGTTTCTGAGAAAGGAAAAAGGGGTGCTCCCTCAAAGTGGCTACAGAAAGATTGCCTACCCCGGAACAGTTATTTAGAAACAAAACCGGTAACTGCAAACCCTCTTTATATAGTTGTAATTACGGTTCGGATAATGTGGGGTTTTAGGCCTGTTTTCCTCCTCATCTCCACCTGACTTGGTAGCTTGTGAAGACTTACTCGGGGAGCACAGCCTCTCTCTAAACTGATAGGACTGACCCACTAGCTTCGTACTGGAAGAGATCCAAGGTTCAAAGAGGCCTGCCACTCAAAGACTGCCCAGTGTCATAGCACATAAACATAGAAAGTTTGACAGCACACAACCCCACCGTCTCTGCTGCCTGCACTCTGTCACGCAGGACCTCTGAGACAGCTCTCTCTGGGGAAGCAGCCAAAGCCCTCTGGAAGGCGTGTGCCAGGAGTGAGTGAGCACAGCGCAGATTCCTGCTGATAAACAAAGTCTTAAAGCCCGAAAAGCCACAGAGAGCAAGTGACAAAGAGCAGAGGAGGCTGGTGTCTACTGTCGCTGCCTGTCCTTCCTAGCATGTTTACCCCCTGAAATGGAGCTAACACTACCCGGAAGAAGAAAAGTACAGAGGAAAGCCGTCGAGTTTTGGCATGTTTTCCAAGGGTGGCACCCCAAGCTCGGCGGGCATTTAAAAAAAATGAACAAACACCGAAATGAGGTCGTGAAAACGACCGGACCAAGAAAGGCTCAGGGAGGGAGGAGTAGGCGTACTGGAGAGATGGCTCAACAGTTAAGAGCACTTACTGCTCTTGCAAAGAACCCTGTGGTGCCCAGAGTCCACGTGGTGGCTCACAAGCATCTGTAACTCCAGTTCCAGGGCGCCTCACACCCTCTTTTCACTTCTGAGGACACCATACACAAGTGGGGAATAGGCAAACATGAACTCACTCTTAGGTGTCACCATCTGTGAAAGAAAGGCTTGCAACAGAGAGAGGTGAGGGTCCCTGTCACATCTGTCCTCAAGAAGCTGTTCTGCCCTGTCTGGCTCCTTCAGGCTTCCCCCTCTCCTTTCTAAGGATGGTCTCACGAAAAGCAAGAACAGCAGCTATTCCATTTTAGACTTACCATCTTTAACTCAACACAACCTAAACAGAACTCTTGCTTCCAACCCCACAGGCCCCACAGAAAAACAGTTCACTGTGCGCTTCCTTGATTTATTGTGGTTCCTGAGTCTTCTCCCTTAGAAACCTCTGGCGTGGCCCATGGCTTCTGCTTCTGCCCTTTCACCCTGGTTCAAGCCACCCTGTCTCTGACTTGGATCAATTGTAACCACCCATCCCCCTCAGGAGCTGGTCTCCTTGCTCCCTTCCCTCCTCGATCCTTCTCTTTCTCTTTCAGATGGGGCCTCATAGCCCAGGCTGGTCCCAAACTCAATGGGTAGCTAAAAAAGACCTCAAATTTATGATCATCTTGCCTCCACCCCCTCAGTACCGAGGCCACAGGTGTGGAGCACCATGTCTAGTTATGTGGTGCTGGGATTGAACTCAGGATTCAGCATTCTGGGCAAGCACTCTTATCAACTAGGCCATGTTCACAGATCAGAAGAGCTGGTTTCCTTCCTTCCTTCCTTCCTTCCTTCCTTCCTTCCTTCCTTCCTTCCCTCCCTCCCTCCCTCCCTCCCTCCCTTTCTCTCTT
>NW_026067892.1:18009767-18145664 GCF_014885135.2 Alexandromys fortis | reverse complement strand
CCTCCCTCCCTCCCTCCCTCTCTTTTTTTCCTTCTGGTTTTTCAAGACAGGGTTTCTCTGTAGCTTCGGAGCCTGTTCTGGAACTAGCTCTTGTAGGCCAAGATGTCCTTGAACTCATGGAGATCTGCCTGCCTCTGCCTCCTGGCAAGAGCTGGTTTCTTAAAAATTCAAATCAGATTGGCCAGTCCTCTTGCTAAAAATCCATGAACCATTGTACCTAGAATAAAATGCAAACTGTCCCAACCTACAAAGTTCCCTCCGCCTGACTTCTGGTGTCTCCCCTCCTACCCTACCCCTGGTTCAGGTCCGTTCCTGCCATCTTCTAAAGTGCCAGCCAGGTTCCTTTGAGAGCTTATTCAGTCTAACATACCTGGAGCACTCTAACAAAGACCTTCTTCTTTATTCTTCTTTGCTCGGTTCTGCATTCTGGGTCTCTACCTCGTCCAGGCTAAACAGCATTCCTCACGAGCGCTTGCATCGGCGCTGGATGCTCCCCACTCAGCCCACGGTACCCTGCTCTCTGTTCACCTGCTCTGTGAGCACAGGGCTCTGTTCTGCTCATCCCTGTGTCTCCTGCTAAGAAAATGAGGACAGAGCCTGATCCACATGCATTTTAGTGAAGACTGGTGAATTCTAACCGAATCCTACACACCGACTGCTATTCATAGATTTGTTCCCCCAGCAAACCCATCTCAAAGGAAAAGCACAACGGTTATGTAAACACATGCCAACAAGAAATGTCGTGGAATCTTAGGAGCTTTAGGATACAAACTAATAGGTAAGCAAACCCATGCACAGGGCTATTCTCTACAGCAAATCTTCCAATGGATCTGGACTGTGAGCCGACATCCTCCTTCCTACCCTCTTGGATGCTGACAGTGCAAGCCAGGTCCTTGCCACACAAGGCAAGCACTGCTACCACTAAGCCACATCCTCAGCCCTGAATTCTGCATTTCTTTAAATGACCAACACATATGAACAATGTCAATATTTATGACAATTATGATGTGGTTTATAACTACAGTGGGACTCTTTGATGATAAACTATAGTCAGTAAAGTTTTCTATCTTAATGTTTCCTCGCTGTGCAATGTTATTAATGAAATATTCTTCTCTGAGGAAGGGGACTGAGAAAATGGGAGGGGGACAAGAGGAGGTAACAGGTGTGTGTATGATAGAAATACACTATATATGTGTACAAAAATGTCAAAATGAAACCTATTATGAATAATTCATATATATATATAAATTAAACCATTAAAATATTCTTTGGCTCTGAATAAGCTAATAAGGTGGCAAAAATAAGACCAATTCACTGGCTCTTCTTCTTTGGTTCCCAGTACCCAAACAACAGTAACAACGTCTGGAACTCCAGTCCTAGGGGAATCGGATGCCCTCCACTGACCTCCATAGACACTGCATACACATGATCCACGGACACACTTGGCATATACACACACATAAAAATAAATCTTCCCCCCCCCCCAACAGGGTTTCTCAGCAGTTTTGGAGCCTGTCTTGGAACTCACTCTGTAGACCTCAAACTCACAGAGATCCACCTGCCTCTGCCTCCTGAGTTCTGGGATTAAAGGTGTGCACCACCAACACCTAGCGTAAATCTTTTTCTTTTCAAAAGAACATTCTTACAAGAAAAAGGGGGCAACAGAAGTGTTTACTAGTTGAAACAAGTAAATTTATTAAGTGCAAAGCCTTTTGTCTTATAATTAAGATAAGCCATTTTACAACATTTTAAGTTAAGTTTTTAGTATTTTCAAAAGGGAAGAATTTATCTAGGAGTTTAAGAAAGTATTTTACAGAGAATGACTATGGGAAGTAGCTTTCTCAAATCTGTCACAGTAGCAGGCTTCTCTACCAGGTACACTGCCTGGTGTTGCTCCTGGTGCTAAACCCAACAAGTACCAGTCAACAGAGGACTTAGTAGTCAGAGATCATGGCAGGAAATGTTTGTGCTTAAACAGGAAAACAAGCGATGGAAAATGCAGAACACCTGTCACTTAGCAAGGCAATTACATAATTAGGTATAAATTATTTATTAATTTTATGCTGCTTAAGGTCTTAGCATAGACTCAGGTTCCTCCGAGTTCATTCCTCTCACTTCTGGTGGTGAAGGCGACCATGGAGCTGGGCCTGGCTCACTATGGGGTGGAGGGGGAATGCTTCAGGTTGTGTTTCCTGTCCTTTAACAAGGCTTAAGTCAGGGCCATCTTGGCTCTGAACCGCTCCATTTTTGTTGGGAGAAGACTAACCATCTCTTTACTAAGTTCCAACTCAACTTCTATTTCTTGGGCAGCCTCAGGGTGAGTGTCACAGTAATCAACAATAAATCTGTAATGCTCCAAAGAGGTCGCCAAGTTTTCTAGCTCTTTCTTGGGGTCTGAAGTGATGATTCTGCCATAAAGACGAGCTACTCGGAACTTAGCTAACATGGCAGGGCGGAGAACGTCCTCCCCAATGTGCTCAGGAAAGACTTTATTCGGATCCCTCAGGGAGTCTAGGAAGAGCTGGTAGTACTTGAGTGCAGACTTATTCAGGCTATTGATCTTTTTCACAATGTGTGAGTCAGGATCCCTGAGCTTGTCGGCAATAGCAACCTTCAAATCCATCATGTCATAGTAAGTGTGTGCAATTTCAAACTGAATCTGCCTGTTGACCAACAGATAATACTGGGGGTTCAAGTCCACAATCAGGGGCTCTAGCATGGCAATTCTGCGTTTATGCATCTTGCATCGCCTCTCCATGTCAGTCTCAAAGAAAGCGAGCACCTTGAACAGAGCGCTGTGGTCTTGGACAACTTCAATATGATCAGTAACATACCCATCAATCTGGAAGAACTCTTTTGCCTCAGACACATAGTGTTGACCCAGTAGGAAAAGTTCCCTGGCTTCTTCAAAATCTAACGGCCTCAAGTATCTCACTTTCTCCTCCACTGCCGAGAT
Organism: Alexandromys fortis; assembly: GCF_014885135.2. Taxonomy (NCBI): domain Eukaryota; kingdom Metazoa; phylum Chordata; class Mammalia; order Rodentia; family Cricetidae; genus Alexandromys; species Alexandromys fortis. The sequence goes on along the minus strand of NW_026067892.1, from coordinate 18,142,708 downwards.
GGCATCACACAGCTCTCCAGTTCCAAACTGCACAGCCCTTTTCCTGATGCTCTCCTCCTCATCAAGCTCCTTCTTCCGTAATGCTCTGAGTTCCGACTGTTTGTCCACATCAAGTTCTCCAATGTTATCCTAAAAGGAGAAATCATAGTTAAGAGGATACTCATTTACTGACAAGTAAAACTACAGAGTAAACCTCAGCCAGCTGTGTGATGGAGCAGACCTGTAATGCCAGAAATCAGAAGGCAGAAGCAGGATTGCAGAATGGAGACCAGCCTGAGCTAAATGGCATTATTGCAAGCTGGCTGGGGATACACAGCAAGGCCCAGTCTTAATGAACAAAGAGTTGGGACTGAAGAAATGGCTTTTTTGCAGAAGCCCTAGGTTCAGTTCCCAGCACTCATGTGCTCCATCCAACTCCAGAAGATCGGATGCCCTCTTTTAATCTCCATGGGCACCAAGCACACACGTACACAGACATACAAAAACACTCATATATGTAAGATAGAATAAATAAATCTTAAAACAATCACAAAACCTCACTTGGAAGGCAGAAGCAGGCAGACCTCTGTGAGTTCAAGGCCAGCCTGGTCTACATAGGAGGCTCCAGACAGACAGTCAACCCAAAAGTAAAATCTGACAGTGGGCTGATGGCTCACATTTGTAATTACGGAACTCTACAGTTAGGCAAGAGATGGCTGCAAGTCTGAGACCAGGGTGGGCTCCACAGTGAATCCCAGACCAGCATATACTATATGGTGGTATCTGCCACCAGCCTTGACAACCTGAGATTGATCCCCGGGACCCTCACAGTGGAAGAAACGGACGTCCTTTATGTTGTCCTCTCACCTCCTACCTATGCATGTATGTATGTATATGGATACACACACAAATTCACTAACTGAATTAAATGAAAAAACCTATATTAAATAATCAAAGTGCAACAAGGTTGAAGCTTTTATTGTAATGTGGGTCCTGAGGATCGAACTCCTGACTTGGTGGCACCTTCACCTGCTGAGTCAGCTGAAAGTCCTACCTTAGACACTCAGATACTTTCTTTTTGTGGTTTTTCGAGACAGGGTTTCTCTGTAGCTTTGGAGCCTGTCATGGAACTCTGTAGACCAGGCTGGCCTCGAACTCACAGAGATTCGCCTCTGGCTATCTACACTCGACTGTTGCATTAACTCTGTCCACACTTAACAACTGACTGACTATGTCTTGAGCCTACAAGATTTTGTCAGTTTGTAAGGTAATACTGCAAAGACACAAAAATTAGTGAGCGTTACTTTCTGCCTTCAAGGACTTGCAGTCTAAACTAAATCAAGGGGCCAGACGTGGTGGTGCATTCTGTGATCCTAGTACTAGGAAGGTTGAGGATGGAGGATTGCCACAAGTCTGAGGCCAGGAAGGACTGCTTAAGTAAGCTCTGTACCAGACGGCACTAGCACGAGATCCCCGTCTCAAAACAGGACCAAAACACAAAATCACAAACAGAAGGAGATAACAGATGAGATTGTTGATTCACTTATTTGGTCATTTTAAATGACTAGGCCACCACAGCGCACCTAGACTTTACTTTCTTCCAATCTTTTTAAAGTTAACTTCATTTTTATCTTATATGCATGGGTATTTTGCCTGCATGCATGTCTGTGCACCAGGTTGGTGCATGGTATCTGCGGGAAGATGATTATCAGATCCCTGATCGACGGTTGGGAGCTGCCATGTGGGTGCTGGCAACTGAACCCTGCTCCTCTGGAGGAGCAGCCGATGCTTTTAACTCCTTAGTCATTACCTGAGCCCCCTATTTGGTTTTTTGAGACAGGGTCTTACTATGTAGTTCTGGTTGCCTTGGAACTCACTATGTAGACTAGACTGTCCTCAAACTCACAAAGATTTTCTTGGTTCCACCTCCTGAGTGCTGGAATGTGCCACCATTCCCAGGTTATAAAACAGAATTTAAATGACTTTATGAAGTCAAAAGAAGAATATAGTATCTGTGGAGGATAAAGAATTATCCATTCAAGCCGGGCAGTGGTGGCGCGTGCCTCTAATCTGACGGATCTCTTTCAAGGCCAGACTGGCCAGTTCAAGGCCAGTCTGGTCTACAGAGTGAGTTCCAGAACAGGCTCCAAAGCTACAAAGAAACCCTGTTTCAAAAAACAAAGCAAAAAAAAAACCCCAACTAATTGTTGAATGAATAATTCTTGTATGCATGTTTTGTTTTTTTTTTTCAAGATAGGGTTTCTCTGTAGCTTTAGAGCCTACTCGCTCTGTAGACCAGGTTGGCCTCCAATTCACAGAGATCTACCTGTCTCTGCCTTCTGAGTGCTGGGATTAAAGGAGAGAGCCACCACCGCCTGGCGAACAATTAGTTTTTTAAATACTCTCTTGGGACAATTATGTCACAATCTAAATATGATGCTGACCCCATCTCTCCACAGCCTAGTTAAAAGAATGTTTTCCAGAAAGCGGTGGTATTCTGTGTGTGGCCCTTACCAAGTGTAGTGCACACCCGTTATCCAGGTACTGTTATCCCAGGTGGCTGAAGGAGGAGCTGGTTTAAACTGTGGAGTGAGACTGTTAAAAATAATACACCTAGGGCTGAAGAGGTAGGTTAGTCAGGAGCGTGCTAGTCACGAAAGCCTGGGGAACCAGATTGGATCCCTAGGGTCCATACAAAAGAGCTGAGGAAGGTGGCAAGCAGTACTTGGGGTTTTTTTTTTGAGACAGAATTTCTCTGTGTTGCTTTGGAATATGTCCTTCCTGGAACTAGCTCTTGTAGACCAGAGCTCAAAGAGATCCGCCTGCCTCTGCCTCCCAAGTGCTGGGATTAAAGGTGTGCACCACCACCTAGTGGTGACAAGCACTTGTAACCTAAGTGCTGGCAGGGAAGAGACTGGTGCACCCCAGCAACCTGCTGCCCTCTAGCCAGCATAATCTAATCACCAAGCCCCAGGTCCAGTGAGAGATTCTATCTCAAAAAAACCAAGTTTATCCCCTGCACACACACAGGTACCTAAAACACACACATATACACACAATTTGCAAAAACCACAAAGCCAAAGGCAATTTCCATGTGCATACCTGCATGGAGAGCTGGGCGTTCTGCAGCAGCGTCAAGCAGTACTTGATCCAACATCGTGCTATCTCCCCTTTTCTTTGATGGTAAAGCTCTGGCACGTCTCCTTCGGCTTCAGGATCTGAAAGCCCAGGCGGCCTGTCAGCTGGTCAGAGCTATCTGCGCTGCACACTGTCCTCTGTTACTTCCCCTTCCCTGACTGCACAGCGGCAGACCCTCACTAAGCTGTGCAGCACTCGGGGCTGCGCCTGCAGAGCCTCACTGAGTTTCTTACGCTTTCTCTGCAGGTAAAAACTAAGGCTACAATGGATATTTACTTTTAAATAGTTTTTTCTTCATATAGCATGCTACTAAAATTCTGACCCTATCATTACCAACTCCTGAACTTAATTTCTAATACACCATTACACACAATTAAACAGCTATTTCCTATTTCAGCCATTCTTCTGGGAGAGGAAATATACTGTTTTAAATCCTTCCTATTATGAACAAATCTAGGCTGCAGATTCCTATACATACATCTACCTAGAATCTGGGCTGTTTTCCAGAAATGTAATTTACTAGGTTAAACAGTTTACACAACTTAAAGTATTTTAAATAAAAATTGACAAATTATTTCTGGCAAATGTCATATCCAACAATGTTTTTGTATGCTGATAGAAATCATGTGGAAAACATGGACACTGTTGTTTTCACCTTTCTCCCCGACCCCTCCCAGCCCCTGCACTGGGACCAGCTTGCCTAGCACACACAGGCCCTTGCTTCAATGCTGCATCACATACACACAAACACGCAACCAAACAAAAGCCCCATGGTGAAGAAAGACAGTGTGAGGAGACAGCCCTTACATAAGTAGTATCCTGACCAAAATCTCAATCACGGTGGAAGGAAACATCGCACAAACCCTAAGTAACGGGAATCCTACATAGTAACCAGCCCATGGCCTTAAAAAGACACGATGAAAAGGCAGAGGCTGGCAACTGCCCCAGAGGACAGGAGGACTAAGGCGACCCCACAGCTGAAGGCAACGTGCACTCCTGAGCTGTACGACAGAGACGGGAAAAGCTTCTCTAGGAAGGACATTAGAGGACAGCTGACAACAGAAACATTCACTGCAGACAGGAGAACTGTCATGGTGCTGCATTTCCTGAAGCTGCTAACGGTCCCATATGAGAGAGAGAGAGAGAGAGAGAGAGAGGCGGAGGCGGAGGGGGAGGGGGAGAGAGATTTCTTTTTTTCATGATAGGGTCTTATGCTATTGTCTGAGTTGACCTGAAATTTGTTACATAGCCCAAGCTGGCCTAAAACTTGTGGCACTCCTCCTGCCTCAGTCTCTGGAATGCTGGAATTCCAGGCATGAGTCATTATGTCTTATTGAAGATATTCTAATTCTTAGGAAACGATGTACTGAAGTATTACAGTCGAAAGATGTCTATAAAAACTCATCTTAAATGGGTCAGAAAAAAATGGATAGAGAATCACAAATATTGAAAATGATGCATTTAGAGGAAGGCATATGGAATTCTGTTCTTACAACTTTTCTAAAGCTTACAAGAGTTTCAAATCTAAGGGCTTTGTGGTTAAGAGTTCTTGCTACTTTTGCAGAGGACCCTAGCTCCGTTCCCAGAACCCACACTGTGGCTCACAACCATCTAACTTGGGTTGAATGGAATGAGATACCCTCTTCTGATCTCTACAGGCATCATGCACACATGTGGCACACATACAGCCCTGCAGACAGAGCACTCACACACATACACTCAGAATTCACACAGGTTTGAGGTTATATAGAAGCCGGGTATGGCGTATTTGTCATTACAGTGCTTAGAAAGCTACAGTGGGAGGACACTGAGTTCAAGATCAGTGTGGACAAGACTGTCATAGTGAGAAACTGTATCATGAGATGCACACACAAACTTACTGTCTTCTGTAGCTGGGATCTTTCCAGTTTGACCAAAAATAACATTAGCTGCAGACAGACAATGCCTGGCTTCCATAAAGCAGAGCTGTTGGGAAAATAAGCACAAGAAAATCTAACTATGACAGTCTTGTTTACAATAACAGTTCTAATAACATAGCTGTACTATCAGGAAAAGGACCCCACTAAAGGGACCCAGTAGCGCTGCTATGGATAACAACATTATCTGGTACTCTGTATCCACTCTGTCAGAGGACTGAGGGCTCATTCCTGCCTTTTCAAACCTTTGGAGGGAGGCGACATGACAAGGAGGCTTCCCATCAAGTTTTCAAGTCAAGGGATTTCTACAAATGAACTTATGGAACTACTTCATCAATACTCACAAGGAATTCAAGATTCAAATCTGGGCATAGAAAAGACACTTCAAGAACATCTCTGTGTTAAACATCAAATACCTGTCATCATCTGTCATTCAAAATGCGGGGTCTGGCAGAATCAAGTTAAAGTTTATCTTCTGAACGGAAGAGAATGTGCTTCCTATCAGTTAGTTTGAAAGACTGATGTGGTTGATAGAATTTCAACAGTAATACACCTTGCCTCCACACTGAATTCGGAGCTCTCGTAAAGAATAGTCGGGTGCCATGGGTATCAAGAGACAAGCAGCATCCATACCTGCACATGTTGGTATGAAGTCCAACGGTAAGACAGTTACAGCTCACATGAAGAAACATTCTTGGCCCCCTACAGTGTCTTACCCATCATTACCACTTTAGCTCTGTCTAGACTGTCTTCCTATGAGCAGTCACTGCTGAAGACAGAGACAGCCTTGTGCTCTGCGGGTAGCAGGTTAACATGGGACTTGAAGAGCAGCAAGACCGAAGAAGATGGAGATGGTAACAATACAAATAACATCACTTTCTGGTTTTGTTTGTTTTGTTTTTTGCATAGTCCAGTACTGAACCCAGGGTCTCCTGCATAGTAGACAAGCACCCTATTGACTAAACTCCATTTTCTTTCTTTTTTTTTTTCTTAAAGATTTATTTATTTATTATGTATACAGTGTTCAGCCTCCATGTATGCCTGCAGGCCAGAAGAGGGCACCAGATCTCATTACAGATGGTTGTAAGCCACCATGTAGTTGCTGGGAATTGAACTCAGGACCTCCGGAAGAGCAGTCAGTGCTCTTAACCTCTGAGCCATCTCTCCAGCCCCTAAACTCCATTTTCAACTCATTTGTGGGGACAGATATTTCTGGAGTGACTAAGATATAACATCACTTTTTTTTTTTTTTTGGTTTTTCAAGACAGGGTTTCTCTGTAGCTTTGGAGCCTGTCCTGGAACTAGCTCTTGTAGACCAGGCTCGCCTCGAACTCACAGAGATCCGCCTGCCTTTGCCTCTCAAGTGCTGGGATTAAAGGCATGCGCCACCACCGCACAGCTGAACATCACTTTCAAACATAGTTTAAATCTCTTTTTTTGTGACAGAACTTAGCTGGTTGTGATTTGGACCAAAAAAAAAAAAAAAAGAAAAAAGAAAAAGGAAAAAAAAATAAAGGTGTGGTGCAGGAGAGACTCACCTGCTGTACTATGAATATCCATGGAGTTTTAGGTGTTAGTTAAAACCATACTAAACAAGGAAATGTAAAGTGTTAAATAGAGGCCATTAGTTAGTTCCTGGTTGCTTAGCCCCAAAATAATCACACAGAAACTATATTAATTAAATCACAGCTTGGCCTATTAGTTCTAGCTTATCAGCTAACTCTTACATATTAATCTAACCCATTTTTAGTAATCTGTGAATCACCACATGGCTGTGGCTTACTGGCAAAGTTCCAGCATCTGTCTTCAGTGGGGCTATATGGATTCTCTCTAACTCCACCCTTCTTTCTCCCAGCATTCACTTTAGTTTTGACTGCCTAGCTCTTTCTGCCCTGCTCTGCTATAGGCTCAAAGCAGTCCTTTATTAGCCAATGATAGTCACCAACATACAGAGGGGAATCCCACATCAGTAAAGTTACTAAATGGAGCACACAATGGAACCTCAACAGCTGGAGGGAAGGAGCTGACAGAGGGGCCTCTTGATGGACATGCTGAAATGGAGTCACAGGAGTTCAGTTTGAATGCAAAAAGTCTTACTCCGTGCCTGATCCTAAACCAAACTCCTAGAAGCGATGCCACAGTCAACACTGCCCTTTCTCTCCCAATAGTGTTTCTGAGTGACACTGTGTGGGACAACACTGTAAACACAGGGCATGTTTACAGACCAGCTAGCAGGCATAGTAAGGAAAAGGCTGAGGGGAAGGCAGTAGGCCACCAGAGGAGCAAGAGGGATGCTGATGGGCTAAGAATTTCCAAATGTCGGTGCTCTGGGAACCAGAGCTCCAAATAGCAATAGTTTCTGTGCCGGACACAGTGGCACATGCTTTAGCCACGGTACTCGGGAGGCAGAGGCAGGCAGACACCTCTGAGTTCCAGGCCACCCTGGTCTATATAGCAACTTTCAGGCCAGCCAGGGATACACAGCAACACCCTGACTCCAAAAAACAGTAAGGGGGGGGTGTTAATATTAAAACTAAAGTACTGAAAAAAAATGAGTGTATGCAAAATACAACTCAACGCTAAGTGATTTGGACAAGCAGCCTGAGGTTCACACTTGTCTCTATGTGACAGTTCAGAAGGGTGCCATAAAACTTGGGACTCTAGGGCTCAGCACACAGTCCCAACATCAAAAGTGATTATTAGAGAGTGGCTAATTCTGAACAGCAACTGAAACACACCGTATGCTTTTATCAAAGCCCACATTTAACCGTCAATTTCCGCAGACAAATTCTCACAGTTTTGAGATTAGCATTACATGAAGATAAAGTTGTATCTGTAACAAGATAAAAATCTGCAATTTAAGATACCACACAGCAAGAGTGAAATGAAAAGTGTGCTAACAGCCAGACAGAACTGATGTTAGGTCCCTGTCATGGAGGGCTAGCAGCATGTTAAAGACTCAACGGTAAGAGAAGGGGAAAGATCAAGATCAAAATGTATGGCATGAAATTCTCAAACAGAAACTTTTTTTTTTAAAGATTCAAAAGTATTCGTGGGGGGCTGGAGAGATGGCTCAGCGGTTAAGAGCATTGCCTGCTCTTCCAAAGGTCCTGAGTTCAATTCCCAGCAACCACATGGTGGCTTACAACCATCTGTAATGAGATCTGGTGGCCTCTTCTGGACTGCAGATGTACACACAGACAGAATATTGTATACATAATAAATAAATATTAAAAACAAAGTATTCGTGGAACAAAGTACTCCAATACTGTTTTGCCAAAGCAGCTGGCTGCATTCTACACCAAGTTTTAAACAACAAATAGCAGCTACCTGCTTTTACGGCACTCACTGCTGGCCCTGCCGGAGAACTACTTTGGGACACTGACCTTATTGATGTAGAACTGGGACAGGGTGGCAGCGTTGATGGCCCACTCCAGGGGATGGTAAGCATTGTGCTCAAGCTGGCGTTTGAGTGTGCTGTGGCAATAATGAGCAGCTTTCTCGAACATTTCCATGTGCTGGTAGACTTGAGCCAGGTAATACAAGTTATGAGTATAAACCTTCTCAAATCTGTGAAGGAAAACAGTGACTTACACAATCACTTACAATTTAGAAGGAAATTTCAGATATTTGAGTTGAGCCCTTGGCTCTATCTGACAAACAAGGAAACTGAGTCTCAGAGTTGAACAAAGTCATGTAACTTGTAAGTGACAATGGAGGTTTTATGTACATAGAATCCTCACTGTACCCTGGAGGAGGAGGAGTGCCATGCAGCAGCAAACAGCATTTGTGCACCCCAAGCAAGGACCCAGCCAGACTGCGGGGCACGCCTGTGGGCTCAATGAAGACCAACCTTTTTGATCTCTCTTGCTCGGTGAGTCTCTCTTCTTCAGGAAGGAAATGCTCCGTCGGGTCAAGAGGCGGGCTCCCAATCTGTGGTTAAAGAGCAGACAGCTCTTCAGCTTCTGAACACAAACCCCAAGCGCTCTCTTGTGGCGGGTCTGCAGAAATGACCTTCGTCTGAGGTAGCCTCAGCATGGAACTGCAACTCAGGCTGGTATGTGCATATATTATTTTTTAAAGACATGGTCTTGTTGTTGGAGAGACAGCTCAAAGATTAAGAACACTGGCTGCTCTTCAGAGGACCCAGGTTCAATTCCCAGCACCAACAAGACAGCTCACAACTGTGTGTAACTCCAGTTCCGGGGAATCTGGCTCCCTCACAGACACACATGTGGGCAAAATACCAGTGTACATTTAAAAAAGAAAAGAAAAGAAAAAGAAAAAGAAAAAGAAAAAGAAAAAGAAAAAGACAGTTCTCCCTTTGCAGATCAAGCTCGCTTAGCACTCACTGTGCGCTGTGTGGCCCAAGGTAGTCTCAGAGTCCAACCACTACTGTCTCTGTATTCTGAATGCCAGAATTATAGGTGTAGGCCACCAAACCTCACTTTAGTTGAATAATGAATTGAATTTTGTTTTGTCTATTAAAAAGTCTCTTTTAAAAACTTACATAAGTTTAGAGGGAAAAAAGAAAGGGAGAAATTATACAATTATGTTATGATCTCAAAAATAAATTAAAAAATGAAAAAACCACCTTACTACCAAGCCTGACCACCTGAGTTTGATCCCCAGAGCCCACATGGCGGAAAAAGAGAACCCACTATAACGTGCGATGCGCGTGCACACACACACTCAAATAAGCAACTATAATAAGACAAAATATGCATAAAAATAGTGATTTCTATCTTCTTAGGTAACAGTTCAAACTGCCACTACTAATGAAAATCAACTCAGGGAAACAAGCAAAGTGGTTTTTTTGTTTGTTTTGTTTTGTTTCTAAGACAGTGTGTCTCGTGTGTGTAGCCCTGGCTGTCCTGGAACTCGCTCTGTAGCCTGGCCTCCCACTCAGAGATATGTTAAGGGTTAACATGACTTTTCAGCAATTAAATAAGAAGCAGGGATCAATCACACTGCTTCCTGTCTTAGGAAAGCCAACCTCCTACGCCGTTTCCTTGTCTACGAAAAGCAGGCAGTTACAGCACCTATCCTCCCTCATAAGGCTTTCAGGGTGACAGTGTTACTCTCCACAAACAAGGCTTCTGTCCGGACATAAATGTTGACCCTTTATGAGGACAGTCCCAACTACAAGTTCATCCTTGCATCTTGCTATATCATTTTTGTGGTGCTTGGGAATGAACCCAGAGTCTAGCACATGCTAAGCACACTGTCTATTCCTTGAGCTTTGCCTCCAACCTCATCTTTGCTTTTAACTGAACGCATCAAGTTCCCAAGCACACCAATACTTCCTAGAGAGAATCTGTCCCAGTGAGCTCTGGTTGTCAACCTGACACAGCACAGTCATTTGCACGAGCAATTGGATGGATCAGATTGGTCTGCAGGTGATTATGTTGATTACTAGTTGATAACAGGAGGGTCCAATCCACTGGCCAAATGGTCCTGAAGGCTAGCTGAACAAGCTAGTAAACAGCATTTTACCGTGGCTTCAAGTTTCTGCTTGAGTTCACGCCCTGACTTCCCTCAGCGATGGAACCTGGAAGTGTAAAAACCAATAAACTCTTTCCTCCCCTCAGTTTCTTTTAGTCAAAGGGTTTTTATTCTTTAAAGATTTATTTATTTGGGATGGAGAGATGGCTCAGCGGTTAAGAGTACTGACTGCTCTTCCAGAGGACCCTGATTTGATTCCCAGAACCCACAAGGCAGCTCACAACTGTCTGCAATTCCAGTTTCAGGGGACCTGATTCCCTCACACAGACATACATGTCAATGCACATAAAACAAAAATAAATTATAGCCAGGTGGTGGTGGCGCACGCCTTTAATCCCAGCACTCAGGAGGCAGAGGCAGGTGGATCTCTGAGTTTGAGCCCAGCATGGTCTACAAGAGCTAGATCCAGGACAGGCTCCAAAGCTAAAAAAAAAATTATTTGTTTATTATGTATACAGTGTTCTGTCTGCAGGCTAGAAGAGGGGACCAGATCTCATTACAGATGGTTGTGAGCCACCATGTGGTTGCTGGGAATTGAACTTAACCTTTGAGCCATCTCTAATTTACTTATATACATGAATGATACATGACTTAATTCCCATTAGCTAGAGAGGGGAAAGCCTTCTGAATCACCTTCAGGATTGTTGAGAGTCTCTGAAGAGGGCCTGTCTGCTGTTTGCCTTGGCTTTGTGTCCCAACTTAAGTCTTTACTCTGCAGTTGTAATGTGGTTGGTGTTTATGTCATGCTGCAATAAAAAACTAAAAAATATATCCTAGACATATATATTCTGCTTCTTCTTCAGAGATGTTCATCTGCATAAGCTGCATTTCAGACGTGGGGGAATATCGTCAGGAAAAACATGGCCCTGGAGCAGGTTTCAGAACATGGTCATCACAGCAGCAGCATAAATGTCACCTTGTTAAAAAGCGCACTCTCAGGCCGCAGCCCAGAACAGCCGCAGATGGCCCAGAAGCCTGGTCTGTTGAGACTTTGGTTTTGGTTTAGACAGAGTCTTGCTGGTTTTGAACTCAAGCTCCTCCCTCAACTTCAAGTTGCTGGGAACACAGGCACCTACATGGCCTACTGAGGCTTCACAGGTCCCTCGGGTGACTCTGATGTGCACACCACAGCAGCAAAACACATCCACAAAGATTTCAGATGTATTGTTGAGTTTCAGATATAGTGTATAGCTGCTTTCCCTCAAAGTACTGTCTTCAGTGAAAAAAAATACAATCAGTAGTCTACATCCAAAACTGAGCTGGAGATGGCTCAGTGGTTAAGAGAACTGGCTGCTCTTGCAGAGATCAGGCTGGGTTTAGTTCCCAGCACCCACAGAGTGGTTCCAAAACTATCTGCAACTCCAGTTCCAAGGAGTCTGATGCCTTCTGACTTCCAAGGCATGCACGTAGTACACATATATACATACAGCAAACACTCATATACACAAGCGGAAATAAATCTAAAATAAATTAATACGAAAATATTCAAATGGTATGTTTGGATAACATTAGAGTATTTCCTTTATGATTATATTAAGACCATCTTTGCCATTATGCTCTACCAAGAATTACTTTTAAGAACCTCAGTCTTCAATATGCAGTAATTTCAGACAGCTTTAAAAAGAAATTCCCCGGGGGAGGGGGGCTGGAGAGATGACTCAGTGGTTAAGAGTGCTGCCTGCCCTTCCAAAGGTCCTGAGTTCAATTCCCAGCAACCATGTCACAACCATCTGTAATGGGGTCTGGTGCCCTCTTCTGGCCTGCAGACGTACACACAGACAGAATATTGTATACATAATAAATAAATAAATATTTTTTTTAAAAAAAGAAAGAAATTCCCAGGCATACTAAAAAATTATCATGAATGGAAAATTCTTGTGTGTACGTGCATGCATGTTGCATGTGCTTGTGGAAGACAAAGGTCAACTTCACGAGTTCCCCAGAAGCAACACCTTGCTTTTTTTGTGCCAGGGTCTCTCATTGGCTTGGGAATTGCTGACTTGGCTAGGCTGGCTGGCCCCCGAGCTCGAGGGTCACCTGTCCCTGAGTCCCCAGCACTAGCATTACAAGCATGCACGACAACACCCAACACCCAGCTCTTTATGTGGGTTCTGGGGGCCAAAGTCAGGTCTTCATGCTTGTATGGCAAGCACTTTATAAAGGAAGCCATCCCTTAATAATTAATAATAATTCCTGTGAATAAGGAATTCTGGTATTAATTCATGATTAGTTCATTGTCAATGAGAATTTTTGTCTGCCACGTAACATACCTCTTTCATGTACTGATTGTACAGTGCTTCTGATGACTCCAGGTAGGACCGTGCAGTTTCAATCTCTTCTCTCTCAGACCACAGGATACCCAGGTTATTCTGGAAAGCAAGGAATGGGAAGACAGTCATTGAATATATCCATTTAAAAAGATTCATAGTTTCAAAGTCAGTATTTCCTGACAAAATGGCAGTGGGTTTTTATTAATATGGCCCTCTTTGTTTTTGCCACTTTGCTTCCTGTTCATGAGCTGAAGTCCTGCTCTGTTGGGCTACAACAGCCAGAGTCCATGTGGCTGAGCAAAGTTGGATGAAATCTTCCAAAACAAGCCATTTCTCCCTTTGAGTGCCTATGCCAAGAATACTGATCACAGTTACAAAAAAATTACCTAACACAAACCTATAAATGAATGCCAGGATAATGACCTCTTCATATCTGATCATATTTGAGACTCCTTTTAAAACTATTAGTTCCCAAGGTTATTTTTAAATTTCTAAAAATATTGTAACTAGTTAAGTCTTATGTACAGGACAACTACTAATATAACTTATGAGGTGTATGTGTACATGCATTTTTTAGGTTTCTTGTTGCTTTATACAGGTTCTCACTATATAGTCCTGCCTGTTCTAAATCTTCTATATAGAGACTGGCCTGAAACTCACAGAAGTCCGCCTGCCTCAGTTTCCTGAGTGCTGTGATTAAAGGTGTGTGATACTACTCTTGGCTCTGTGTAGCTCAAGTACAACATATTTACCTTACTGTTTCTTGCTTTGTTGAACTGGGCTCTCAGGTATACAAGGATTAGATTGGCTAACAATGCTATTTGATTATTTCTTTTTAATTTTATGTTTAAGGGTATTTTGCCTGCATGCATGTGGAAGATAAAAGAGGGTGTGGGATCCCCTGGGACTGGAGTTAGAGATGACTGTGAGCCTCTATATGGGTGCTGGGAATCCTATCCCCATTCTCTGGAGGAGTGGCCAGGGCTCTTAACCTCTGAGCCATCTCTCCAATCCTGGTGAGGAGACATTCTTATTTCAGATATACCAAGTTGTCAAACTTGTACCTTAAAATCAATCAAATACAGTATACACTGCAGACAGACTCGTTATATTATGTACGGGTTCCATGATACTGAAATAGTGGAATAACTTTAATGTTTAAGGTTTAAAACCCTTTCAAAAAGCTGTGTGTTAATTTCCATTTATCATATGCATGTGTGTAGGTGTGTTTGCACTGGAGGTGCATGCAGAGGGCTACACACAGTAGTTGGTTCTCCACTTTCAACACGTGGGTCCTGGGACTGTACTCAAGATGTTAGGATTAGCAAAAAGCACCTTCACCCCAAGACATCTCTCCAAGCCCTCCAAAGGTTTTAACCCTTGGAAAACTTGACAGGTTGACTTCCTTGCTGTTGTGCCAAAGGGCCCCGACAAAAACAACTGTTCAAATACAGGGTTTATTTGGGATCAGTTTGGAGAAATGTCATGGACGGCACAGGGCCCGGAGTGTGATGTGGCTGGTCTCACTGAATCCACACTTGGTATAGAAAAAAATGTTGGCATTTCCCAAGAGATGCTGCCATCCACAGCTAAGTGAATCTCTTTGGAATACCCTCACAGATGTAGCCAAAGAGGCTTCTTTAGGTGATTCCTACTCCAGTCAAGCTGCCAGTGCAGAACCACCACCACACAGAGTTCAAGTGTAACTTGGTAATTGCTGAAGTGGGTTTTGGTTGTTGTTGCTGTTTTCTTGCTTTTTCTTTTGGTTTTTAGAGACAGTTTTTCTCTGTATAGCCCTGGATGTCCTGGAACTCACTATATAGACTAGACTGGCCTCAAATTCACAAAGATCCTCCTGCCATTGCCTACCAGGTGCTGGGATTAAAGGTATGTGTTGACAACAGCTGGCTTAAGTGTTCAAACTGAACATCTTATACATTTAACTCACTCATGTATGAATGAATATATAAAAATGTCCCTGTCTGTACCACCTACTGGAGATGTAAGTAGCAAGCAAAAAAGTATAGGTAGTGCTTGTTATTATTATTACTAATACTATTGCTATTATTAGACCTTTAATTTTATCGAGCCATGATAAAAGAATATGACATACAATTTCTTTCTAAGTTTTGAGACTTTCCCTTAAGGCTTACCTACTCAATCAATTTTAGTCAATATTCCCTGGTTCACATATATGAGCACAAGTGGACTGTATGTAGGATGAAAATATCTGAAAGCCTAAGAGACTAATCCAGCACCAGGGAGTCAGACGTTATTTGTATATTTTTTTTTCCAGAGTGTGGAGATGAAACCTGGAGCACTAGGTAAATGTTCTACCACTGAGCTACACCCAAGGGCATGGAAACCTCTACCCACTATTTGAGTTTTGTTTTTTTTCTTTTTGGATTTTTTTGAGACAGGGTTTTTCCGTAACTTTTGGTTCCTGTCCTGGAACTAGCTCTTGTAGACCAGGCTGGCCTCAAACTCACAAAGATCAGCCTACCTCTGCCTCCCGAGTGCTGGGATTAAAGGCATGCACCACTACCACCCGGCCAGTATTTGAGTTTTGAAGTGTTAGGTTCCTCAAAGCAGAATTGTCAGACTTGCTTCTTAATAAGCCATGCACCCTATGAGACAAAGTATTTTAAGAGGATGTTTCCTGTTCCAACTGCCCAGTCCCAAATAACCAAATCAAAGAATGAATATGAATTATAAATGCTCAGCCAATAGCTCAGGCCTATTACTAACTAGCGCAGACATTTAAATTAATCCATTTCTACTAATCTATGTATTGCCACGTTGCTCGTGGCTTGTTGCCTCATTTCTACACATTCTGCTTTCTCTGCAGCTGAATGGCTGGTTAGCGCCTCTCTGACTCCGTCCTTTTTCCCCAGGCATCCTCAGAAGTCTGATTGCCTGCTTTTTGCCTGGCTCTCAGGCAATTAGCCTTTTAGTAACAATAAGCATAATTCACAGTGTGGTGTTATAAAACAATGACGGTTGGAAGGAGAGATCAGTTTGGACCAAGGAACGTTACTAAAACAAGAGTCAGTCATGGTGGCCCATTCCTGTAAGTAAGCTGAGGGGGGAAGATCATGGGTTAAGGCCAGCCTGGGCTACAAAACAAGACCCTGTCTGAAAGTAAAAAGGGAGGGAGGATTCTAGCACTCAAGGAGACAAGAAGATAAAGGTCAGCATCGAACACATGAAGCCCTGTGTAAACACAAACAAAAAAAATAGTTACTAAAAGGAGATCTTGAGACACATTATGAGGAATAGGTGGGAATTCCTTGCTGACCCAACAAAACAATGTGGTTAAGAGTGGAGTTGAAGATTTGGGACATTTTATTTTGAACCAAGATTGGATTATTGCCATCCCTTGTCATTTTCATTCCATTTAAGTCAAGTTAGATTTTTCTTACTAGAATGAAACTGGGCTGGCCAAGGGGTTGGAAAAGCACAGCCGCTAACGTTCTGCCCAGGACTAAGGAAGGCAGCAAGTGAGGCTGAAGTGGGCGCTGAGAGCACAGAGGGAGTTCGCAGGCAGATGGTGAGTAGGTGTTAAGATAAATTAGAGAGAGACTAAGCTTCACTCTGTAGCCCAGGCTAGCCAGGAACTCGTAGCAATTCTCCTGCCGCAGCCTTCCAAGTGCTGGGATTCCAGGCCCGGGGTTCTGCGATACTGGGGACTGAACCAACTAAGACAACCCCAGCCAGGAGGGGCATTTTGGACGCCGAGTGAGCTCCGCCTCGGCATCTCACCTGCGCCTGGATGTAGAGAGACACGCAGCCAAGCGACAGGCGGAAGGGGCGCAGTAGCGACAGGCACCTGACCAGATGCTCCTCTCCAGCAGACAGTTCCTCTGTGTCGATGTGGTTCACGCCAAGGTGGAACTCGATCACCGCGAGCCGCAGCGCCCGCTGCTCCCCCGGGCCCTCGGCCTCCCGCGGCTCGGCCGCGCCCAGGGCCTGGTCCCCCGGCCCATCGTCGGCAGCCCGCTCGTCGTCGTCCTCGGGAGCCGGGCCCAGAAGAGCGCGCACCTCCTCCAACAGCGCGCGCGCGCTGTATTTAGATTTGTACGGCTCCTTCTCCGGATTCTTGTGCAGCTCCACCCGTGACAGGGCCAGCGCCGCCTGGAACTTTTCCCGGATCTCTGGTCCAAGGGAGCCCGCCATCGCGGCCTGAGCAGACGGCCACCTCCCTGCCAGAGGACCAGACACCGGAGGCCTCCGCGTTGCGACACTTCACTTACGACACGTCGTGACTGTGGCGCGCCGACCAATGAAATCGGTGGAGGGGGAGCGCGAGACGCTAGGCCTTAGCCAATAGGAGGTCGTGCTGGTCGCCACAACAGCCGTCGTCAGGGAAACGAAGCTGTCCGGGAGGAGGACTGAGCCGTCAGCTGTGCCAGGTGTGGTGCGGCTCCTCGCGCTTCATCCCCGAAAGATGGATGTAGTTTATATAAAAATGTTCAGAATTAGAAGGCTTAGGGATAGGGCACTTGCCTACCGGGTATGAGACCAAGGGTTCAATGCCTAAGTGAAATTCAGGATACTGTTAATCTCTAACTTAGCTTAGTTAATTGCTTAGTAGGTAGGTAGGGATTGTTCAGTATTAGGATACTAGGCTATTACTGCGTTAATTATATCTGGAGGGAACGTGTACCACGGAGTGCATGTGGAGGTCAGAGGACAACTTTTAGGTGTCTCCTCTCACCGTCTGACTCTCCTTTCACCGTGTGGATCTCAGGGATCAGGTCCTCCTCAGGCTTATTAGCCTCAACAAACTTCACCCACTGAGCCGTCTCACCCCGCCTCCAACCGCCCTACGAAATTTATAAAGGCTCTGTGCCAAGCATGATGGCAATCATCTTTAGGTTTCGTAGGCGTGAGACCTTACTTCAAGTTAGCAAGCAATAAACTCCTACTATGCTTCAACCATATTTTTGAGATGTCTTTCTACTATTTTGCCCATGCTAACCTCAAACTCAACATCGTCCTGTTCACCCGCACCACACCCTACATCTGAAGTGCAGAGATTTATGGGTGTGCCCCTGTGGGGGCTTATTCATTAATATTTATATTTTTATTTACTTTTAAAGACAGGATCTCTCTATGTAGTTTTGGCTGTCCTGGAGGTCAGCCTGCCTCTGCCTCCAGAGGGTTAGGATTAGAAAAGGTTTTGTTCTATAGTCCTGGTTGGTCTGGTAGTTCCAACATAGCACATGCTTGCCTTGAGCTCATGGTAATCCTCCTGCCTTTGCCTTCCAAGTACCGGGATTAGTGTTCCACCAAACTCAGTTTAAGATATAACCTTTTGGGGCTGGAGAGATGGCTCAGCGGTTAAGAGCACTGACTGCTCTTCCAGAGGACCCACATTCAGTTCCCAGCACCCACATGGCAGCTCATGGTCTGAAGATCCAGTTCCAGGGGATCTGACACCTTCACACCAGTGCACATAAAATAAACAATAAGAAATATTTTTTAAAAAGATATAACCTCTTACAGTTTTTTAAAAAGTTTAATGAAGTTTAGTTAACGAAATGTTTTTATTTCAATTTGTGTGCACGTGTGTCAATGTGCTTGTGTCCCACTATGCATGGCTTCCAGAAATAGGTTCTCCTCCATTACGTGGGTGGGCTCTGTAGTTCAAACTTAGGTCTTCAGGCTCGGTGACAGGATTCAACCACTGATTCATCTCACCAGCCCTCAATAACCTTTGATTGAAGGTCATGAATATAAAATGCACTTGCTCTATTTTCTTTAATGTGTATTATTTTCCATACATATATGTCTGTGTGAGGGTGTCAGGTCCCCTGGAACTGAAGTCACAGACAGTTGTGAGCTGTCATGTGGGTACTGGGAATTAAACCTGGGTCCTCTGGAAAACCAGTGAGCGAGCCTTAACTGCTGAGCTTCTTTCCAGCCCTGTTTTCATTTCAACCCCGTAGGATGTAGTCATTCCTGCATGACTTCTCATGCCATACCTTCCCAAGTGAGCCCATTCAAATGGAGCGGACATTTCAACTATCAAGCACCGGCTGTGCCAAGCACCTTGAGATACACAAGGGATCACTGGCTTTTGTCTTCGACCCCAGTTTTTGTGTCAGGTAAAGTCTCATGTAGTCTGCCTGGGTTATGAAAAGAATACGAGGCAAGTTTCTCTAGTTCTAGTTCTGTTAGATATTGGGTTTGGTGGTTGTTGTTTTAAGTTTTCTCTCCACCCTTAGGGGAAGTTCCTTAAGCAGGGACGTAGACAACTTAAAAAGCTTCAGGAAGTCCCTGAGATTGATCGGATTCACTAGGTTCTTCCTGCCAGAGTAAGCAATAAAGACCAAATCCCTCCCAGACTAAGTGAAGCTGAGCTGCAGAGTGAGATCAGCCAAGATGCCTGGAAGAGGTTCACAATCGAGGCATCGGGGAGGGACACTCTACAATTTGTTGAGCTGCTAGCAGGCTGTGCAGTGTCCTCCAGGTTCTGAGCTTTGTGAGTGGTCATGCATGCTTCAGTGGGTTTTGGTGATACAGCTCCTGTAAGGTACTCCAATAAAACTCCCTTGTTCACCAAGTTGGACTTTGGTGGTGTCTGCACCATGGATTCCCCAACTTTGCCTCACCAGCTAGTTTAGTCATACAACAGTGGTGCATGAATACATAAAATATAACACCTAAAGTGTGAAACTTCAGAAACTTCCCAACTTTCATTTCCAATGCCAATTTTAGCTGGATGTTTATTAAATTGCATAGACTCTGGTTAATTTTGGTGTGTGATGATTTTGTTTGCCAAAATTTTTTTTTTTTTTTTTTTTTTGGTTTTTCGAGACAGGGTTTCTCTGTGGTTTTGGAGCCTGTCCTGGAACTAGCTCTTGTAGACCAGGCTGGTCTCGAACTCACAGAGATCCGCCTGCCTCTGCCTCCCAAGTGCTGGGATTAAAGGCATGCGCCACCACCACCCGGCTACCAAACTTTTTTTTTAAATAAAATTTATTTTATTTATTTATTTATTTATTTATTTATTTATTATGTATACAATATTCTGTCTGTGTGTACGTCTCCAGGCCAGGAGAGGGCACCAGAACCTCTTTACAGATGGTTGTGAGCCACCATGTGGTTGCCGGGAATTGAATTCAGGACCTTTGGAAGAGCAGGCAATGCTCTTAACCACTGAGCCATCTCTCCAGCCCCTTAAATAAAATTTATTACAGCATTTGAGACGCAAAGGCAGATGAATGTTCATGAGTTCAAGGCCAACCTGGTATACACTTTCCAGGACAGCCAGAGCTACATAGTGAGTACCTGTCTTGAAAACAAAGTTTATTAAAATAAATGTAATACTATTTTTCTTAAAGATTAATATAAGTATACAGTATTGTCTCCATGTATGCCTACAGGCCAGAAGAGGGCGCCAGATCTCATTACAAATGGTTGTGAGCCATCATGTGGTTGTTGGGAATCTTCCCCAAGAGCAGCCAGTGCTCTTAACCACCGAGCCACCTCTACAGTTCATAAAGAGGGCAAGAGCAAATAGGCCATACCAGATTCCTATACACAGAAAGGTAAACAGGATGTGAGGGGAGGAAAGCAACTCACAAACTGAATGTATGACTCGTTTTGAGAAATGAATTTGTATAAAATTGCCTACTGGAATGTGCCACGGACCGTCCCTCTTGGAGACCGCTATCCACGGGAGAACAGGGTGAAGGATAGGATAGCCAGGATACGACGCAAGGGAATGACAGACACACTGTGTAGTGAGAATCTGCTGCAATTTTACTTCTGTAAAGCTTCAGTTTTTGTACAAAACAGATCAAAGGACTTGGCAGGCTCACTGCATCACCCCACTCAGGGTTCCAGACATAAATCAAGGCTAAGCATAATCAAAATAGAGCTCCCTCTACATGCTCCCCTCTACGTGCTCAAGATGTTGGCAAGGACTTTTAGTTTTGTCTCTTAGAATTCTGTCTCACACCATTATTTACCTTCTACCGTGGGAGACCAATTCCCAGGGTCCTGTGTTTAGCTTTCCATCTATATAGTTTTTTATTCTTTGCTCCATATTCCCTAATAGTTTTCTCATTTTCTCATGATAGTTCCTATACCAATATATTAAAGCTGGTCTCATGTTTTCAATAATTTCCTTTCTTTCCTTCTTACTATAAAGACAACAGGGCTTCTGAGATCTAGCTAATCTTTCCATAAAGGGGAATTTTCTCTAACTCTCCTTTTCTCTCTAAATCTGATTCACTATGACGATTCCCTCATAACATATCAACTTTAGCCGCTTCTGTTTCATAATTAATAAAGTTTCCCAGGCTCATGTGGCGTGGGGCATACTTTATTTCCTCAAGGACTGCTTTAATGAACGGTGGAGCCAAGCCAAGGACGTACTTTGTTCTCTTGGTAAGTGGTCAGCTGTAAACAAGAAAATTAAGAAATACAGAGAAAGATCAGGCAAGGTGTCAGGAGGGCTCGCTCTCAGGGCCATCTCCAGATACGAGATCTGCCTCTGGCATCAGGTCCTATCTCGACCACTGATTGCCAGGGGGACCACCTGGGGCTTCGCTCCAAGAAGCTCTAACCCCAATCCTTCAGCAGGCAAAAGCCAGCGCAGAGGCATTTTGTCACTACACGGCAGTCACTGCTGTGGACGTGGCAGGAATGCTAATGTAGGGTTGCTTTATTTTTGCGAGAATTTAACTAATGCTAACCTAGCCTGCGCCTCCTGCTTCTACCTCCTCAATGCAATATGCATGGCAGGCAAGCCTCTACCAACTGAGCTACAACACCAGCCCCAAGTCTTACTAGTTTATACTTAGCAGCCATTGTTATAAACATGTCAAGCTATTTTCATGTTAGAAAACAAAAGCCACCAAAGCGAACTATAAAGCATTAGTATCTTTATTACGGCATAATGCAGTACTTTATACAGTGAGTCATCTGAAGGTACAAACAGTTTATGTACAATACACAGACAGCCTGAACAGAAAAACAGATAGAATTCAAAATCCAGAGTTATCTGAAACTGGAAAATATTTTCTCTGTAGAAAATAGTAAAAATGATAACATTTCCCAATAAAGCTCATTTAAACCAAACAACAGCTAAATTATACATATAAATATTGTTTAGATTCTGGAATACAGATGAAACCTATCTTCATTTGTTCAGAGAGCTATGCTTCACTTACAGTATGTACTATATAGCTTTCCCTTCATTGTTTGATTTATGGCAGATCATTTTTTCCATAGGCTAAAACCAGGTTTTAGCCTCTTCCCCTGAAAGGCCAGCATGTTCTGCCATCAGCTTGCTACAGCACAAATTCTTATCCTAATAGTGAAAGGTTTCACTAAAGCATGCCCAGTGGTTGGGCAAAACCAAAACCTATATAAGCCACAGTCATCAACAAAGAAAAATTTCCAAAGAATTCCAAGCACAGAGGACAAGAACCATCTGGTCGGAGTGGAAAACTGAAGCTGATGCGGTGATCAGAGCCCTGTGGTGCTAGGCCAGAGGCACCGTTCACACTGACATCAGAGGATGAGCCTGACGATCTTAGCTGATCTAAACAATTCGAGGAAACAAGACAGAGCATGTGATTCTGGTTTTCTTTCTGAGTCTGTCCTACGATTCCCTGTAGAGAATCTCCAGGAAGGCATGAGGACCCACCACTTGGGCTTCTGTGCTAGGTGGGATGGTTCCCCGAGAAAGAACCGCGGAGAAGTGGGTCAGTTATTGCTGGGCCGGGTGCTGAGTTCGTCAGTTCCCGCAAAGCAACAACTTCAATTGTACAGCTTGTTTTGGAATTCTCTAAATGGTGATAACTTTTCAATAGTGAAGCAGCCTAACAGAAACAGATCTTATGCTGTGGCTTAAGATCAACGCCACTGAGAAAACTGTCTCACTCTGCCCACTAGTAGATATAGTTCCTTGAAGAGTCATGACTCAGAGTGGTCACCATTTAAAGCAAGCTTTCTCCTGCTTCCTCACTTGTGAAGATGAAGAGATTCCTTTATTGTGGCTTTTTGAAAACATTTTTTGTTTTGTTTTTGAGACAGGGTTTCTCTTTGTAGCTTTGGGGCTGTCCTGGAAGTCACTCTAGACCAGGCTGGCCTTGAACTCAGAGATCTGCCTGCCTCTCTGCCTCCCTAGTGCTAGGATTAAAGGCACCAGACCTGAAAAGTTCTTCAGCAATAACTGAGCCCTCTTCCCTTACTTCCTGGCAAATTAATCTTCTAAAAGAAGGGCACAAGCACTTAAATACCATGTATCTAGTCTTATTACTGATGAAAAGAACTTCAGACATTTGGAACCTAACTTTAAAGACACTGGCTCCTATAAAAATGTACTTCTATACACACTATGGAGAATTCACCAGAACACCTTCTGCTGAGAAACAAGAGTATGTGGAGACACTATGAAGAGATCTATACTGTCTGCGTTCCACCCTCCACATCCAGAGCTTACCACAAACTGCTCAAATCAGCTAGTAAGTCTGATAGGCACTGAAAAGCATTGTTCAGCATCAAACCTCAGCACACACATACAGACACCAGCGACTGTTTGTCAACAGGCTAGGAGGCCAACTATCACGGGAAAAAAACCCTTGATGTATAGTCCTCCAGAGACCGGAGGCAGCCATTCCTTAGGGATTTTCTTTGGAGGACGTTACTGAGAGATATTCTGGGGAGTAGAGATGGAGTTTAGTTGTAGGGTGTGTGCACACTCGGCACGTGAGGTTCTGAGATCAGGCCCCAGTAAACGCACACACACTAAGATGAACCTGCAAAGTCAACACTTAAGGATAGACAGATCCACGGCCGGCTTTACTTTGTAAAATTACACACTATGTTGGAAAACGATGAACTGGGTTCCTACGAAGACAGCTTATGATGTTAGATCAAACAGTCCAGAGCCCATTTCTCTACAAGGAATGGGGGCTGAGCAAATGATCAAAAAGGAAGGAAGCACTGGGGGCTTTGACGGGGGGAAGGGCAGAGGGGTCCACAGTGTGAACAGTTCCTGCTAGCCTCTACTCATTGACCAAACGCTTTACTAAAACTCCGCTTCTGGCCTTTGTTGCCACCTCCGGGTCGCTGTCCTCTGAAGTTTCTATTTCCTCCTCGCTGCCCCTGCCCCCTGAAGTTCCTGCTTCCACCCCGCTGTCCTCTGAATGCACCGCGGTTGCCATCACGCGGACCCCTGCCAACTCGATATCCATCCACGGGTCCTTCCAGCTCTGGCTGCTCCGTGGCCACACTGAGCTGCCAGCGTCTTGAATCATGCCACTTCTCCTGCAGGTAGAAGGTTTGTCCCATGATTTTATGAAATTTGGTAAAGCCACAAGAAAAACTGTTGCCATGTCTCCAAGGAACAAGCTGTTAAACAGGTGCTTAAAAAGCTGCTTGTGCCAAGTATGAGCCCCCAAAGCTGTGGGAGCAGTGTGGAGTCTATTGGAGGGTCAGCCCTCACTCTCCACCTGAAATTTCACTACTGCCATGCTGTAGCTCTGTGAGCACACTCGTCACACAGTGCTAGGAAGCACAGCACAGGCAAGTGCTCAGGAAAGTGCCGACACAGAGCAGTTGGGCAGACCCTGGATCCACCTTCAGGGAGGAGCAAGGCAGGCCAGCAGCAAGGTCACAATAAATCAGTGAGACTGCTCTCTGTGGCCCACATTCACTCGGCTTTCAGAATGATTTGGGTCTACAAACACTAAATATAAAAGAAAATACCTGTATTTCTGTGACTGCTTCAGTGCGGACATCAAAACAAACTCCCTAGAAAGCAAAGCAAAGAAAGACTCAATCCAAGCAACACACCGATACTGCCAAAAACAAAGAAAGCTGTAAAGGAAACAGCAGATACTGATGCTAGATAACCAGAACATGGCTAACATATGCTCCTAAAAAGGAGCAGGAGGTAAAGAAATGCTCCAAATGGGACCAGGATACCGCCATGCTAACCCATATTCAAGAGGACACAATGAAAAGCAGAAAATTATATAGCTGATGTCTAGTTTTTCATAATTCAGTTTTCTGTGAGAACATGAGAGAAGGTATATAATTTATATGGTATGGTCTTTTTAATAATAAGTACTTTCCTTTTCTGTTGTGGAAGCCACCAACAGCACAGCACCAAACTACTCCTGTACTGGCAGTTTGAACTACACTTCCCACCCCACCCAGAAATTTACCCAGTCACAGCATAGGTGTCAGACAAGTGCTAAAGGACCCCGACATTCGTGGGCTTCTCTATGCATGGCCAACTCCAGGAACAATGGGGCATTCAGATAGGTCACAGGGATTAAGGCCTTCATTGTAAGCAATCAGAGGGAGGGAAAATTCACCAGGGTGAATATTATGCCTAAGAACTCTGCCATCCAGGTAAGGACTCCTCTAATGAATTATATACCGAGCCTGGGAAGCTGCACCGAGAGTCAAAGCTAAGTCTTAAAGAACACCGTGGAGGGGAAGGCACAGTAAGCAACCAAGGTCAGGCCCTAGGGAGAATAAGGCACAGGGTGCTTGGTATCCCCACAGTAAAGGGTAGGAGGAGTGGCAATGTGGAGCTGGTAAGCAGAACAAGTTGACCCCCAGCTTAGGCTCACGGCTTCTCTGATCAGGCATTTCCTACCTAACACTGGAGCTCTGGATTTCCATGTACATCCGTGTGTGTGACCATCAAGGGATCCCTTAGTCAAAACCAGTTCTCCAATACTTATCTGCCCTTTATATTCTCATTTTCCCATAAAGGCACAGTGATAACTACACAACAGTCTGCGTTGGAGACAGCACCACGGGAGAGGACACATCCTGGTCACCATGCTAACCACCAAACTAAGCTGTGGCCCCATACTCACCAGTTTTCCTTTGAGGAAGACCATCCCCCTCACTTTGGCATCAATGCCTTCGCCCAGCTGCTCCTTGAGTTCTTTCCAAGCATAGCTAATGTTGGGCATCTCGATCGAGCACTGTAGGATCATTGTGACAAAGCCCTTAGGGAGAGAGAGCATAAAAGTTAAGTCTTGAAAAATCAATCAGTGTCATCAACACTTGCTCTGAGGAGAAAAGGCTCTGGGGGAGGCTCTCCCTGACAGTGCACCACCCAGCCACACAGAATGGGCGTGGGTAGACTGATGGGAGAGCAGCAATGTCAGTATCCAGTCATTACTCTTCTCAAGTCTGCACTGGAGGGACTGGTTGACGCCCAGGGAATCTGTGTACATCTTATGCCACATGGGTCTACAATTACTTCATGAAAAACAGGAAACCTCATTGTATCAAAAGAATTCACCATTACAACACTCAGGACAGTGGGTTTGCACTCGGTTTTAGAACATTTTAATTTGTTTGTTTCCCTGTGAGCTTGCATGTAGAGGCTAGAGAGCAGGTGCAGAAATGCTCTCTTCCTCCACTGTGTGGTCCTGTGGTCGTCAGGCTTGGGCAGCAGGCCATTTATATATTAGCCTTCTCCTCCCAATCCATCCCTGGGAAACATTTATCTGTTTTGCCCTATTAAGTTTGTTTTTAATTAGGAAAATAGCTAAACACAGCCAGTGCCTTCCCACCTCCTAGAGGTGAAGCCAATCAATCAGGAAGTTCAAATGAACTCTTTTAGTCTTGCTTATACCATTTTATAAAGTACCCCAAATTTACCGCTTGTGAGTTGATCAAGGAGCGCTGGTCGACTGATGTGGCCCCTGAAATGTGGGCCAGTGCGGCCGCCAGGGCCTCTACAGCCCCCTTCTCCTCAATCAGCTTTTCAGCTGACTGCTTGAAGTGGCTGATGGCGGTGGGAGGCACAGAATCCAAAAGCCTGTGGTTTGAGAGTGAATTTGTTAGAGAATAATTAATACAAGAGACACTACAATAACTGAAAATAAACGAGCTTTCAAATGGACATTGGCACAACTAGGGGTGTGGCTAAACTGGCATAAAGGCAAGTCCTGGGCTTAATCCTAGCACTGCAGAAACTGGAGGTGCTGCTGTGTGCCTTAGGCACTTAGGAGGTGGAGACAAGAGGATCGGAAGTACAGGGTCATCTTCTACCACACTGCTTCCAGGCTCTCTTGGGACAGAAGACTGTCTCAGTATGAGATGCAATGAGGTTCAAGAGCACATTTGTTTGCTTTTGTTGTGCTCTCTGGGACAGGGTCTTCCAACATCCACCTGGACCCGGCTATATACTCTCACCCTCCTGTCAGGAGGATTCCAGGTGTGCATCACCATGCCCAGCCCCCATACTGCAACAGTATAGTGTTGAACTTATGTGTTACTTTTAGAACTAGACAAAACTATAGCTGCTTATATTCTGAAATCTCAAACAAATGTTCTATATTGGATTTAAATCACAGTTTTTTGAGGTGTTATTTGCTGGAGGATAGCCACTGTCTTGGCAATATCAAAGCAGTGTATCTGTATGCTATGCAGAGTGGGCTGGACTGGCAGCCACCCTAAAGGACACCTCTTACACACTACTAGAACCTGCCTCTTTTTCTAGTAAGTACTCCACAGTGCTCTCAACACGACAATGACAGCCAACACCTTCATCGCTCATGGGCTCCCTGCCTACTCATTACCCACTCAAACTGCGTACTTCGGTAGAGACCAACTTCCTAAACTCCCAGGGAAGCTGCAAGGGTGACTGACTACAGCACCACTCCGCCATTGTTCCCTAGGTAACCCTACCAGATATGGCTCAGGCAGACATCTTCTGCACTCCTGGCTACTGCTCTGCAGGCAAGCTCTGGTCAGGTGAGGCCTCAAGTCATTACCAAGGTCCTGGGAAGCTGCTTTTAGGCGCCTTCTCCATTTTCACACTGTCACTTTACAGCATTCACTTCCTGAGCCCCGAGGCACGATGTGGTGCCATTCTGAGACTGCCAACATCCAGCCCCGGCTTGGGGCTGCAATAGACAACTGTTCACCATCCTGACTTACATGCAAATTGCAGACTTCTGGGGCCCTGACCCTTTCTGCCTGTTGTAACATGAGCATGTCACACATCTACAGTGGTAACCTGTTGCACTCTGCTCGGCAGACACATACGCAGAACAGATTTTGGCTCACACAACTTTTACCGAACTTACTCCAGACTATGATGCACAGGGACCACAGCAAGAAATCCTAATCTGCTGAAAATCTTTCGACCTACAGGATGATCCTACACCGTGAGGTCACTACCACTACTACAGCTGAACAACCCTGCATTCACCAGCTTTCACTCTACCACAGGGGGAATACAGGATGAAGATCTGGAATGTTGCCTGTAACCCCAACTAACCAGTCACAAAGTGGGAAACATCCCAATTACGGATAGCGGCTCCCCTGAGAAACAGGCAGGGATGACAAGAAATATGGATGTTTATTCTACCAAGTTGGCTGTTTTGTATAAAGCAGCTGGTTATATTAAGGCTTTGGAAGGAATACAGAAACTTTTAAAGGTCCAAGAAGCAGCATTGAAACAGACTGTGGTGATGGTAGAAAACGCACCTGATGGCATCTTTGCTGGAGGCCTTTATTATTTCTGTTGCAGAAGGAACACCTACCCGCTTAAATTTAATTCCCTACAAGAAAACAAACCACAACTTCATGAATAAGGGTTACTGCTTCTACTGAGATTAAGTAAGTTATTTCTTTGTTTTTTATTTATTATGTAATACAGTGTTCTGCTTGCATACTAGAAGAGGGCACCAAATCTTACGAGCCACCACGTGATTGCTGGGATTCAAACTCCAGATCTATGGAAGAGCAGGCAATGCTCTTACCCGCTGAGCCATCTCTCCAGCCCAAGTAACTTATTTCTTAGGTCTACCAAATAATCCACTTTATTCTGTGCCTATCTGTCTCTGGTTTCCAGGACTTTTAAAGTTCTAAGGAGGTATGTTATAGGATGACCTTCAATGCGAGACTGTCTGATGCCTTTTCTCTCATCTGTAGACTGAGTCTATGGGTTTGGGGACAGAATGCATCCCACAGGTGAATGCCCATCTCACCACCTCTCACCAGGGACACCACTTCACCACGGAAGGCAATGGACTCCCGTTCATATCAGACACACCACTCTGTTCTGTGTGGCAGGCACTAACTGAAGCCCACCCAATGCAAGGGGAGAGCAGCTAAGGTCCTCCTAGAGGAGGAATCATCCATAAATATTATCAATTCTGTAAGAATATTTAGCCTCAAACTCATGGTGATCCTCCTGCCTCAGTGTTGTAGGTCCATGTACCATACTCCAGCTCCCTCTATCCTTCTAATGCTCTTCCCCATTATCCCTTCTCCACACTCTAACCTCAAGTATTTCTGGTCATGTTCATACTATTGTCCAAGAATTACCTTTCAAATATAAGAAATGCATCATTACTTTCAAATGCAATTTTTTAGCCTTCCTACCATGGGAAACCCATATCTAAGACACTTCTAGCCATGGTCCTAAAGACTGACCTTGCCTTCAGAACTTAGCATGTGTCGAATTCAAGTTAGAAAATCACTTTACCGCTTTCTGCTCCACTTGCACTAACTGGTACTCTTCCTTGTGCTGATAAAAGCAGATGCAAACCCCTGTCCTTCCAGCTCTGCCTGTCCGCCCTGAACGGTGAATGTAGGACTCCACATCCTATGGAAACCAAGCACATGAGTGATAAGAATAAAACAAAGCAGCATGCACAGGTCAGTGAATGAAACTGAGTCTCAAAACCTCTCCAACAGTGCTTCCTATCCTGTGTGCAAACATTCCAAGGGTATGTGTATTGCCAAGCCAAGTGGCTGCAGTACAAGTATTAAAATCTATTTTAACAATATATCAAGTCTTTAAAAAAAAAAAACTTGCTAGCAAGTTAAGACTATATCTATACACAACAAAAAGACATGGGACCGGCCTAGATGTCCAACAAAGAATGGATAAGGAAAATGTCTACAGGCACAATGAATTTTACTATATTACAAAATATGCAATGATGAAATTTGCAGGAAAATGGAAAGAACCGACTTGGAAGACAAACACTGACTGTTCTTTCTCACATGCTTTCTATCTATCTATCTATCTATCTATCTATCTATCTATCTATCTATCTATCTACCCACCCACCCACCCACCCACCCACCCACAAACCCACCGAAACTGACTGTATAGACTTCAGAAAAGGAAAGACCCTATGAAAAAAGGTTTTACCTGAGGACTGGGGAGACTGCTGGAAGACACTAATATGAAGGGGGGCGGGTGAGGATTGAGGGTGAAAGATGGAAATCAGAAATGGGGCAGACATCTAAAGACATACGCCTAAGTCCTATCACTGCAAGACACTACATAAAAACAAGTTATCAACAGGTTATTATATTCTCTTCTGCAAGCCTTCAAGATCTAAATACATAATAAAAAACTACAAAAGTAAACAGCCGGGCAAGGTAGCAAATGGTTGGCCAGAAACTCTCGAACCATCAAACACAGAATACTGGAATGAAAGGTGTATGTTACCACGACTGGCAGCCAATTTACAGAAAACCACATAAAAGTCAGGGAAGTAACTTTTAGTACCCCAAAACCCAAAAGCAATGTTTTATTCTTGTTTAGGAAAAGAACAAAAACAAACAAAAGCCTCACCTTCGGCGGGCAGCTTTGGACAACCAGGTCAACCTCAGGGATGTCTAAGCCACGTGCAGCAACATTGGTCGCCACCAAAACGCCAAAACTGCCATTTCGGAAACCTTTCAGGGTGATTTCCCTTTGCTTCTGTGGAATGTCGCCGTGCAACGACTGGGCATCCTGGCAAAGACATAAACTAACCTAAGAATACAAACCCACCACACCACCCTCCACGAGGTCCAAGGGCTCAATCTGGAGATACTCCTTTCAGAAACATTAGAGTGAAAAACAGATGCCTTCTTACATCTGCGTCTTACATGGAAAAACCTTCAACTGTCTGCAGCCCTCAGCCCAACATCACTCTCTGAGGCTGAGAAACCATCAAGACAGACTATGAGTGTAGCTTTCATGAGAACCAGCACCTGCGCGGCAGGACTGATCGATGACATAAACCCCAACCATCAGAGCAGCTTCCCTAATCTAACACACCTGCAAGTCACCGGGTGACCGCAAATATGTCCAAGATGAAGAGTGTCTGGTGCCCCAGCCCTTTCCGGCATGATAAGGAAGGACCGACCTGCTTTATGCACGAATTCTGTGACAGTTCCTGGGCTTCTCTCTTGGTTTCACAGAAGATGATAGTGCGTCCCTGATGACCGCTGTACACTCGGATCACATCCCCAATGACCGCTGCCCTCTCACTCCAGTGGCACTTAATCGCCAGATGCTTTGAAGAGAAGAAACGGCACTTAGTATAGCCTTGCTGGGACCTCACATCTCCCTTCTCAACTCTTAAATCTAATGTCGTGGTACAGGAAGTAAATGCAGGCCTTACAGGGCTGTCTGCTGCCACCACTGCTTAGAAGAAAGAAGGAAGCTAAATAAAATAAAGAGCAACATGGTCTGTCCCCAGGCCTCTCGACTCTCTCCAAAAAGCGTCTGGCTTCTTTACATTTTAACGTAATCAGGAAACGCTATCTCCCAGGCTCCTGCAGAAAACCAAGTAACTGACAAGAAAGGATTACATGTGCTATGCCCCTTCATCCACTTAAAATACAATCTGTACAGGCCTCTCCTTGGGTGAAATGAATTCATCTAGGTACCGGAGCCTAAGATGGAACAGATTCAAGATGTGTCAGATTGCCCTGCTCTCTAGTGGCTAAATTCTAAAAGTAATTACTTTATCTAATTCAAACACAAGGTTTCAAGTGACTCTGAAATCAGGCTACTAGATGGTGAAATCCAGAAAGCACAGACACCATACATAAAAGAGAAAGATGCACTTTACTTGGCTCTTCATACGGACTAAGTATTTATCTGGAAAAAGAGCTTGTATTTGCGAATCTTAGAACTATCAGACAGGAAACAAAATGACTGACAATTTAATACTAATTCCGGCAACTAAATGAATCATTTACCTCCACAGTTATGGCTGCTTTCTGAGTCTTTTTACCAATCAGGTCCACCTGTTCGTATGTAGATTTCATGTATTTCTTAGCAACATTAAATACCCAATGAGGGCAAGTTGCAGAGAAAAGCAATGTTTGGGGGTTGTCTTCAGAATCTTTGGGGAAAAAGAAGTCAGTGTGAATAATCCAAACAAGGCTGTACACACAGTACTTCACCTCACCTGGCACCTCCAGGGTGCGTCACCATTACGACCAGCCACCGGTGGCCAGCCACACATCAAAGACACAAAAATAAAAATGCTGAAAACTCCCAATACACAAAAACTGATATAACTTGTCATCAGAAAGGATGCTCAAAGCATTTTGAAACCTATTTTGCTTTCTAGCCTTTGTCCTTTCCCACAAACTGGACAAGCAATTCTGGAAGTCCAGGTACCAAACAGCATGGATCTATAATTAAACAGCCTGTAACAAAACTCATAGTAGCTTTGCATTTTAAGAATCCAGAATCTGAGGTGAGATGGCTCAGAGCTCAAGAGTTCAGTTCCCAGCAACCACACGGTGGCTCACAACCATCTGTAATGACATCTGTGCCCTCCTCTAGTGTATAGGCATACATGATGCAGAACACTATATATATATAATATGTAAGTCTAAAAGAATATAGACTCCAGTGACAAGGCCTTCAGCTAATCCTCAGCACCCCCAATGACAAAGCCGTCTGGACTTAGGAGCACTATGGTGTTCAGATTCTTCAAAGGGAATAGCTGGTGGAAGCCTTCAGTGCACTTCACAGCTACACCAGCAGCTCTGCTTAAGGAGACCGTGTTACAGAACCAGTTCCCAGTCATGCAGAACCACTGTAAATAGAATCCTCTATATGAATAAAGGCAGAAAGTGGCACATGGAAGAATAAATCATGCCCAATCACTTGACAGGGTTTGAATAGTAAACACTGATTTATAATTAGTTGTTAGAACAGTGTTATCAAGCTATCAGAAAAGGAAATTTTTCTTTTACTCCACCAAGCTTTTACCAATTGTAGAATGCTGGCTTTAAAAATTAGTCACATCTTAGTCACAAGGTGGTGCACACCTTTAATGCCAGCACTCCTGAGGTAGAGGCAGGTGGATCTCAGTGAGTTCAAAGGCAGCCTTGTCTACAAGAGCTAGTACCAGGACATTAAGGGCTATAGAGAAACCCTGTCTCAAAAAAACAAAATTAAATAAAAAAATAATACATATTCTAAGTTTCCTTGAGTAAGTGTCCTTACTTATCTCCTGGAAGACAATTTTACCATGACCCCACCCTTCCATCAATCCCTTAAATTTGGGGCTTACCTTTCTTGTATGCCACACATAAAATTTCTTCTACTTGATCAGCAAAACCCATGTCCAACATCTGGTCAACTTCATCCAGGACAACATGTTTAAGTTTGGTGAGATCCAGCTTTCCATTCTGCAGGTGGTCTTTAATACGACCCGGGGTCCCAACCAGGATATCAATCCCACTCCGCATCCGCTCGACTATAAAAGATTCCAGCAAAGAGTTGCTTTGACTTAAAATTCCTTTTACCAGCATGGCGTATCCATTTACACACATTTTCATTCTCAACTCTTACTAGACAGCTATAAAGTAACATGCTGCAAGTAAAAGAAGTTTTTTTTTTGGGGGGGGGGGGTGTGGAGGTTGAAACGGCATTAATATGTAGTTCTAAACACTCTGGAGCCCAGCCCTCTTTCCTACCTCAACCTCCCCAAGTGTGCCACTTACTATGTGTAGCTAAGAAATAGGAGGAACATTCTGTAGGGTAACTGGGTGTAGGAGTGTAAGACAGCACAGAAGGGCGAACACTCTAATGAGGCACAGAAACACTGGGAACGTACGGTTCACGCACTGCGCAATACTGGAACAATAAGGAGGCCCAGGGATTACACGGGGCACCTTACATTTTCTAATACACCCTTCAAAAATAGAAAAGTTAAGCAACTTGGACACTTTAATTACTATGCGATCAGTCAAGATTCAATTAAACCCAGGCCTTCCAAGGTCACTGACGTCACCGAGGATGGAAACCATATTCATTCGTGCCAATGCCTCATCTTCCTTTCAGAGAAGAGAGAGGTCCAGACCAGAATGCAATAGATAGGAAGAAGGAATTGCAACCTTAGCTGATGCCTGTGAAAAAGTCTGCTTGCAGCAAGAAACATGCATGGAAAAGAGGCAAACCCGGCACACTGGGTTTGATATGCTGCAGTCTTTAGGCAAATAAACACCCTAAGATTTACCTTGAATCACCCAGAATCCTGCTCTTGGCCTTTTAAACAGTCCAGAGAGAACCCCAAAATAAGATAAAGACAGAATTCAAGTGGAGGAGGCACCCAGAACAATGGCTGGCAGGCACACTTCCCTCCCTGGCTTTTGAACTGACTTACTTACTTTGACTACCATAAGGAGTTCCACCATAAAAGCAAGCCACCGATAACTTTTTTGTGATGTCACTGAAGTCTTTGCTCACTTGATTTGCTAATTCTCTTGTAGGTGCGAGAACTAGTACCTGAACGAGAAAAGACAGAGCTTCAAAGTGCTGCACAGTATGTTTCTCAACCACTCCAGAATTCACGATGAACTCATCCTACTTATCTACTTTTTAAAAAGGTTTATTTCTATTTTTGTGTACCAGGTGCACTCAGTGCCCGAGGGGGCTAGAAGAGGGTGCTTGTTCCTCTGCAATCTGAGGTAAGCCACCAAGTGGGAGCTGGGAACCAAACCTGGGTCCTCTGGAGGAGCAGCCAGCCAGTGCTTTTAACTCTTGAGCCACCTCTCCAGCCCCGTCATCCTTCTCATCGTGACATATACCCTAAACATTTATCTTGTTTTGCAATAGATATCACACGCTATATAAACAAGACCACTAAGACAATCCCCAGGCAATATTCTAAGACTCCGTGATCAAGCTAATTAGAAGAACGTGTTTAAATGTTTGCTGCTCCGGAGAAGAACTAGAGTTGGGGAAACAACCTGGAGGGGCTTCACCAACATTAGCTGGAACAATTTTCCCAGGTTCCTTATGCACTATTAAAAGTACTTTCTACGCATTAGTCTGATTTAGTTCTCAACAACCTTCGTGAGATACTGAAGAGTAAACCAAAAGTCCAGGGGCCAGATGGAGGCCAAGCCTAGACTTAAACTACAACTGGCAGGGCCCACTCACTCAGTTCATTCCAGATTAACAGCAAAAACTATACCCAGAAGCCATGGTACTACCTGACTTTACAACCCCAGCAACCAAGAGGCAGGTAGATCGCCATGAGCTAGAGGCCAGCCAAGTCTACATAGAGACCGTGTCTCAAGTAACTAAACACCTAGGATCAAGTCTGTGAGTCCCAGGCACATCCAGCATTTTAACGGGGATAAGAACATTATAGTAAGCACGGGTGATCACAACCAGGACAGATCACAGTACTAGACATATAGAGCTGGTATCCAACAATTCAAAGAATCACCCCAGCCTATGGTCAGAGAGCACAAGGACCTTGGAGGAACCCAATACTAATTAGCATATACAAACTGGGCTGGGGCCTAGGATGAGCTTAAGATAGTTACCTGAGGAGCACGGCCTCTCTTCCTCTCTTGTAGCCCACTCTGAAGCTTCTCAATCAAAGGGATGGCAAAGGAGAATGTCTTCCCGGTTCCTGTCCGTGCCTGGGCAATTAAGTCTTTCCCACTGTACACATGGTGGAATGTCTTGGCTTGTACAGGAAACAGGTAACTCACCCCACGAGCTGTGAACAAATCAACCATGTGACTTGGCATTATTGTGTTTATTTTCAGTGTTGGGGAGCTTAGCTGGAAAAGGACAGAGATGACAGAAAGCAAGCCAGGCTCACATTTCTAGATACTGACTTAATAACTGAACCAAGACACCAGCCTACTTCACCGTGGCAGAGATGCCTACCGGAAGAATTGGTCCCCATTCACCACAACCAAGAGAGTGAATTCAAATTCTGACACCAGGCAATCTTACCTTTGAGAAGCTTGATAGTCTCTTCAGATATGGGGAAATTAGAGAAAGCGCCTTCTTTCTGTTCCACAGGTATTTCCTATCAAAGAACAAGACCACAGAAATCAGTAACTCACAAGCAAGTGAACGAGGAAGCCTCTGAAGAGTCTATTCTCATATAGACTGGGGCAGAGGCGGCCAAAGCCTGACAGTTTGATCAGCAGAACCCACTGGGCAGACAGAAAACTGACTCCACAAGTTGTCCAAATGCCATGGTACTTGCTCCGGCCCTCCACAAAAACTGAATGTCCTTAAAAACACAAAACATCAGTTTAAAAACCAATCAAGGAGGGGCTGGTGAGATCACTCAGTAGGGAAAAGGCCATGCTGCCTAAGCCTGACATGTCAGCCATTTCAATCTCAGGCCCTGCAGAGGAGAAAGAACAAATCCCTGCAAGCGTCCCCTCACCTCAACACACCCTCTCGGGCTGTCGACTGCACAGCAAGTTCAAAGCCAGGCTGGGAACATTACAAGACCCTGTCTCAACCTGCCTTAATGCCTAATAAGGATAAAGAGGACTGGTGTGTGCCTTTATTCCTAGCATTTGAGAGGCACAAGGAGGCAGAATACACAATAAGACCTCATCACTTAATGTGGTGTACACCTTTAATCCCAGCACTCAGGAGGCAGAGGCAGGAGGATTGACGCCAGCTTGGTCTTCAGAGTGAGCTCTAGGACAGCCAGGGCTACAGAGAAACCTTGTGTTGAAGGAGGGTGAAATCAACTCTCTGATGCAAAGTGCTCCGCCAGAGCTTGTTATGCACCCCAATGAGGTGCTGACACATCAAATTTCCTATTAAAATAACATGTATGCTTAAGGCCTTGGGTTCAACATCCACTACCCAAACAATTTTAAAATGTTACAATTACGTGTAGCAATTATCTATTCCCCTGAAGCAATGGAACAGTCTACCTTCTCTATAGCAGTCCACTCTACTCTACTGTCAGTTGGTGAGACAGCAGCGGGCAAGGTGCTCAAACGAAGCCTGCCAAGTTCAGTCCCCAGGACCCAGGAGGAGGGAACGAATGAGCTCCTGCAAGTGTTGTCCGCACGCACACAACCAAACACACACAATAAGAACAGATGAAAGGGAAGTCAGCCTCACCTTCTCTGTCTCACTGCTGTCTTCGCCAGTAGCGTCACTCGACTCCGCATGAGAGAATCCGTTCTTCAGGTTGGGGCTTTTCTCTCCAATGTCTCCATTTGCTTCCTTCCCTTTCTTCATCTTCTTGGGCTTAGGAACATCTGCGTCTTCCTCTGAAGGTTCCTCAGCTTTTATTTCTTTGGTTTTAGCAGAGGCCGATTTCTTGTCAAGGGGCTCCTTTTTCTTCTTGGAGGTCTTGCTTTTAGAAGCAGTGTCGTCCTGAGGTGCCTCCTCTTGCTTTTTGGTCTTCTTGGGCTTAGGGGGATCCACATCATCTTCAGCAGGCCCTTTCTTTTTAACTGATTTGGCTTTGGAGGAAACAGCTTCTTCCGTTCTGTCTGTTGCTTCTTCTGTCTTGGATTTTGTCTTTTCTTTTTTAGTTTTCTAGAAATTAATAAAGACAGCACAGCACTGAACAAACCCACTATACTTGTGTGTAAAATCCACCAATTTTGGATTATTTCAGGGTTACTTATAGTTATGAAGAACACAGCTTTAGGCATTTCAACACTGTATAAGTTAAAAAACTCTGCCCCGAAATCATACATACAGGTAGCATGGGGATGGAGAGAATATTTAGGAGTGTGTGTGTGTGTGCGCGCGCGCGCACATGTAAACAATTCAAAAGAAGACCAGGAATTTCGAAGCGAGCAAGGTGAGGGTTACATGGAGGTGAAAGAAGGGGGCAATTACGCAATTATATAATTTTTAGAGACGGGATCTCATAGAACTAGCTGTCCTGGAACTCATTCTGTAGAGCAGGCTGGCCTTGAATTTACAGAGATCTGCCTGTCTCTGCTTCCCAAATGCTAGAATTAAAGGTGCACACCACTACACCTGGCTTAATGTAATTCTATTATAATTTCAAAAGGTTTAAGAAAATTAGTTAAGAAAAAACCCCACAGTATCTGTTTTAACTCCATTTCTTAGCACAATGGAGATATGTATATATAACAGCCATGGGGCATAAGGAGCTCCCCCAAGTACCTCTTCAGTTCACACTGGCCAATCATACAAAACTGAATTTTCCCAGAGATTCTAAGGGACCCCTAAGGCTCTAAGCTACACACTTCAAAAAGGGACCAAGAGCTGGGGAAACGGTCCAGGGGGGCAAAATGCTTTCAGTTCAAGCACGAGAACTTGAACCGGAAACTCTAGCACCCTTGTAAAAAGATGGGTGTAGGGGCAGGCGCCTGTCACCCCAGTGGTGGGGCTGGAGCCTAGGTTAACCAGAGGTGTCCAGACTCAGAGAGAAACTTGGGAAGTGTTAGAAGACACCCCACCCACACAGGGTTGACCTCTAGCTTCCACACGCAGGAGTAGGCATACCCATCCACAGGGGCACACACAGGAACGGTGGCCCAGTACGGTTCAAAGTGACTATAAGAGAAACTGTTATGCCCTCAGACAGGTGCTCTCAAAAGTGGGTTTCTTTTCCCTATATGGCAAAAACACTCATGAAATTTATACTTCGACGGATGAAATGAATTTACATAATGACACTATATGAAGAGAAAACTACTAATAAAATCCAAGCTATCATTCTCATACTTAAAACATAGACTTTATTTAAATGGACATGTATTGAAAACTTGTACCAATTAGGAGTCGAGAAGCGTGGAACTAAACAGAAGTGCGCTAAATTCCACCCCCGCCCCCGGCCTGCCCTCTACTCGCAAATCGCCGGCCGGCCACGCCAGTGGTTCTCAAACTTCCTAATGCCGCAACCCTTTAGTACACAGTTCCTCATGTTGTAGTGACCCCACCAACAGAAATGATTTTCATCGCTACCTCATTACTGTGATTTTGCTACTGCAGTGAATCGGACAGCAAATTATCTGATACGCGGGATATCTGATACTGTGGAGTCACGACCCACATGTTGAGAACCGCTGGGGCGCGCTAAGGTTCAGTGGTACATCACCTGCCAACATGTGACCGGCCGAAGGTTTGCTACCCGATAGCCACAAAAATCATCTTAAAAATAATGGATTATAATCTCCCCGCCCCTTCAACACGTGCTACCATATGTGAAAATTAGTCAGAGGTAGAGTTTGGAACCTAAGCGAGGAGGCAGGTCCCTCCCTCCTGACTACGGCATGCCATAGCTGAACACGCGGATGCAAACCCGGAACGCTTTGATCCAAGCGGTTTCCACCTTATCCAAATCCATTTCTGTTTCTTTAAAAGGCTCCTACCTAAAAACCTCCCCAGGACAGCAAAAACGTCAACTAAGTCGCGCAACACAAGAGTTCTATCTAGGACAACTTCCGTTCCCTTCCACGTCTCTACTTTGATCGTTAGAGACTGTCACGTTAAATCTCATCCCAGGAAGAAGAGCGAAGGCGATTTAACCTTGCTCACACAGATCCCCTCTACAAGAGGGTGTTCACTTAGCCCGACTCCAGTTCCACGCAGATCTAAACGACAAATACTAGAAAGACCTGCATCACCTCGTTTTCTGAGGTGTTTTTTCTTTTTTAAAGGGGGACCCGTGTCCGTGTGTCACTGCAGATGCCGCCCATGTGCCCCAGTTTCAGGCCTGGCTGACTGCGACTCCAGTCCTCACTGTGACGCGAACAGCAAACCCCTTCCGCACTCTCAAGCCTGGCCCGTAACGCGTGGCCCGGGACGCGCCAGCCGCCTGAGCGCCGCCGGGGGCCACGCGCTCCCTGCCGGGTCCGGCTCTGCCCGGCACCCCAAGCCTCACCTTGTCGCTTGACTTCGGCAGCTTCTCCATGCTCTCCTCGGCCGCGTCTGATCCCAACCTGGACTCGCTGCGGAGTTTTCCCGGCATTATTCAGCACGAGCAGCTCAGGCCTACCGGCTTCCTGCACCGCGTGCAAAGGAGAGAGAGAACGCACACCGCCTCTCAGCCCGCCCTAGCGCGTCACTTCCGGACCGGGGCGCATCCGGCGGAAGCAGCGAACACCCGAAAGCTTGGGTTCGCTTGGCCCTGGAAGGGATCGGTGGGTGCAGCGTGGAGGCTCTCTTGGTATTCTCGTTTAACTAGAGCTGGATTCCCACCGGCCCTGTGAGATAAATACGTCTAGCCAGCTAGAACTGGGTGACGACCTTGAGCGTAAGCCTGCTGCCTCCGTTAACAAGTCTGGGTTTACCGGCAGTCTTGCGATGTGTATCCTGAATCCTGTGTGGGAAACTGATGGAGGTGACAGCTAACCCCTGGTGCCTTGGTGAGCTCCAGAATTCAGGTACCAGCGATATAGCTCAGGTCTCGTGACCTGAATTTGCGATCCCTGGAATCCAGAACCGACCGCACAGTTGTTCTTTCACACGCGCGCGCCGTGGCACCCAAGACGCCCACTTACACACCCTACAATATGAACAATTGAAAAGAACCAGAATTGGCAGGGTGTAGGTGTGCACGCTGTTAATCCCAGCACTCAGGAGCAAGAGGGAGGGGTTCAGATCTCTAAATCTGAGTCTCTTCTGGTGTACGTACTTAAGGGCCAGCTAGGCATCATCCTGTGAGAGTCTGTCTCAACAGCTCTCCACCTCCTCCTCCAATTTTTTCCCCCCAGAAAAGTACGGTCTTTTATTCATGTGTGCACTAACAAACTTCCTGAGCATTCTTTCTATCGAATGTGAAAAACAGGGCTAGAATTCACAATACTCAAGACTTACCTGACTTCAAGGATATAGTCTATTGGAAGAGATGGACAAATGTCAGGGGGTTTGAAGGCCTTAATAGGGCCTTCAGGCTAGGAATGGGTTCCCAGTGATGCCTGTGCTGTATAATTCACTACCTCCACCGAGGAAGATGAAAGTGGCAGATTGAATGATCTGTGAGAATGCTAGTTTTTGCTCGCGCTACATCTCTGACTGGCCTTAAACTCATTGAGCTGCCTGTGCTGCCATTACAAATTTGTACCACCACACTAGTGATTTGTTTTGTTTAAGATTTATTTTATTTATTATGTATACAGTGCTCTGTCTGCCATGTTTCCCTGCAGCCAGAAGAGGACATGATCTCATGGCTGTGAGCCAGCATGTGGTTACTGGGAATTGAACTCAGCACCTTTGGAGGATCAGTCAGTACTCTTAACCTCTGAGTCATTTCTCCAGCCCCTGGTGACAAGTTTTTAAACTTCTTAGATCTTCAAATAATTGGGAGACATTTATCTTAGTAGTTTGAAAAAAAAAAAAAAGAGTAGAAAGTGCATCTCTCCCACCTTTACATGGGTTCTATGTATAGATCCCAGTTCTTTAGGATTGCATCATGAGATAGCAATCACCTTTGCCAGCTAAATCATCTCACAGGTCCTAAGAAAATGTCCATTGCAATATTAATGCTTTGAGGAGACATCAAAGTGTAGTAGAAATTCTGAATTCAAATGTTGAGCTTTGGGTTTGAGGTAAACCTAAGAAGGCTGGAAATGGAAAATGTTCCCGAAATATTTTTTTGATTCTGTCTTACTTTCATATAATGGAAATAAGATATTAACATTATTGACACTATCACACTGCCATGATAATGGGTGTATGGGAAGGTGCTTGCCAAGTGTAGAACACAGGAACAGAGACCCTGTCTCAAGAAAGTGGAAGGACCAGCACTCAAAAGTTGTACTCTGACCTCCACATGTATGCCCTGCTATGTATGCGCCTGCATTCACATAAACACATACATACAAAGATTATTTCTGGGGACAGGGTCTATGTAGCTCTGGTTGCCTCTCACACTCAACAGAGCTCCACCTGCCTCTGCCTCCCTAGTGCGTCACTGTGGCTAAGTTTTGTGGGGGTTTTATTTGGTTTTCCTTTTCTTTTTTTTTTTTTTTTTTTTGGAGACAAGGTTCCTCTGTAGCTTTGGAGCCTGTCCTGGAACTTGCTCTGTAGACCAGGCTGGCCTTGAACTCACAGAGATCCACCTGCCTCTGCCTCCAGAGTACTGGGATTAAAGGTGTGCACCACCACTGCCTGGCTTGGTTTGGTTTTTCAAGTCAGCGTTTCTCTGTGTAACAGCCCTGGGTGTCCTAGTCCTAGAACTGACATTGCAGACCAGGCTGCCTGCCTCTGCCTCCCAAGTGCTGGGATTACAGGTGTCTGCCACTACACTCAATTTTGCTTTAAGATAGAAACTATTATTTAATTTTGTTAATTTAATGACAGGAAAGGCCATCTTAGATTCACCTCGCTAGCATTTACCTACAGCTTATCTCTGTCACACAAATCCCCTCAGTGGCTGGTCAAGGCCCAGAAACCCCTTCAGTGTTGTACTTAGCACTGCTCTCTTCAGCAAAGATCACAGCAATAGGTGCTACTCATAGCTGACAATAAATACTTAAGACAATGTCAGTTTCCTTAGCTATAATGTGCTTTTGCCTAGATGGCCATTCCCAGCCTTTTTGATGGTTCTATGTGTGCTTATGGGTCTCAGTGGTTGTGCACATGCCTTCTGTTGCCCTTGGAGTCCAGAAGATGACATTGGATGACTTGAGGCAGGAAGTAAAGGCAACAGTTGTAAGCCACTTGACACAGGTGCTGGGAACAGAACTCAGTTTTTCTGCAGTATTCCTCTTAAGCTGAGCCGTCTCTTAACTCCCTGGTCACAAACCACCCACCACCACCCTTGTTAACACCTGCTGAATGAAGCTCAATTATGTCTCTAGATTTCTTACTCTCTGAACTTGCCAGTATGGCACTGCCATAAATTTAGGTTTTTATGTCCTATTTCATTAGATTCTGATCTAAAGAGGGCAAAAACCAGGCACTCCTCATTCACCCAGAACATTGCTCGGGACACCATGAATGTACTGGTACTCGGGCACTGTAGTAGAGATTTGAGTGTGAAATTAGAGCTCACAATCAAGTCAGTGCAGCTCCACTATCCCCCAGTGACTGCTTAGTCTAGTAGACACGTTTTCCCTCCTTGGCTGACATGAAGTCTGGATCTTGGAGAGGGCACCCCTCCAGCTTGACCATGCCCATGCGGGTTCCTTCCCTCATTCCATGTGCTTGTTTCCTCAACCCATTTCTGCTCCACTTTTTATACAGTTAGTCAGTGTAGGCTGATCTGAAGTGTTATGTATAATCAGTTTAGCTCCCAACTCAGAGACCCACCAATTTCCTCCTTATCTATTGAAAGTATGTACTAATACGCCTGACTTACTTCCCCATGTTCTTTTCAGATCTGTGTGTGTGTTCAGGTCACCCGAAGCTGGAGTTACAGGTAGTTATGAGCTGCCTGATGTGGGTGCTAGGGATTGAACTTGTGCTCCCTTAACCCCTGAAGCCATCGCTCCAGTCCCTCTTTTACTCTCCTTAGACTGCAAACCTCTCCAGCTCTCACAGACCTTCAGTTCCCTGGCCCACTACGTTGTAATCACTTCTATCTGGAAGTCAGTCTAGATGCCACAGGCATTAATCATGTTGCCAGTCTGCTTTGCCAATCTTTTCTCTGAGGAGAAGCCACCGTGGTCAGTCTCCTGCTCCCATCTCCATCCCCACACAGAATGAGATTGCTGTGTTGCCTAGGGAAACCACTTCATTCTTCTGATGTTAACCACTGCATGTCTAACCTCGACTTTTCACCTCAGCAACCACAGACTTGCCTACATGTTTTATTCCTAACAAAATACTGAAAGGCACTGCCACCCACATACCTAAAGCTAAAATTTCTAGTCTGTGCATGATCTCCTCATTCATTTGGGTTTTTATAGGAATCTTGCTAAATTTCCCCTTTCTGGACTCTTCCTATTATTTCAGCATTTATCAGATACCCATCCGACCACCATCCTCGTGCACAAAAATCCTAACCATCTTGTGCTCTACTCACAGCTTGGATTTACTCTCTCCTACCCATGGCCAAATTTCTACAAAGAGCTCTTCAGCCTTGGTACATATGTGGCTTGAGTCTGTTTTTGTTCTGAGACAAGGTTTCTGTGTAGCTTTGGAGCCTGTTCTGGAATTCACTCTGTAGACCAGGCTGGCCTCAAACTCACAGAGATCCTTCTGCCTCTGCCTCCCAAGTGCTGGAATTAAAGGCGATAACCACCAACACCCAGAGTGATTTGAGTCTTAAAGTGTATCCCAGGTCCACTTCAAACCATCGGCCTCTTAAACTCTAGGACTACATATGCTGGAGTTACAAGCATGTGCCACCATGCCCACTGTCTGTACTTCTACTCTCACTACTCCAGTGATGGTGGTTCTTCCTGTCAAATCTAGTGACTAGCTCAGACTTGCTTCCTGATTTCATATGAAAGCCTGCTACTCGTGAGCTTTCTGCCCTCAGTGTTGTCAATGAGGTCTCCTTCCCCTCATGCATGAAGTATCTCTTGGTTCTTTCCTCAGTCTCAAATTTTACAGTGCTTTCCTTGGATAACTGCATTTATATGGAATACAACTTTATTATTCCCAAATCTCTATCTCTGTAAGAAAACTTATGCTT
The DNA here is from genome assembly GCF_014885135.2 of Alexandromys fortis. Classification (NCBI taxonomy): domain Eukaryota; kingdom Metazoa; phylum Chordata; class Mammalia; order Rodentia; family Cricetidae; genus Alexandromys; species Alexandromys fortis. The sequence goes on along the minus strand of NW_026067892.1, from coordinate 18,098,293 downwards.
CAGACCTATAAACCCAACTGCCCACTGTTTATCTCTTCTTAAGACTCTCACTGTGTCTACTGAAGTTAAAATATACCTAATAGCCAGATGTCACCTTTATCCCAGCACTGGAAGGCAGAGGCAGGCAGATCTCTGAGTTTGAGGCCAGCCTGGTCTACATAGTGAGTTCCAGGGCAGCCAGGGATATGTAGAAACCCAGTCTTCAAAATAAATAATAAAAATATATGTATATCACACACACATGTATGCAATCTCAATTATATTCCTACTTCTTCCCATGTCACTTTACTTCTCAGTATCCTGATAACAAATCCTTCCCTTGTACCTCTCATCTTGTAGTTCAACTAACATTTGTCCCAACAATTCTATCTCCTAAAATACTCTGTAATTTACCTATGCTACTTGTTTCTTGAGACAAGGTCTCACCATGTAGCTCTAGTTATGCTGGCCTCAAACTCAGAAATCCACTTGCCTCTGCTTCCTGAGTACCAGGATTAAAAGCATGTACCACCATGCCCAGCTTACCTGTGTTTCTTAATATCCACTACCACTAATTTTGGATAATGGTTAAGAAACTGGGCTTCTGTGGGAACTTAAACCTTCATTAAACTGGGTGGTGGTGGTGCACACCTTTAATCCCAGCACTTGGGAGGCAGAGGCAGGCAGAGGCAGTTCGAGGCCAACCTGGTTTACGAGAGCTAGTTCCAGGACAGGCACCAAGGCTACGGAGAAACCTTGTCTTGAAAACAAACAAACAAACAAAGAAAACCACACATACACACACACACACACACACACACACACACAAAACCCTTAACTCCACTGTATATTATCTAGCTATGATTTTGGATGAGTAACTCAAGTGCATTGATTCTCATCACATAAACATTACTAATCAGTTTGGCTCACCAGCATCTCTCTATATTGAATTACTCCTACAACTTTTTTTTTCTTTCAGTGTTAAGAATTTAGTCCTTTCCCTACCAGCTAGCCAAGTACTCCACTACTCAGCTACATCCCCAGTCCTGCTATGGCCTCTTCAGAGGTCTCCTGGCCTACAGTCTAGCTGTCCTCCAATGTGTACATCTCCATGAAGCCAGTACTCTTTCTAAAATACAAACCTAATGACGTTATTCCTCAGGCCTGAAATGAGCAATTGAGAGTACTCTGTTTCTTTTTTTGTTTTTTTCAAGAGGACCTAGGTTCGATTCCCAGCTCCTATATGGTAGTTCACAAACATCAGATCCAATACCACCTCTGACCTCCGATAGATAGTACCAAGCATAACCATAGTACACGATATACATGCAAGCAGAATACACAAAATACTAATAAAAACCCTAATATTAATAATTAAAAAAAACAATCATTTCTGACCTTAAAACCTTTGTAACGTTCTTTCTATTGTACTCAGTCAAAAAGCCCTAACAACAAAGATAAGGCTTTCAACACTGGGTACTCTTAACTACTCAATCTTCTTTCTTCCCCCTCCCCTATGAAAACCATTCTAAATTGTGTGTCTTCAGACTTATTCTTTGGATACCTGTATATGTTGCCCTCTCTGCCTATAGGCACTCACTTTTCTAAAGTCATCTGGCCAGTGACAGAAGCCAGTCTAGGCTACAAAAAAACTTCAAAAACAAAAATAACTTAAAAAAAAAACCCACAAAACTACTTTCTCTCTTTATACATGTGTTTATATATACACACATACAGGTGATGGGTCAGATTTTCTTCTAAAAAGACTTCAAATTGCATAGGTACACCACAGTCCTATGCATTCCACACCTGGTTTAGTTTTAGTCTTTATTCATTCATGTCTATAACTGGCTGATTGCTAGACAGTGAGTTTTATAAAACTAATGACTATCCCTATTTATAAATGTGTGCCCTAGTGATTGCCAGAGTAGATATACAGACATTCAATAAATGATTGATAAATTAGGGAGTGTATATTGCTTTCATACCTATCTACCTAAATCCGTGTATTAAGTTAAGCCGGTACATTTCACCAGACGTGTCAACAGTTAACAACCCTTAATGTAGAAAACGCTTTGTCTTATCGCATGACCCATGGATGTATGACCTAACATTAATCATAGCACTCGGGAGGCAGAGGCAGGCAGATCTGAGTTCTAGGCCAGCCTGGTCTATAGAGTGAGTTCCAGGATAGCCAGGGCTACATAGAGAAATCATGTCTGAAAACAAAAGATTACCACATCGTAGAAGATATTTTAAAATAATTACACTGAGAAAATTCTGAACACAGAATGAAAACAGACCAATAAAAGGGTTTTTTTTTTTAATTCAAAGGTATAGCTGGATAAGTAGATTTGTTTACAACCATTCTTGTGAAATACTTTTTAAAAAAATACGACCAACTTCTTTGCAAATTACAGACAAATACCTCAACTATGATGACCTAATTTTTGGTGAATAATATACATGATTAGACAGAAATAGGCAAGCTCACACTGGAAGATTAACTATCAAATACTTAGTCAAAACTCCGTTTATGGCCCCCACTTCTTGAGCGATTTCTGTTCCCATTTCGCCTTCTACCATCTTGCCGACTTCCTGACCGACTCCCCTGTCGACTCTGTCTACCTGATCGGCCACCAGATCGACCACCAGATCGGCCTGACCGGCCTGACCTGCCGCCTGACCAGCCTCCCCTCTGTCTGGGATTGGAAGATGTATTTCCATCATAATATTCTTCAATTTCAGGTAATTTGGCTGGCACTGAGAGTATCCAGTCTGAGTCATGCCATTCTGCCTGTTAAAGGAATGTACAGCATTAACAGAAAGCAAACTAAAACCCATAAACAAAGCCGGGCAGTTGTAGTGCACATCTTTAATTCCAGCACGCAACCACATGGTGTCTCATAGCCATCTATAATGAGATCTGGTGCCCTCTTCTGACCTACAGGGATACATGGAGGCAGAATGTCGTATATGTCATATGTATATGTCATAAATATGTATATGTCATAAATTTTAAAAAAATTAATTATGGGACAGGGAATATTTCTTTTCTTTTTTCCCAAGACAGGGTTTCTCTGTAGCTCTGGAGCCTGTCCTGAAACTTGCTCTATAGACCAGGCTAGCACCAAATTCATATTTGCCTGTCTTTGCCTCCCAAGTGCTTGGATTAAAGGCATGTGCCATCACTGCCTGGCTTAAGGACTTTCTTAATTGATTTAGGCTTGATAAATGACTCAAACGATTTTTTTTTTTGGCTTTTCAAAACAATCTTTTAAAGAAACATACTCAGCTATTTAAAAGATAAAAGTTTTTGAATACCTGTAATCTTTCTGACTCATTTGTAGGAACATCAAAGCAAACACCCTAAAAGAAAAATAAAAAGATTTTAGATAGATGAGTTGTTACTACTGTTGCATTTGCTTTTAAAACATATGTTTTCCATGACTGTTTACAAGATCAAAGCAGGTGACACATAAGCACAGATGATCTGTAGTACTTACTATAGTTTCTGATCTCAGATAGAACCAAGTATACTAATAAGACTCTGAAGTACCTAGAATATTTTTTGTAGATAACTATAAATGTCCCGTGTCCCTTAGAAAATGGTCCTTTTAGCTGGGCAGTGGTGGCACAAGCCTTTAATCCCAGCACTTAAGAGGCAGAGGCTGGTGGATTGCTAGTTCCAAAACAGTCAGAACTACATAGAGACACCCTGCCTTGAAGAAAAAAGACAGAAAGAAAATGGTTCTTTTAGGGCTGGAGAGATGGCTCAGAGGTTAAGAGCACTGGCTGCTCTTCCAGAGGTCCTGAGTTCAATTCCCAGAAACCACATGGTGGCTCACAACCATCTGTAATGATAGCTGGTGCCCTTTTCTGGCCTGCAGGTGTACATGCAGGCAGAACACTGTATACATAATTAATAAATAAATCTTTAAAAAAAAAGGAAAGAAAATGGTTCTTTTAATAAAGTTCTTTAAAACATTAGTGAGAAGCTGGGAACACAGGTCTGAGGTATAGTACTTGCTTATTACATGCAAGTAAGTGGGTCAAAACCTAGCACTGCAAAAGACTTAAGATTTTTTGTTTGTTTGTTTTGAGACGGTTTCTCAGTAGCTTTGAAGTCTGTCCGTGAACTATCTTTGTAAACCAAGCTGGTGTCCAACTCAGAGATCCACCTGCCTCTGCTTCCTGAGTGCTGGGATTTAAGGCGTCCACCACTACACGGCTGAGACCAGGTCTTTGTGTAGTCTTTGCTGTCCTAGAACTAACTCTGAAGACCTGGCTGACCTAGAACTCACTGAGATTCCCCAACTTAATCTATGTAGTAATGTAAAATAAACAATCTGAGTTATTTTATCTCAAACACTAAAAGAAGTCAATTCCTAAGATTAAGCTTTAAACTGAATGTGGTGGTGCAATATGGTGCAATATGGAGGCAGAGGCAGGTAGATGTCTGAGAGGCAGGTAGATGTCTGAGAGGCAGGTAGATGTCTGAGAGGCAGTTCCAGGACTGGATCAAAGAGACCCTGTATCAAAAAACAATAACAAACAAAAAGCTTCACAGTAATTTACTCAGGCACAGGCCTGTACCTCAGTCCTTGGAAAGTAGAATGAAGAGGAGCAAGAGTTCAAGGCTGTCCTGGGCTACTATAAAATACTGTCTCAAAAGAAAAGACCCTCATACCAGCAGCCAATAGCAGACAGCAACAAAAATAGTCCACGTTCTCTAAATTTTAAGAGCTGTTCAACTGTTATACAGAAAGTACTCTAAAAATAAACACATATAACTACACGTATTAAGTAAACCACTGCAGAGACTTAGATCACTCAAATCTTAGGCAGGTGTGCTGTCATCTGCTTACAATCCCAACACTGGGGAGAACCCTGAGTCCAACCCAGCCTGGGCTACATAGGAATATCCTGTCTCAAATAATAACAACAACAAAAAGTGAGGTATTAGTCAAACAAGACAGAATGACTTACAACTCTGAAGGAAGATACCATTTATATAATCCCAAATCTTTGAAGTCTTTGTGAATATTATCAGTAACTGGCTAGAATGCTTCTAGAATTGAATCTAAAGAAACCTACCATATTTCCTTTTAGGAGGCACATTCTGGTGACTTGAGACACAGCAGTAGTACTCAGCTTTCTGTTAAGCTCTTTCCAAGCACAGCTAACATCCTGTATTTCTTCTGGGCTTTCCAGAGTCATGGTCACAAACCCCTTTAGAAATAAAAGTCCTATTAGGCTTGGGAAAAATTCAGCAGCAGGACCATGAAGTTTGAACTCTATGATCCTTCCTGATTTAACTATGCAGATCCCATGCAGTGTGCCTACATGTAATATGGCTACTGAAAACTCACTTCTCTCAAACAGTACTAGAAGGCTGTGCACACATCACTGAAAGCATTGTGTGCTGTGCACTGCTCTTACAGACCACACAGAGGCTATGCTCTATGTGTTATGAGACACAATTAGGCCACAGCATCACAGAAAGAGTTGGGAAAAAGTAGTGAAGACTAAAGAAACATTAAAATTCAGTTACTTAACAGTGAAAAGCAAAAACAGACATTAAAATCTCCAAATTTCTAGAGGACAACCACAAATAAGTAAGTGTCCATAAGCGGCATTGGACAGCAAAAGAACCATCATGAAACACAATGTTTTACTTAGCACATACTTAATGACTACCTCCTATCCTGTTCCCTAGACCTTGCCAAGGGCTAGAGATTTAATAACTAACAAACAAACAAACGTTTTCCCTCACGAACTTAGCTTTCTTGTGGTGGGGGTGAAGTGGAAATAGTACCAAAGGATATAAAAATACCAGTGATACGTATCATAAAGAATGTAAAAAAGTGAAGAGAGGACCAGAGTGATCAATGATTTCTCCAGTATGATGGTATTTAAGCAGAGGTCAAGATAAAGAAGGAAGCCACACAGCCTAAGGGGAAGGGGCTAAGATGAGTAAGCCTAAAGGTCTTTGCAGAAGTGAGTTAATGTAGAAGTAAAATCAAACAGATTCAGACAGCCAGAGAAATCCAGAGAGAGATAAAAAATGAAGTCACACAGGCAGCAAGCAGAATACATTATGGGACATTCACGATGAAGACTTCAGAGCTAGAGACACCAGGCTGCAGGCTGGAGAGATGGCTCAGAGGTTAAGAGCACTGGCTGCTCTTCCAGAGGACCCTGTTCAAATCCTAGTACCCAGAAGGTGGCTAACAACCAGCCAGTGGTAAATACAGTACCAAATGTGCTGCCCTCTTCTGGCTTTGAAGGCTCTGCAAGCACACAGTGCATATACAAACATTCAGGTAAAGACTCTTAGACATAAAATAAAATTAAAAAAAAAAATAAGACATCAAATATGGTCTATTCATAAGAGGAATTTCAAGCCATTTGTACATTGTTGCCAAGATATTTAATTAAAAGCTAGATGATCTATCTACTATTCTTGGTTAGGTTGGCCTCAGATTTGCAACATTCTCCTGCCTCTGCTCCCCAAATGTGATTGTAGTGTGGCCAAAGAACTCTTTTTTTTTAATATTTATTTCTTTATTATTTATACAGTATTCTGTCTGCTTGTATGCCTGCAGGCCAGAAGAGGGCACCAGACCTCATTACAGATGGTTGTGAGCCACCATGTGGTTGCTGGGAATTGAACTCAGGACCTTTGGAAGATCAGGCAGTGCTCTTAACCGCTGAGCCATCTCTCCAGCCCGCCAAAGAATTCTTTTATGGAACAAGAATTAGCGGTAAGTGATGTTATGAAGTACCTTAACATATTCTTTTAAAAGTAAGTTTTAAATTTTTTTTTTATTTGAGAGACTGAAGCAGGAGAATTGTTGAGACTTCAAGGCAAACCTGGGATAAATAGCAAGACCTTGTCTTCCAAAATAAAATACATAGGTTGGTGTGTGTTGGTGCATGCCTAAACAGGAAATCTCTGTGAGTTTAGGCCAGCCAGTGGCACACAAATATCCATGGGGTTATTTTTTAGACAGATTTTCAGTATGTAGCCCTGGTTAGTCTAAAACCTTTATGTCCACCAGGGTTGTCTCAAAATTCAGTCTACTGTCTGCTTCCTGAGTACTGGGATTACAAACATGAGCTACCACTTCTGGCTTGTTTGGTTTTGAGACAAGTTTAGCTGTGTATGTAGCCCAAGCTAGCAGCCCCCTGGATGCTGAAATTACAGTCATGCCATTATTCCTGGCTAAATATTATTTTATAAAGTATCTATTGAGTTTTTAGGGATCCTCTAGGTACTGTTAGGTAAAACAAAACAAAAGAAATTTACAATCTTAGCAGACCAATACCTTCTACCAAAAGCTAGGAATGCTATCAAGTCACATTTAAGATCTAAAAGAGAGGGCTGGAGAGATGGCTCAGAGGTTAAGAGCATTGCCTGCTCTTCCAAAGGTCCTGAGTTCAATTCCCAGCAACCACATGGTAGCTCACAACCATCTGTAATGGGGTCTGGTGCCCTCTTCTGGCCTGCAAGCATACACACAGACAGAATATTGTATACATAATAAATAAATATTAAAAAAAAAAAAAAAGATCTAAAAGAGATTTTTCCCACCTGGCTGTAACCTGCCTACCTGATGTCCACATCAGTGTATGTAGCAAGTTCTCTAATTAATGACTTTTAGTTCTGCGACTATGAAAGCACACATAACCACTTCCACAGTGGCACACATCATCCACAGTCACCTAAATCCAAATTTATGGTAACTCACATATAGCTGAAAATAAAACTATCTCATACTCCTTTTGGAGTGAGAGCTATGTTTTGTATGGGCAGAAGCAAATCTAAATACAGATATCAGAAGACTGATATAGAACCATCTTTGTAAGCAGATTCGACTGTGATACTGTCATTAAGTAGAATATCATTACTTTTAGAAGATACAAGTTGAAACATTTAGGAATGATGTCTTCATGTTTCAACTTTCAGTTTACAAAAGGAAAAAAGTCCATATGAATATAAAGCATATGTTACACAGTATTAACAGTTGTTGAATAAAGATGGATGGTAAATGATGTTTATTGTACTAGTCTTTCCTCCTGAGTGCTGGGATTGCAAGCGTTATATACAAGATGAGAAGAGAAAGATTTTTCTAGAGAGAAAAAAGGAACATCAACAACAACAACAAAAACAGCAACAAAACCTTAATCTATTGAAGGAATCAAATGCAGTATCTCAACAGTATCTTAACCTTCTCTAGCCAAATATACACTTCCACACACTTTTCTACCTTGTCAGAGGTGATCAAAGATCGTGGTTCAAAACTTGATGCACCAGAAATGTGAGCTAACGCTGCAGCCAATGCATCCACTGCCCCTTTCTCTTCTATCAGTCTTTGAGCTGATGGTCGGAAAAAATCAACAGCAGCATAAGAAACAGAGGCCAGAGACCTATGGTTTAAAAATAGTAAATGTTCTTGGTCAATATACAGGGCAAAAAGTAAAGGCAAGATCATCATTGGAAAAGAAAGAGTAACATTTTCATACAATAATGTAACTAAATGTCTTCTGGCAAAACCCTTGACTAAAATTTTCTCATATTGAACTAGGAGAGCTTAAAGATGAACAGCCTAATACAGAAGAGAAATTACTCAGCAAGGTCGGAAAGCATACCTGATGGCATCCATGCTTTTAGATTTAACTAAATCCATTGTAGAAGGAACACCTACACGTTTAAAAGTAATTCCCTGAAAATGAAAGAATTACATTAAAGAAAAAGGAAGTCGTCATAGTTAATTTCTAAATTAATATAGTTTGTTGAATTTCCATTTCTTGGACTTAAAGATTTCCAAGCCCTAGCAGATGAAAAAAAATTGCTTTTTCTAACAAATCATCTATAATCAATTCCAAAAAGAAAACAACAACGAAAAAAAAAGTTAAAAAATTGTCCCTTGGTTAAATCATGGAATTTCACTTGGAAAATAAAGCCAATTCAAAAAGAGAAAAAGATGTCATTTTAACCTATCAACATTTTTCTTATCACTTTAATTTTATAAAATATATTAGTATATGGAAATAAGCATAAAGGTAGTCAGTAAAATGTGAAAAACTACAAGAAAATACAGGTCATAAAAAATGCATTTTTAATGAAACTGGTTATTGTATTATGAACCTAACTAAAATAGCAATGCCAAGTGAGAGTCCGTTACCCATTCACAATGCTTAGATGATACTGGAACCATTAACACATTTTCAACTTTAGTATCAAGGGAGAAATTCCAAGAAAAAAGGAGCATGTCAGGTCTTCTGGCTTCACAATAAAAGCTGTATAAAACAAAGTCTTACAACTAATACAAATTTAGCTCTCCACACGCTTGACATCCAAATGTAGCTTAAGGTGAGGAATACTGGGTAGGTTCTCACTGTGTTTGTGAGAACAAGCATAAACACTCTCTTCTCTGGCACCATTAGGTAAGACAATTGAGACAATTTCACTTTACTCACTGCTTTCTGTTCCACATATCTCAGCTGTCCTCTTTCTCTTGGCTGATAAAAGCATACACAAATTCCCGTCCGGCCAGCTCTACCTGTGCGTCCAGAGCGATGGATATAGGATTCAACATCCTTAGAAGAAAAAAGAAAATTCATTTTATAAACTTGACAAGTAAGCCAGCCATGATGCACATCTGTAATCAGTACTCAGAAGGCTGACCCAAGTCTAGGAGGAAACACCAAAGAGATTAGGCACGGTAGTCCAGGCCTATAATCCCAGTACTTAGGAGGCTGCTGAGCATCAAGTTCAAGGCCAGCCTTGTATTAAGAAGAGCTCCAGTTCTGCCTGGTCTGAGACCATTTCTCAAAAAATGCAAAAATACATTCAATTCTTCTGTACTTTACAATATCACGAGTAATCTATATCCTAGAATTCTGGAATAAAAAGACAATTTAAAAGCTATTAATCCAAACCTGAACAAGGACAACCTCAACAGACATGACAAAAAGAGAGGAAATCTCACAGGGCTCCCATCCTAGACAAGAAACTATAGGCACCTAAGGAACACAAAGAAAAATAGCCTTCCTCAGGGAAGAACCCTCTAGTTGGTTATCTGATACCGAGAGGTCAGTCCTGAAATCATAGACATAAGAGTAACATAAGGACTGAGAAGATTCTATTTATGTATTTAGGAATATGAGTGTATGTGTGTGCACAAAAAGAGGCTATGAATTTGATAACACAATGGGAGTATCTTGGAGGGATTGGGGGAAGAAGAGGGAAGGTAGAAATGATGTGATTATATTTTAATTTTAAAAAATTAAATTTTAAAAAGCAGCTATTTAAAAAGTAGCTATTTACCCACATACACTAGAGTTCTGTATATGAAACTTTTTTTAAATTCCTCAATGAGATGTTATTGCCATCATTCTTTGGTTCTGTGCAAGAACTGGGTATGTACCAATGGCTGGCCTGGAACATGCAGTAACCCTTCAGCCTCTGCCTCCCAAGTGCTGGACTGTAAGTACATGCCACCATTTCTGGCTCCTTGTATGATTGTGTTGATTAATCTTCAGACGCAAACAATAAAATCACTTATTTATAAGGGCAGTATCAATGTAATACCATCCTAACAGAGGCTAAGATCAACAACAAATGAAAGACATGTTTTTCATATCAAAAGCAGTACTTCATAAATAAAGTAACATTTACAAAATATTCTGATTATTCAAATTAAACCCCATTTCCTACCTGTGGAGGAGAACTCTGAATCACCAAGTCAACCTCAGGAATGTCCAAGCCACGGGCAGCCACATTGGTTGCCACTAGAACTTTAAAGCTACCTTCTCTGAAGCCTTTCAAGGTAATTTCTCTCTGTGACTGTGCAATGTCCCCATGCAAACATTGAGCATTCTATTAGGAAAAAAAGCAAAAAAATAAGTGTATATCTCATATCTATAACTTGGTATCCCAACATCATTCAGTCTGTGCCCTTTTCTTGCTTTACTTTTCAATTTTATCTTTAAGAACAATGCGTGATTTAAAAAAAAAAACGATTTATTTATTTGTTTGTTTATTTATTATACCGTATTCTGTCTGCATGTATGCCTACAGGCCAGAAGAGGGTACCAGATCTCATTGCGGATGGTTGTGAGCTGCCATGTGGTTGCTGGGAATTGAACTCAGGACCTCTGGAGGAGCAGTCAGTGATCTTAACCACTGAGCCATCTCTCCAGGCCCCCAATTTATGATTCTTTTTTTTTTTTTTCAATTTGATTCTTAAACAGAAGGAAAGAATAGAATCCTACAAGCTGTCCTCTGACCTCCACATTTACATTGGCATGAGTACATGTGTTCAAACACTATATACATAAATAAATGTAAAAAATTTAAACCCAAAACATTGCAGAAATGATATTACATAAAATGTAAATCTTATTCAATATCAGCCTCTAAGAAATAATTAATTGCTAATAGTTTGAAAGATAGTTTATACAAATTCTATTTCCACAGTGTCATGGATTGAATCCTTTGTTCATCCTGGGTCAAGTATTTCCTAGGAGGAACAAACATTTCAACCACAGAGCTACATGTTGGACTGAACATGTTTCTCTAATTCCTTTTGTTTTATAGACAATCTTGAAATATAGCCCAAGTTAGGCTCAAACTCAATACCCTGCTGCTTTAGCTTCTTGAATGCGGAGATTATAAATATCATGCTCAGCTTTTCTGTTTGTTTGGGTTGATTAAAAGTAAGTTTTGGCAGGGCTGTAGTGGCACATGCCTTTAATCCCAGCACTCAGGAGGCAGAGGCAGGCAGATCTCTGTGGATTTGAGACCAGCCTGGTTTACAGAGCTAGTTCCAGGACAGGCTCCAAAGCTACTGAGAAACTCTGTCTGGGGGGTGGCGGGGGGTGTAGACGAAAGTAAGTTTTGGCTGGGCGGTAGTGGCACATGACTTTTAATTCCAGCACTCAGGAGGTAGAGGCAGGTGAATCTTTCTGAGTTCAAGGCCAGTTTGGTCTGCAAAGTAAGTTCCAACAGCCAGCACTAAACAAAGAAACCCTGTCTCAAAAAAACTAAACAAAAAGTAAGTTTTAGTCTTTTTAAAGACTTATAGCTATTTATGCCTGTGCAAGACATTTTGCACCCTCAAAAATCAAAAGAAAGTATCAGACTGGAGTTAGAGATGGTTGTCAACCACCATGTGGGAGCTGAGATTCAAATTCAAGGTTTCTGGAAGAGCAGGCAATGTTCTTCATTGCTAAGCCATCTCTCAGTCCTGGTAGTTTTTTTTAAGGCACGTATAAGCCAGGCTGGTCTTGAATTTACCATACTCCTACTTCTACCTTCTGAGCACTGGAACTATAGGTTTGCTGCCATAACTGGCTGGAACATTTTTTGTTCTTTTAAAATAAATATATGAGCCAGGCAGTGGTGGTACACGCTTTTAATCCTAGCACTCAGGAGGCAGAGACAGGTGGACCTCTGTGTGTTCAAGGCTAGTCTGGTCTATGAAGTTAGTTCCAGGACAGCCAGGACCGTTAAACAGAGAAACCCTGTCTTGAACCAACCAACCCAACAAACACATGAAGATAAGAAAAAGAAAAAGAGAAAGAAGGAGGGAAGGAAATCAGGAAGGTTCTAGGACTCTGACAGGCATTTTCAACACAGTACTATACCAAGTGCTAGGTACAAGGTGGCATAAGTGCTGTGGGATAATTCCCTTGTACAATGTAAAGATTTGTAACTCAAATTGTTTTATTAAAATGCTGACTGGCCAGTAGCCAGGCAGAAAGTACGGGTGGGGTGACCAAACTAAGAATGATAGGAAGGAGAAGAATAGAGTAAGAAGATCCAGCCAGCTGCCAGGCATGCAGGATGTGTAGAAAATGAGGTAACAAGCCATGAGCCACGTGGCAAACCATAAATAGAAATATGGGCTAATTTAAAGAGTTAGCTAGTAACAAGTCAAAGCTATTGGCTGAACATTGATAATTTATGTTCAGCCTCTGAGTCAGTTATTTGGGACTGGACGGTAGGGACAAGAAACATCCCGTTACACGTAAGAGTAACAAAGAGGAGACTATAACATTGAGGGGAAAGCGTCACTGAAGTTGAGATCTGGACAATATTAAGAAATCAACTGATAGGTTGGAGAGATGGCTCAGAGGTTAGAGCACTGGCTGCTCTTTCAGAAGATGAGGGTTCAATTCCCAGCAACCACATGGTGGCTCATGAATATTTATAATGAGATCTGGTGCCCACTTCTGGCATGTAGGCATTACGTGCAGGCAGAACACTGTATATATAATAAATGAATAAATCTTTAAAAAGAGAATGTTTGAAAAAGAAATCACACTGATATAAAAAGAAACATTAGGGCTAAGGAATCTGGGTGAGAAATATTACTTGGGAAACAAACTACAAGTATTTGAACAAAACTATTGCTAAAACAAAGTGAAAAGATGAGAGTTGGGACTGGAAAGAACACATGAATGTTTTCCTGAAACAAGTGGGGATAAGGCGGAACACTATCATGAACATAGTTACATTTGGAAGGAGGAAATAATCTGGAAACCCTCCCCCCCCTAAACACACACACATTCTCTCCCTCCCTCTTCCTTATTTCTTTGTTCAATCTACTTATTTTGGGTTTTTTTTTTTTTTTTTCCAATATGGTTTCTCTGTGTGGCCCTGGCTGGCCTCAAACTCAGAGATCTGCCTGCCTCTGTCTCCCAAGTGCACCACCATGCCTGGCTTAAGCATTCACACACCTTTGTAAAAATTGTATTTTGCTGGGCAATGGTGGTGCACACCTTAAATCTCAGCAGTCAGGGGCAGAGGCAGGCAGATCTCTGTAAATTCAAGGTAAGTCGGCTCAACAGAAAGAGTCTGAAGATAGTCAAGGCTGTAAAGAAAAACCCTGTCTCAGGGGCTGGAGAGATGGCTCAGTGGTTAAGAGCATCGCCTGCTCTTCCAAAGGTCCTGAGTTCAATTCCCAGCAACCACATGGTGGCTCACAACCATCTGTAAAGAGGTCTGGCGCCCTCTTGTGGCCTTCAGGCATACAGACAGAATATTGTATACTAAATAAATATTTAAAGAAAAACCCTGTCTCAAAAAAAAAAAGTATTTTATGTGTATGTCTAATAGCCTGCATGGATGTGTGTACACCACGTAATACATGCCTGGTGCCTTTGTTTTTTTTTTAATATTTATTTATTTACTTATTTACTTATTATTTATTTATTTATTTATTATGTATGCAATATTCTGTCTGTGTGTGTGCCTGCAGGCCAGAAGAGGGCACCAGACCTCATTATAGATGGTTGTAAGCCACCATGTGGTTGCTGGGAATTGAACTCAGGACCTTTGGAAGAGCAGGCGATGCTCTTAACCACTGAGCCATCTCTCCAGCCCTGCCTGGTGCCTTTAGAAGCCAGGGGGTCAGATAGTCAGATCACCTGAAATTGGGAGTTACAGTTGTGAGCTGCCAGGAGTGCTGGAAACAAAAGTTATGTATTCTTCAAAAGCAGGAAGTGACAGTAACCACTGAGCCACCTGAACCATCTCTCTCCAGTCCCAAAAAACAAAATCTTTAACAGTGACTGTGATGGCAGCAGACTAAAAAGAGATGATGCTGACAACCAAGCAACTTTGCAGGTCTGAATCCTAGAAAGCAATGAAGATGGATGTTCCTCATGAACAGGAAAGAATCAGACGAGAAGCATGGTCCTGGCCAAAGAGGCAGGTGTGGCATGTCCTCAAATTGTAATTGCTTTTTACTTAAAAAGACTAACTTTGCATTCTTGTCTAGGAGATGAAGAGCAGAAAAATACTATTATAGAAAAAGCAACATTCCAATGAAAAGTTGGTTATGCATGAGCAAGCTGGGATTTTTCACTTTGTTGTTGTTCCATCAACAGCACTAGTTACTAGTTATTTGAAACAAGCAACCATTTCCTATAGTTGTTTATCAGAAAGGAGTATTTGATAGCATGTACATCTCCTCTGAATGTAAAGTGTTACTAAATGCTGGGGAAATTTTCTAGTCATTACTTAGTCAGAAGTTACTATTAGTTGGTATGCAGAATGACTTAGGGGTTTAATTTGTGTGTATATACATAAAACAACATTTCTGTTGATTGCTTGCTTGCTTTTCTGTTTCTTAAATCATTTTTTAATAGTTACTCATCTATTTTGTGTAGAAGAGAGTGCATATGCCATGGCATCCATGTGGAGCTCAGAATACAAGACTGGACTTGAATTCAGAGACCTGGCATGTTCACCACACCAAGCTTATAATTCTTTCTTATAACATAATTTAAAGTATCAAAATTCTTACCAACTAAAATTGATTCTATCAACTTTCATATTTTCTAGACCATATTTTAAATGTCTTGAAAAAGGAATGGAGAGATGGCTCACTACATAAGCCTGAGTTCAAATCCCCAGAGCCAATGTGAAAAACTAGGTATGGCTGTGTTCATACCTGTTAACACCAGTGTTCTGGGGTGTACAGTGACGACAGGTGACAGGAGGAACACTGGAGAAATGCCAGCAGCTGGCCTAGCAATAGGTTTAGTGAGAGACCCTGTCTCAAGTGACTAAGGCAGAACATGATAGAGCAGGATACTTGGTGTCCTCCTCTGGCCTCTGTGCATACATGTATGCATACACACACACACACACAAAACAGCTTAAAAATTTTCTAATGATGCTGGGCAGTGGTGGCGCAGGCCTTTAATCCCAGCACTCAGGGGCAGAGGCATGTGGATTGATCACTGTGAGTTCAAGGCCAGCCTGGTCTTCAAGAGCTAGTTCCAGGGCAGCCAAAGACATACAGGGAAAGCCTGTCTCGAAAAACCAAAAATATAAAAAATAAAAAAAAAAAATCTAATGAAAACTGACAGAATTCCCTCCTAACATCATACAAACCTCAAAAACACATTTTATTATGGTTTTAAGATTTTTTTTCTTTCATTTATGTGTATGGTGTGTCTGTGTTTAGGCATGTGCAAGTGAGTAGAGGTGCTCAAAGAGGGATCCCTTGGAGCTGGAATTACAGGTGATTGTGAGCTGCCTGTTTGCGTGCTAAGAGTTGGACTTGGGTCCTCTGAAAGATCATTATGTATTTTTAACCATGGTGGCATCTTCTAGCCCCATACTATAACTTTTAACTTTCGTGAGGCTGGCTTAGTAGTATACTATTTGCCTACTATGCGTAAGGCCCTGGCTTGGTAACAACCAAACCTATTATGATTTAATAGGTAACAAAGTTTACTATGTCATCTTCCCAAATTACTCTGTTTTGAATAATCAAATTTAGTCCACAAAGAGTGCATTTTTTTACATGCTGATACAGATCCACTATCTAGAAAGAGTGTAAAGAAGCTTACCTGCGCCAGGCGATGGTGGCGCACGCCTTTAATCCCAGCACTCGGAAGGCAGAGGCAGGCGGATCTCTATGAGTTTGAGACCAGCCTGGTCTACAAAGCTAGTGCCAGGACAGGCTCCAAAGCCACAGAGAAACCCTGTCTCGAAAAACAAACAAACAACAAAAACAAACAAACAAAAAAAACAAGAAGCTTACCTGCTTTATGTGTGGATTCATGGCCATTTCAGTTACATTCTTCTTGGTCTCACAGAAGATAATAGCCCTCCCTTCAGATCCACTGTAGACCTGAAGGACATCTCCAATAACTGCTGGTCTCTGAGACCAATGGCACTGGATAGCCAAATGCTTCAAGAAAAAAAAAAAAGGCAAAATGTTTCATCAAAAATTATTATTTTTAAAAAATATTTATTTATTATGTATATAATATTATGTCTGTGTATATGCCTGCAGGCCAGAAGAGGACACCAGACCTCATTACAGATGGTTGTGAGCCACCATGTGGTTGCTGGGAATTGAACTCAGGACCTTTGGAAGAGCAGGCAATGCTCTTAACTGCTGAGCCATCTCTACAGCCCTCAAAAATTATTTTTTAAACGGTACTGAGGACATAAGCTCAGCTGGCAGCGTGTTTGCCTAGCATAAATGAAGTCCTGAATTAGATCCGCAGCACTGTATTAACCAGGAATGGTAACACATACTTGGCCAGTAACCTCAGGGCTAGCCTAATCTAAGAGTGAAACCCAAACAGGAGGGCTAGGGATACAACTGAATGGTAGAACATTTCACTAACATACACAAGCTCTGGGGCCAATCCCTACTGGTGAAAGGGAGATGATGAAAATAAGTATTATTTGGCTTTAGATCAGATACAAAAATTTATCATATTGTATAATTACTTTCATATGAATATCCATAACAGGTATATTCACAGAGAAAGAAGATTAGTTATTGCCACGGTCTACTAGGGAAGGACAAAATGGGGAATAATTCATAGTTTCAAAGCTGAATTTTGAGGTGATGAAGATAGAAGTGTGATTATGTGTCTGGAATATAATACTAGGTGATACTGAATTAGATACGAGACAGGGCCCTGAATTAAATTTCCAGCACCATAAACAATGAATAAAATAAAAGCCAGATGGATATAGGAATGGGCAGATATGTAATAAAGAAAATAAGGCATTACACCAGGTGAGGTGCAGTCTCCCTGTCTGCTGTCTCAGCACTTAGGAGACTGAGATTGCCGAATTCACACGAGGGTATTACATAGCCAGACCCAACCTCAAAGGCAGATAAAGAGGAGGGTGCAATTTGAGTGGGAAGCAGAAAGATCAGGAGTTCAACCAATCTTTAGCTACATAGCAAGTTCCAAGTCTCTCCAAAAATCAAAACTAAAATATAAAAATGAAAATAAAACATTAGTAATAGGATCTAGATGCTGGGAACATATATACCTAAATGTATCCACTATAAAAATCTTCTGAACTATCTAAATGTTTACAAATTTCACACATTAAAATGTTTGGAAAAGGTTATACTACATTTTAAGTCTATTTTTTTTGTTATTCAGCTTATCTTTTTTTTTTTTAGTATAAGCATGTTTGCACATGAACACATACTATGGTGTATATGTATAAAACTAAAGAGACAACCTGTGGGAGTCAGTCTTCTCTTTCTACAATGCAAGTCCCAGGAATCAAATATCAAATCTAGGTCATCATCAGGTTGGCTACAAGCACCTTCACCCATTAGATCAGCTCACTGACCCTATTATCTGGATATAATTTTATTTATTTTTACAACTTATCTATTTTTATGTTATATATGTGGATGCTTTGCTTGTATGTCTGTGTACCATGTGCGTGTACCACCCAAGAACTCTGAGCCATTTCTCCAGTCTCACCATCCCCTTTCTTTGCTTTCCACAGGTGTCACTAACTAGCCCCGGCTGGCCTGGAATGAGCTATTCAGAGATCTGCCTGCCTATGCCCACAATACACACACCAATAATGGAATTAAAGGCAAGCACTACCAAACCTGGCTTAGTCTTAAAAAATAAATGTAATATGACAATTATAGACTACATGCAAAGAAAATCAAAAAGGACAAAGAAAACTAAAAATTATACCACCTATAACAAAATCTTCATCTATCTCAAAAAAGACAAAAAGAAAAGAAAACCTGAATCAGCTCAAACTCACAATTTAACCAACATGTGAAGTAACAGGGGTACATAGCAGTAAATGAAGACTAAGATAAATCAGGAAATTTTGATTTATTTTTAAAAAAAAAGTACAAGGCAGGGAGGGGAGGAAGGCATGATAATGATAGCACACTGGTAATTTCAAAACCTAGAAGAACTGTGATGACAAGATATGGAGCAGCCTGGGCTACATAGCAAGACACTGACTCAACAAACAGCTGGGAGAGGTGGTACACATCTTCAACCCCAGCACTAGGAAGAGGTAGACAACCGGAGTTCAAGGTCAGCCTGGTCAAGTTTCAGATGAGAACAAGGCTACACAGTGAGACCCTTTCTCAAAAAGAAAAACAAAGTTGGGAGCAGTATCTCAGCAGTTAAGAGGGCATATTGCTCTACCAGAGGACCTGAGTTTAGTTCCCAGCATCCACATGGTAGCTCACAACCATCTAATTCCAATTCCGGGAAATCCAATGCCAAAAATGCAGGCAAAAACTCATACACATGAAATAAAACTAGTGTAGTAGCACTTGCCTATCTAACACTTGGGAGATAAAGGCAGCAGGAGCAAAAGTTAAAGGTCATCATCAACTAACAAATGAGTCTGAGGTCAGCCTTTGACACATGAAAATGAAATAATGGCTGGAATGTCAAATGTAGGAATGAAAAATATAAGAACAGGGATTTTTTTTAAAGCCTTAAAAAATAAGTATATATTTGTTATGCCATTCAATATCTGTAGATGTTTGAAAATGTCTTCAATATATAAAGCTTCCTCTAACCATCTAGCACTGCAGTGTCCTCTTTTCTTTTTCTTTTTTGAGACAGGGTTTCCCTGTAGCTTTGGAGCCTGTCCTGGAACTAGCTCTTGTAGACCAGGCTGGCCTCGAACTCAAGAGATCCACCTGCCTCTGCTGGGATTAAAGGTGTGCACCACCACCGCCCGATTAATGTGTCCTCTTTTCAAGAAATAACCATGTTAATATTTTTTCTTTGGGCTTACACTTTATAAATAACTAAAGAATTCATTTAGCATTACATGTTTTTGCTTTTTTTAAAATAGTATGGTTTTTTTTTAATTTTTCATGTGTATAGATGTTTTGCATGAGTGTTGGGTCCCCGGAACTGTAATTACAGACAGTTGTGAGCTGCCATGTGGGTGCTGGGAATTGAACCCAAGTCCTCTGGAAGAGCAAGTAGTCAGTGCTCTTAATCACTGAGCCATCTCTCCAGCTCCTAAAATAGTATGATTCTATATTTAGCATTCTGTAATATTTTGTCATTTGTGATGGTACACACCTTTAGTCTCAGCACTCAGGAGACAAAGGCAGGCAGATCTCTGAGTTTAAGACCAGTCTGGTCTACAGAGTGACAGCTAGGGCTACACAGAGAAATCCTGTCTCGAAAAACAAACAACCCTCCCAAAAGAAATCTTGCTTTAATTACCCTTATTTATTGCATGTTTGTCTTTTTGCATACCATAGTGCATGTGTGGAGGTCAGAGGACAATTTGCAGAAGTCAGTTCTCTCCTTTGACTATTCAGACTCAGATGGAACTCGGATCATCAGACTTCACCAAAGGTAGGTACCTTTACCCGCATTCTCACTGGTCCCAGTAATAAATACTCTCTCATTAATAAGAACCGCCTCTGTCATATTGTTTTCTTTCTTTTCTCATTTTTTGGATATGTTACTGTTTTGGGACAGCTCTTCACACTGCCACACTATAGTTCAGGCTGACGTCAACATAATGAGATACTCCTGGCTCAGTCTCCTCAGCACATGCACCATCACCCCAGCCACTACAGCAGTAACAGTTTTGGCCACGTTTGACAGCTGCTTTTAAGTTAGGCCTTCCTTGTTCATACACCCATCACTCCTACTTATCCTACTTGCTCGCTGGTTCAGACTGCAGAATACACGTGTATCTTTTTTTCTGAGAGTTGGGAACTGAACTTATAGCCTGACATATGAATTTATATTCCCCAGCACTACTATGTATCTTACTAGGGGCAGGAAAAGAGGTGAGGCTTCAAGAGGTCCCTAAAGCTTGAGTTTAGCTTCATCAAATTTCAAACAAACACCAATTAAAAAGCTAAAATCTACATGCTGGCAAAGCTACTTACTTCCACAGTGGTTGCAGCTTTTTGAGTCATTTTTCCAACAAGGTCAACCTGTTCATATCTGGATTTCATGTATTTTTTTGCAACTTTGTATACCCACTGTGGGCAAGTTGCAGAAAAAAGTAAGGTCTGAGGATTGTCTTCTGAATCTTAAACAAACAAAAAGAATTCAAATGTTTTCTTAATGTCCCATGATGTAGCCGCTTTTAAAAATCATTCCAAACTTCAAAACAAAACAAAAAATGAAAAAATAAAAACTTGGGACAAGTTTTTACATACAAACCTCAATGCAACCATTAAACTTTTAAAATGAAACAGAAAGAAAACTGAACTAGGAAGAAAAGAATTTAAGAAGAACAAGAACCCAAGAAATGAATAAAATGAGTTAGTAAATCTGCATGGAATGATTACAGAACATGCTTTTATAGCTTCTTTAGGGAAATGATACCAAATAACTTTAATTTTGTTAGAATACCAAGAAACAGGGTTATAAAAATTATGAAATAAAAATCTCTAAGTTTTTATCAAAGAACAGCTGCTAATATACTTATTTCAACTAGGACATACCAGTTTTGTAGGATTCATGAATAATATCTTCAACTTGTTCAGCGAAACCTAAATCTAACATTTGATCTACTTCGTCAAGCACAACATGGCGCAGCTTCGAGAGATCCAAACGGCCACTTTGCAGGTGGTCTTTGATACGCCCTGGGGTCCCAACAAGGATGTCAATACCATTCCGAATGTGGTTAACTGTGAGGAGAAAAACACCACAAATATGTTAAGAACCAAATATATGGTTTTAGATGATTTCTTTAGACTTAAAATCAATAAAGTTTGGACTATTATATATATTTACTCACTTTGGCTTTGATATGATGTTCCACCATAAAAACACGCCACACTGAGTTTTCTAGTTATATCTTTGAAATCTTTGGCTACTTGATTTGCCAGTTCCCTTGTTGGAGCCAAAACAAGTACCTGAACAAGAAGTTTAAAAAAAAAAATACACCTTTTCTAAAGACTGATGTAAATTCAACCTGAAAGAACATTTCTGTAAAGATGCATTTAGAGTAAGAATCTCAACACTAACTTCATAAGCACTTAAAGACAGAGCTGGGCACACTGTTAGTGGCAAAACAATTATCTAGCAGGAACTGGTGATCTAATCCCCAGTTCTGGGGTATGGGAGCAGAGAACACAAATATCAAAAATAGAACAGCTTATATTTACTACAGCATATTTTATTAGATTTCAAAAGTTATTTTCCAGGGTTGGGAATAGTTCAGCTGGTAAAGTGTGTGCTTATCATGCACAAAGTCTAGTGTCCACTCCTTAGCTTTACATGAAAACAGGTGTGGTAATGCACCCTTACCATCCTAGCATTTGGGAGGCGAAAGGATTATCCTCAACTAGTGAGTGACCTCAAGGCCAGCCTGGGCTACATGAGATCCTATCTCAAAAGACAAACAAAAAATATATGAGACTTTTCAAATGAGGTTTCCAAACATTTTTATTACTTCCTTGTCCCTCTTTATTCTTTCTCCTTCAAATTTATATACTCCCCTAGAATACAGATATCTATCTATAGACAGACAATGTACATTATCCGTGACTGTTTAGCAAAAGTTCTCATCAGGTGAGTCACTGTATTCACTGCACTTTAAGAAACCAGTAAAGTCAATGTTTGTGCTTTTATGAATTAGTGATTGTGACTAGTCATAAAAAACAGATGAGGTGGCATTAAGATCCCAATTCTACAGACATGAACTTGAGTGACAATGAAGTTATAACTCTTGCCCAAGGTCCTACTTGAAGTAGTGGAACTGTGCTATCAGGAACAGCCTTCTGACAGACTAAGGGAGGGTGTAACTGTTTCCTCTCTGCGTTTCTTGCAACTTTCCCTAATTTCAACGAAGAAAAACAACTTATCTTGTAAAACCAATACAGTAAATATGACATGGTAGCTGATCCTAAGCCATTATGATATTCTATCCATATACATGTGAATTTGCTTCTATAATGTAACATTAGAAGTATTTGAAAGCACAAACATACCTGTTCAAATCATTATGATGACTTTTCTTCTTCACTGTTACAAACCTTAAACTGCACACAGGTTCTAAAAATGTCAAATTTTAGACTAGAATTTTACTAGTTCCCTCTGTTAATTGATTTTACTATTAATAAATTAAGCCATATCTCTAGAACCCAAAAATAGCAATATCATTGGTATAATATTCTTCATAAAAAGCCAACCTGTGAAATATTATTGAATATTTACTGAATTACTAAGTAAATACCTTATTGGGAAATTCATTATTTGTAAGCAAAGGTCAGGAATGAAAAGAGAAAGTCACTAAATATACTAAATAAAAATATTTCTATGAGGTAAACTGACTTCGTAACACAAAACTTATGGAAGATGTCTATACATTCAGAGACAGTACATTTGTGTTCATTAACTATTGTCATTTTGCTTTACTTGAACTTTTTCTATGTGAAAAACAAATTTTTACTTTAGGAATCAAAATTTAACTTTATAAAAAAACAGGTAATGACTCTATGGGGAAGGTGTAGACTGACTTTGGGTCTAGTATAATTTTTCAGGATTTAGGGTACAGCTCAGTGGGAGAGCATGAGCTTAGCATGCACAAGGCCCTGGGTTTGATTCCAGCACCAAGAAAAACAAAACCAAAAAAACAAAACCAAAAGATTGCTTTTCCTCTGTCCCTCTTCATTAAGAGCTTTTACTCCCTTAATAACCGTTACCTTTGGTGAGCGGCTTTTTTTAATTGTTTCTTGATTTCTTTGGAGCCTTTCAATCAAGGGTATGGCAAAAGAGAATGTCTTTCCTGTTCCTGTCCGGGCTTGAGCAATTAAATCTTTTCCTTCATATACAGGACCAAAGGTTTTAACTTGAATAGGAAAGAGATATGTTACCCCTCGACCTGTAAAATGAGATTTCATTAAAATTTGTGACTTGCATTAGGAAAAAATAAATTCATTTGAAAATGACAATCTGTATTCCTCCATGACTGCCTAAAGACACACTACCTAGTAATGGTTACAATTATTCCTACCCCTAACAGGAATTAGAATAAAATGGTCTGGTTTGACAAATAAAGATAACTCTTACAGTTAAAACAAGTCAGAATAATGAAAAGAATGGTGTAGAAATAACTGCAATTAAAAAGAGAGGGCTATTTTTTTAAATTCTTTTGGTAGGAAAAGGAATCAGTTTTATAAAATTAGCAGATCTTCAATGACATGAAAAATCACAGTACCTTTTAGAAGCTTTATAGTCTCCTCAGAAATGGAAAAATTAGAGAAGGCTCCTTCCTTTTGTTCACGTGTTAGAGTCTGTCAAAAATGAAACCAACATTCTAAATAATAAAATTTATACTGACTTTTACTCATTTTTAGAGTGAAAGACGGGGCTTCCCATCTAGTCCTTCACATCGCTTGGGCTGGTCTCAAACATGCTTTGCAGCAAAGGACGGCCATAATTCTGATTGCATCCACCTCAAATAGTACTGGAATCACAGTTGTACATAGCCAAACATTTCCATAAATGGCAAGCATACTTATTTTTCACACACACACACAAATATGAATCTCACTAACCCTGGCAGCTCTGAAACTTGCTAAGTAGACCAGGGTGGCCTCAAACTCAAGAAACACCTACCTCTGCCTCCCAAGTGTTAGAATTAATGACATACACCACCATGCCAAACCGCATAAAATATTTTCAAAAGCAGATTTTCATTCTTTTGTATCCTTTTAAAAAACTATGTTTAAATTTATGTGTCTGTGTGTGCACCACATGTGTGCAGGTGCCCAAGGAAACCAGAAAGGTGCCCTAGAGTTAGAGATCCAGAGTAATAGGGAGTTGTGAGCTGTCCATTGTGGGCACTGAAAATAAACTGTGTCCTCTAAGAGAACAGCATGCACTCTTACCTACAAAACACTCTCTGCTCCATTATTTTTTAATGGAATATGATATATACCTCTGCAATCTTGTTCAGATGATAGCATAACCAGGAGAAGTTATCTGATGCAGATCACACTATTATTAGTTTTTTAATATAAATATATACATACATATATGTAAATTTGAATTTTGTTGTTTGTTTTTAGAGACAGGGTTTCTCTGTGTAGCCTTGGCTGTCCTGGAACTAGCTTATCTATAGACTAGGATGGCCTCAAACTCACAAAAATTCACTGGCCTCTGCTTCCTGAGTCCTGGGATTAAAGGTGTGTGCCACCACTGCCAGCAGGAATAGCTGTGTTCTACTGCACACACAGCATATTTTAGTTACTAAGTGACCATTATTAGACATGTAGGTTATTTAGACTTTTTGCTAAGATCAATATTATACTTAATTCATATAACTTTGTACACAGCATAATCATACCCTTAGCATAAATTCTTAAATGCAGAATTCGTGAAATCTAATTTGACAGGGCTTGAAATACAGCTCAGCAGTTAAGAACACATTTTATTCTTGCGGAGGACCTGAGTTTAGTTCCCATATCCCATGTCAAGTGGTTCACCAATATCCAAGGGATCCAACACCCTCTTCTGGCTTCCCTGCACACTCACAGTCATGTGACATAGACTCATACAAACACAAATAAAAAAATTAATAATCAGTTAACATTGCATTAGGAAAACTTCAACAAAGTCAGGTGCAATCTGTACATTCTACTAGCAAAACAGATTTATAGTCAATTAACGTGTAAATAACAAATTAACAAGCAGAAAAATATGGACCAGCAATACAAAGATTCACCTCTTTCCATAATACTCCATGGGTTTCACATAAACTAATCTCAGTGCCTATACCACGGTTTCATCCCTAGCACAGCATAAAGAAATAATGGAGAGGGCTTAAATTATTAGCTATTATCAAATTAAAGGTTATAATAGTTATTATCAAAGAGAGACCAGGCACAGTAGTGCATGCTTTTAAAACCAGCACTCAGGAGGTACAAGTTGAGTGCCCAGCACCCATGTGGTAGTTCACAACCATCTCTAACTCCAGTTCCAGAAATCTGACACCCTCTTATGGCTTCATAGGCATCAGACATGTACATAGTGCACATATATACCTACAAAAAACCACTCAGAAGAGGGGGGGGAACCCTTTTAAAAAGAAAGTAACTATCCTAAGTATCGCAGCTATAAGGCCATGGTATGGCAGACAGCTGGGCATGATGATGGAACAGCACCTTTAATCCCAGCACACGGGATGCAAAGGCAGGTGAATCTCTCTGAACTCAAGACAAGCCAGGGTTACTGAGTGAGACCCTGCCTCCAAAACCAAAAAAAGTCTACATGGTGGTATACACCTGTAATCTCGCACTTGGAAGGCAGAGTCAAAAGGACACAGTCCAAAATCATCTTCAGCTACCTGGAAAATTTAAGACTAACACGGCTACTATATGAGACCCCATCTTAAACTAATGAAGAAACACAACTACAGCAGGTCTTGGAGCAGAGTCTATACTAAGCATGTCAACTCTAATTCCCCAAATCTAATAGCCAGAGAAACTCTGTCTCAAGAAAAAAAAATATAGGAAGTAGGGTAGCAGCAAGTTGGTTCAGGTCAAAGGCACCTGCTGCTAAGCTTAACAACTTGAGACCAGAAGGAAAAGTGACTTAACCACACACTAAATGTGTGTATGTGTGTGTGCCTAAAAAGACAATACAATGAAAGAAACAAGGACTGAAGTGGAAAAGGCTCAGGTTTCAGTTATACTGGTTCTCTGGTTCAAATAAGAACATTAGACACACCAGGCAGTGGTGGTGCACACCTTTAATCCCAGTACTCGGGAGGCAGAGGCAGGCAGAACTCTGTAAGTTTGAGAACAGCCTGGTCTACAGAGTGAGTTTCAAGACTAGCTCCATATATAGCTACTGGGAAACCCTGTCTTGAAAAAACAAAAAAACAAACAAAAAGAACAAAGAACATTAGACACTAAGCAGGAAATACTATGGAATCAATTCTAATGAACCTAAAAGATCATGTCAGCCTCCATTTTAAAGACAACACCATATGCAAATATTATGTGTACCTCCTCCACTTTATCACTTGATTTATGAGTAGAATTTTCGAAGGATGACACTCTCTTTGACCTTTTCTCATACACATCAGCATCTCCGTTTGGTACGTCTTTTCTTCTTGACTTATGAGATGGGGAGAAATCATCGGAAAGTCTACTAAGTCCTTCTTCGGTGTCTCCATTTAGCTTCTCTCTTATTTTAGCTTTTTTGGGCTTGGGAGCATCAGCATCCAGTTCATCTGTAACACCATTTTCTCTTGTTTCTGTTTTCTCATCTGATTCATAATGGTGCCTTGACTTCCTTCTATCACTCTGCAGACAAAGAAGGAAACTGTGCCAAGCTCTCCTTTTAGGACTCTAAAGCTCAAGTAAGACTCCCCATTGGCTAAGCTCAACCTACAGTTACACTCTACCTGCAAGAAATCCAGACTGGTTAGTTAACACAGGGTCTACATCTTACCTGCTTCAATTTGTCATGCCATCTCTTGCCTTTCCAAGACTCGGTCTCTAGAACATTTCTAATCCCATCCTAAGACTTTTAGGAATGTTAAATAGTTCCTCCTCAGGAAAAGAATGAAGTCTCAAAACTATAAATTAAGATGCAAATAAAAACTAACATCTCCAAAAGGGGAAAAAATATGTATTGAGTACCTACCCATCATTGTGTAATGTTTTCGGCTTATCTTGTTTAAATCTTCATAACAACCCTATCAGGGAAGTACAGGTGCATAATCCCTTATCCGAAATTCCGAAATCCATAAAGCTCTGAAAACCGAAAGTGTTTTTGTAACTTATATGGAGACAAAACCTTATCTGATCTGAATTCATTCGATGGCAAAATTTGACAACTAACGTGAAGCTACTTATAGTCTTTATTGATCCCATTCAGTATGACTATCCATATTTAATATTAAGGCTGCAGGTCCCAACCCTTCTAATGATTTCCAGTTATTTCAAAATACATCTAGCTCCAATGATTTTGGATAAGGGATGGTGAACCTGTATTATCTTTGCCAGTTTGTAGATGAAGAAGCAGAATTTAAGAGGTCAAATGTTTGCCAAAGGTTCTGCAGATGGAAGTGGACGGAATGGAATGTAGCCCTGTCTGACCTGAAAGTCTATGTTCTTTTCACGTCATGCTTCCTCTCTGAATTGTGTGTTCTGCTTTGAGACATGTTCTCATGTAGCTCAGGGTGGCCTTCAACACCATTTTCCTGCCTTCACCTCCCAAAAGCATGGAACAGGTATTTTGTACTTAATATAGACATAGTTCTCCTTGAACTCTGATAGATTAAAGAGAAATAAAACAATTTAATTTATATAAAACCAGTTGTTACACTTCCGTAGGATTATAACCCTGAAAATTAAGGCTGTTTAGGTTAACAGAGTAACAAAAAAGGCAACACCAAGGCACAGTTCTGCAACTTCAGTTTTTAAATGCAAAACCAAGACTAGAGGGGTTAAGAGCACTAGCATTGGCTGCTCTTCCACTCAGGTTCACTTCCCAGCACCCACAGAGCAGCTCCAGGGGATATGACAGCCTCTTGTGGCCTCAGAGGACACCCATGCACTTGGTACATAAACATACACACAGGCAAACCATCCATACACATTAAAAAGAAAAAAATTGTTTCCCTTTAAATACCAAACTGAGGAGGCTTTTTTGTTTTTTGTTTGTTCTTGTTTTTTTTTTAGTATTTTTTAATATTTTTTAATATTTACAGATCACAAAAGATGATTTGGAAATTTAGTCCTTCAGAGTCCCTTGGTCAAGTAAATAAATAAATCACTTGCTTCAGAAAAGATTAGATAGCAATACTTCATTATACTAAAAACTACAAGCACCAAACTTTCACCACTGATACAATTTAAGTGCTTTAGCATACAATTTTCTCATTCATAAAAGTTGAGAAAACTGAGTAATATGTGAAAACGCCTTTAGAAAAAGTGCTACATCATTTGATTTTTAATTTAACTGCACTCCCAATAGTAGTAAGTCCTATAGAAAAGCAAGATTACTTAAAGAGGCAGTCCTGGGCTTTGAATTGCTCCAGGACCCCGCACTTTTGGGAGAAGATGGAGCAAGTCAATGAGACAGCTTGAAGTACAAACCCTGTAACATCCCAAAGTGCTGACTCCGCTACTCTATACTGGAGCCACAGGGCCTGATACTGTCTCTTGCTTCCATTGCTCTGTATGTCTTAGTGCTTAGCTCTCAACCTTCTTCAGGGTTTCCTCTTCCTCATCCTCGGCAGAAGCTCAAGTTTTTTGCCTTCAACACACACTTCCTGCCTCTTCTCTACCTTCATTCACTTTCTAAGAACATGAATTCCCTATCTCAATATATCCAACCCAAAATTCTTGTCAGACCTGGCCTAATGTTCTATTTATGCTAGTTCATATTCCAGTCCATTTCCAAATCTCTAGTTCTCCTTCATGAAGGGCAATCAACAAGTATAATATTGCTTGAGAATTTGCCAGGGAAAGCTTTCAACATGAAAGAATATAGAAAAATGTAAGGATACACAAAGACACCATTATGTTCCTCAAGAATCTTTGGGCGATATTCAGGATATACTAAGAAAAAACTAACTTTACAAGGAAACACGTTTTTAAAAAAATCACAAGGATAACAGTGGAGCAAGACCTTGAAGGGGAATGAGATTATTGTGCACTGTATGGTTGGGAAAATACAAACATTACCTAGACCAGGAAGGATCTTAACCCGCTTCCATCTCGGAGAGGAGAGCTATAGCGTCTGCCTCACTGCCTTCTACCCAGCATCCTGTTGTTTATTCCGCCTACCTAATTTTTTGTCCTATCAAAGGGCCAAGGCAGTTTCTTTATTAACCAATGAAAGTAACACATAGACAGAGGACCCTCCTCCATCATAAAGATTTAGGTGTGAAAGGGAAAATAATCTTTTCAAGAGGAACTAAGATTAAAGTGATTGTTTGGAGATTAGACTACTAATCTACTCCAGGTACCTACAGTAGTAAAATTCAAAGCCTTGGGAGTTATTATTTAAGGGGCAAAGAGCTTCAGCTTTGGAAGATACAAAGGTTCGAAAGATGGATGGTAGTCATGACAGCAGAGCGCCTCTACTACACTTGGTGACACCTGGTTTACACACGTAAAAATGGTGAAAATGTGGGCAATGGAAGTGGGCAAGGTCAAACCCCTGAAACTAGAAGTGACAAGATGTAACTCCTAAATTTAGTACATTTGACAAAAGCAGAAAAACGGGGGTGGGGAATAGAGCTCAATGCTGGGCATTTGTCAGGCATGGTAGTTCAATGCCCATTAGGAAGATGGCATTAAAGGAAGAAGGAAGCAAGACTGGTTGGCTATAATATAAAATTCACCTTGGTGCTAAGTCCTAAGGATACTCCCTCCCTGATCCCCGGCGTGCTACAGAATAAATATTTTATCAGATTTCATCTTTCCCACAGTCACTTTTATCCTCTTCAACTCTTTTTTTTCCTCCAGGTCAAATGTCTCCAGTAAAAATTTTACCTGTGCATTTTCTTAGCACCTTAAGATCCTCTATTGTTTCGAGTTTTTTGATTTTTGTTTTTTCTTCCTTTTCTTTTTTTCGGACGGAGGTGGGGGTAGAGCCTCTAAAAATTCCTCTACAGGCTCCTGGTGGGCAGGGCCCATTTTTGCATATTTAATTAGCTTAAGCTCCTTGGTACTCAGCAAAGAGTCAGGCACAAATTAGACTCAATAAATACCTGTGGATTGAAAATACTGACAGTAAGGGCTATTTATAATACAACCCCCACGAACTCCATCACAGCCAAACCCTGGTTGTGCCACTATTCCTTAAGCCTCGATTACCCAATCATGGAGGACTGTAAACCTAGGTAGCCTTCCCCAAGACTGCTGCAGACACGACACCGCGACAGAGAAGCAACACATAGGCAAAGCCATCATCTTTCTTAATTATGTTCTTCGAAGGCCCCGGCAAACCAAATGAAGGGCCTCGCCGCCGAAGAAAGGGGAAAGGAGCAGATTCCGCGGCGATGGGAGCTCGAGTCTGCCCATCTCTTGGGAAGAGATCCAGGCGCAAGGGCCGCCGTCGGGCTGAAGTGTCACGGAAGCCGGGCCGAAGCCTAGGTCCGGGAGGGTGGCGATGGGGATGGTCCCCGGGGCCTCAGAGGGCCGAGCACGGCCAGGGGCAGCCTTCCCTCGGGAGCTCGCACCCGGTACTGACAGGTCGTCCCCTTCAGGGACCGCTCCCCTCCCCGCCCAGGCCAGCGCAGCCCGAGGGAGGCGCGGCCCAGCCGCAGCGCACCTTTTGCCTGTCCTTCTTCTGGCTCTCGGACTCTTCCAAGGGTGCCTCGAGCTCCATGATGTCCCCCCAGAGGAGTTTCCCGGGCATTACTGGCCGCCGCCACCTCCCGCCGGGTGCGGTGGCCACGACCACCTACGGACACCGACAGCGTGAAAGGAAGCGGGGGCTGGGCGGCCGCCGGCCAGGGCCGTGCGTCACTTCCGGGCCACGCACCGCACCGCGGGAGCAAAGCAGCCCGAACTCTCCGGGAGGAAAC
Source organism: Alexandromys fortis (assembly GCF_014885135.2). NCBI lineage: Eukaryota > Metazoa > Chordata > Mammalia > Rodentia > Cricetidae > Alexandromys > Alexandromys fortis. The sequence continues at coordinate 18,066,993 of NW_026067892.1, read as the reverse complement.
GCCTCCAGAAAGCCGCAACCTCCCTCAGCCAATGAAAACGCCGAGAGGCCCCGCTGGGCCCGCCCACTCTCTCAAGTGACAGGCGGCTCCAGAACACGGGCCAATCTCCGGGAAGGACTCTTGCGCCGGAGGCGCAGCACGAAGAATTCCAAGGCTCCCCCTCCCCCTCCGGGAACACCTTCCTTCCCAGCATGCCCTGCAGGGCCCGAGCAGCCCCCTCACGGGCGGTAGGGAAGAGGGGCTGACGCGCCGTGCATCAGCTCCGTGGGCCAGCACGCGCCGGGGCCGGCCAGAGCGCCACGCGCCGTCCAGCCATTCGCCGCCGGAAACTGCAGCCCTCCGCCCCGCCCCCCGCAGTGGGTGGAGCGTTGCGTCTAACGGCTCGGCGGGTGGACGAGCACTGTCGTTGAAGCTGCGTGGGGGTCTGCCGGCTCGGCTGGGTCTGCGGCGTTAGGTTATGGCTTCAGTTTAGTTCCCAGGCTCCACAGAAGAGACAGAACCCACCTGAGAAAGGAATTTGTCCAAAGCCAGTCAGTAGCTCCGGCGGGACTAGAGAACTGCTCAGAATCCAAGATGGGCACACCAGTCTCAGCTATAGTTTCTGGGAGTGGGAAGGCGATTGCTCCTATGAAACAGAAGGAACAGAAAAAAAAAAAACCCAAAGGAACCTAACAAAAGCAAACCCAATGTGTCTGACAGACTTATTTGTAATAAGTACTTTTAATTTTACTGATCGGGATTGACTGCCTCTGAGTTAACAAACTTACACAAAAGATATGTTAGTAGCGGCGGATTGACTTCTTGGTCTCTGTGTGTGTTCACAAAGACTGGCATCAATCCCCAGTACCTCTCAGGCCAGGCTATCAACTGAACAACCCCAGTCCTTAAACCTGTGTTATCATTAGATGATCGCTTCATTCATTCGATCAGCTATTTCATTCCGGAGGGGAGCTAAGACACAGAACTGAGATGTCGGCCAAGGGGCATTCTTGCAAGCCACATGTTACTGTCCAATGCAGCGGCCTTGTAATTTGAGACCAAACAGTCTTAGCGAAACTGCAGATGGCTACATGCCCTGAGTTTGGGGGGCTGGACGTGAATAATCGGGATCGCAATATTCACAGTATTAAGTTTGTGTGATAGCTTCGGGACTTGGTGTGATTAAGGAACGACCTAGAAGTCCATGCTTGTTTATTTGAATGTAGTTTTATGGATTCAATTCTGTGAACAGGTGTGTTCAAGGATTGATGGTGGGGGAAAAAAAGCTTTTCCCAAAGGTTAGAGGAATACATAGGTGTCTCTTTGTCTAAATCTTTATAAATCTAAACCACTTCTAAATCTAGCCTGTTGTCTCACACCCACACCCAGCTCTACAGTGGCAGTCATTGTGCCCCACGACAGAATATGGTATACATAGGAACCACACGAAAAACAGGGATAAAGAAAACAGATGCAGGGTTGGGGATTTAGCCCAATGGTAGAGCGCTTGCCTAGCAAGTGCAAGGCCCTGGGTTCGGTCCTCAGCTTCAGGAAAAAAAAAAAAAAAAAAAAAAAAACGGATGCTGCTTTCTTGTGGTTAAAGGCCAGACAGATGAAGGAAAATTTTAGCTTCTTGGGATCCTATTTTTGATATTCTCATGGAAAGCCTGAAAAGGAAAAGCCTAAGATCTCTACTCCCTCCTCAAGTGACTTCTTCCAAAATGACCTCCTGGAGGGACACTAGCCCACTCACGCATGTAGCTGTGGCAGGCCTTGTCTTTCTCCCCATACCCCTCTGCCTTGCTGAAAACGGTTAGATTACATTCCTAAGGCTAGGCCCAGAGGTCTAGTCCCTTATTGGCCACTTCGTCCTGCTAGGCTTACTATCAAATGTTGATATCCAGCAATCAAACGCCCCCTTTGGCTCACCTAATTAACATGCCCAACTAAAATTAAACACCTCACCTTACCTCACCTTAACACGGAGGGGGGGGGGGCTTTACCTCTGGGCCAAGTCTGTCTCCTCTCCATCCTGAAGCTGTTCTTTGCTCCTCTGGGATAAAGACCCCTGTTCCTTTCCCTCCTTCCTGGTTCCCTGTCTCCTTTACCACCACATCCTAGCCCATTATAGTGCAGAGTTCCCTTTTTCTGCCTGTGAGGTCATTCGCTGCTGTTTTTCTCCCCTGCTTAAGAAAGGCTCTCTGCAAAAGCAGGTGTCTAATCTGGGGCTGAGAGGATGGGCCTGCTCCCTGCACTCGTGCTTCCAAAGTCCTAAACTCCCCGAACCAACACATGGATCTCTATCTAACCAGGCGGAAAAGGATAGTATAAGCCTAGACTTGAGTAACCTGCCCAAGGAGTGGAAGACCTAGTAGCCATCAGCTTAGCTTAATCAATTAGGAAACCTGGGAACGGGAACTATAATTTTAAAATTCAATAAATGGGTTGGAGAGATGACTCAGTGGTTAAGAGCATTGGCTGCTCTTCCAGAGGACCCGGGTTCAATTTGTAGCCCCACATGGCAGCTCATAACCGTAACCCTAGTTCCAGGGATTCCACATCCTCACACAGATGTGCTTCAGGCAAAACCCACTGCACAAAATAAAAATAAATCATTAAAAAAAACCTCAATAGACTTATGTCTGCTCATAAGATTTGGACCCAATGGGAATTAAAACAGGACTTTTCTCATCGCTGTGACCAAATATCTGCGAAGGACTGCAAGGAAGGGTTTCCTATTGGCTCCTAGTTCACGGGTAACACCCATTCTGGCAGGGCAGTTGTGGCAGGAGGTATACAGGCAGCTGGCCACATTCCATCCACACAACATAGAGTGATGTGGCTCACCTAACTTTTCATTCCGTCTGGCAACCAGTGTGGGTCTTCCCACATCAATTACCCAAATATACTCCCTCACAGACATGCCCAGAGGATTTCCTCCAAGGTGACCTAGATCCTGTGAAGTTGACCATCAATATAAATCATCACAGACATCGAGTCAAAACACAATCGTCAATTTGTGGGATCAGGTGATCGATCATCCTGTTCCAGCCTCCCTAGTGCCTGGAACTACAGGCAGGAACCATGTGCCTAGGTCCAAATATAACTATCGAAACATTGTTATAGACCACATATTTTCATGTAATTTGTTTTAGATAAGAGTTTGGGGCTGGAGAGATGGCTCAGTGGTTAAGAGCACTGCCTGCTCTTCCAGAGGACCTGGGTTCAATTCCCAGTAACCACATGTTGGCTCACAACTGTCTGTAATGAGATCTGGTGCCCTCTTCTGGCCTGTAGGCAGAACACTGTAAAAATAAATATAAGAGTTTTACAAAGTAGCCCTAGAAGATCTGGAACTTGCTAGAGGACAAAACTGGCCTCAAACAGAGATCTGCTTGCTTCTACCTCCTCAGTGCTGAGATTAAGGCATGTGCCACAGTGCCTGGCTTTAATTTCTTTGCTTTTGTGTGTGTGTGTGTGTGTGTGTGTGTGTGTGTGTGCAGAAGTTCTCTTTCTACAACGTGTGTCCTGGAGATTAAACTCAGACTGTCAGCCTCAGTGGTTGATGCCTTTACCAACGGAACCGTCTTGTTGATCGTATTTTCTAACTATCCTAAAATAGGTGTTGATATAACCTGAAAGGATAAATTCTGTGTTCTTTTCTGGCTATTCTCTCTCTCTCTCTCTCTCTCTCTCTTTTTTTTTTTTTTTTTTTTTTTTTTTTTTTTTTTTTTTTTTTTNTCTGTAGCTTTTGGTTCCTGTCCTGGAACTAGCTCTTGTAGACCAGGCTGGCCTCGAACTCACAGAGATCCGCCTGCCTCTGCCTCCTGAGTGCTGGGATTAAAGGCGTGCGCCACCACCGCCCGACTTCTGGCTATTTTCTATCAAAGGTTCTATAAAAATCCCTTTGTCCTTGGCCTTAGCTTATTAAACTGTGTGACTTTTAGGATTTAAAAACAAGGGACTATTTCTAAGTTTGCCGCTCTGGTCATTTCCAAAATTACTTTTGCCCATAGTTATAAAAAAGGTAAAGACCTATCAAACGACATCTAGCACTTTGAAGGTGGATGTAAAACTTTCCTCACATGAGGAAATAAAACACTTAGGATTATGATATGGAAGTGAATGGGCAGTTACAAGTTGATGGAGACAGTGGGGGCAGAGATTGTTGGGAGTGATAAGGAGAAGCAAGAGGGCATATGACCTTAGCCCATTTACCTTTTGTTGTGATGCCCAGCAAAATTCTTCAAAGACCTCGAAAGAACGGTACTCAACTTCATTTGGAAAAGCAAAAAACCCAGGAGAGCCAAAACAATCTGGCGGCATCACAATCCCCGACTTCAAACTCTACTACAGAGCTACAGTACTGAAAACAACCTGGTATTGGCATAAGAACAGACAGGAGGACCAATGGAACCGAATATAAGACCCAGATATCAATCCACACATCTTCAAACACCTGATCTTTGATAAAGAAGCAAAAAATATCAAATGGAAAAAAGAAAGCATATTTAACAAGTGGTGCTGGCATAACTGGATATCAACATGTAGAAGAATGAAAATAGACCCATATCTATCATCATGCACAAAACTCAAGTCCAGATGGATCAAAGACCTCAACATAAAGCCAGCCACACTGAACCCCATAGAAGAGAAAGTGAGAAGTACACTTGAACGCATTGGCACAGGGAACCACTTCCTAAATATAACACTGAGAGAATAAATGGGACCTCCTGAAACTGAAAAGCTTCTGTAAAGCAAAGTCATGGTCAACAAGACAAAACGACAGTCTACAGAATGGGAAAAGATCTTCACCCCCACATCAGACAGAGGTCTGATCTCCAAAATATACAAAGAACTCAAGAAATTGGACACCAAAAGATCGCATAATCAAATAAAAAAAATGGAATACAGACCTAAACAGAGCGCTCTCAACAGAGGAATCTAAAATGGCTGAAAGACACTTAAGGAAATGTTCAACATCCTTAGTCATCAGAGAAATGCAAATCAACACAACTCTGAGATTTCATCTTAACACCTGTAAGAATAGCCAAGATGAAAAACACTGATGACAACTTATGCTGGAGAAGTTGTGGGGAAAAGGGAACACTTCTGCATTGCTGGTGGGAGTGCAAGCTGGTACAACTACTTTGGATGTCAGTGTGGTGATTTCTCAGAAAATTAGGAACCAACCTTCCTCAAGACCCAGTAATACCACTTTGGGGTAAATATCCAAAGGATGCTCAATTGTGCCACAAGGACATATGCTCAACTATGTTCATAGCAGCTTTGTTTGACATAGCCAGAACCTGGAAACAACCTAAATGCCCGTCAATCAAGGAATGGATAAGAAAAATGTGGTAATTTACATAATGGAGTACTACACAGTAGAAAAAAATGACAGCTTGAATTTTGCAGGACAATGGATAGAGCTAGAAAACATTATTTTGAGTGAGGTAACCCAGACACAGAAAGACAATTGTCATATGTACTCACTCATAGGTGGTTTTTAAACATAAAGTAAAGAAAGCCAGCCTACAAACCACAATCCCGGAGACCTTAGACAACAATGAGGACACTAAGAGAGACATAGATCTAATCTACGTGGGAAGTAGAAAGTAGAAAAAGACAAGATCTCCTGAGTAAATTGGGAGCATGGGGACCTTGAGGGAGGATTGAAGGGGGAAGGGGAGAGGCAGGGAGGGGAGCAGAGAAAAATGTAGAGCTCAATAAAAAAACAAAAAACAAAAAAACAAAACAAAATAAAAAACCACCTGTTGTTAGCCAAGTAAGGACAGTAATGCAAAAAACTTGATTAGCAAAAGCAACAAACATCACTGTAGAAGTTAGGTGCAGAGGTGCTCACCCTTAAATGATTGTTGTTGCTGCTGCTGCTGCTGCTGCTGCTGCTGTTTGGCTTTTTGAGACAGGGTCTCAGGTTGCCTAGACTGGTCTTGAACTCACTATGTAGCTGAAGTTTTCATTAAAGCGCCCATGTGCTGCCTCTTGCCTTCTCTGCTAGAATTAAAGGTGTGTGCCACTGTGTCCAGCTTCGCCATTTCGCTAGTAAATAGTTTTGTGAGTTTAAAAAAAATGTATTTTTAATTACATGTATTTATGTGTATGGGTATATGTATGTGAGTGTCTGGGCAGGCCAGAAGAGGCCATAAGATTCCCTGGAAACCACCCTACAGTCCTCTGTAGGAGCGAAACAGGTTTTCAGTCACTGGGCTTTCTCTCCAGCCCGGTTTTGCCTGTTTTGAATTGGGCTGTAGGAACCAGGACATCAGAGCCAGCATGAGTTACCCCAGAAGAGGGCACTGTCACCAAAGAACTGCCTGGAAGCTGCTGAGAAGCCCCTGAGGCTTCAGGAAGAGAGGCTGTGTGAGAGACAGGGTGCCCCCTTTCTTGCTTTATAGCTTCCTCCTGCCTGGTAGGCAACAGCCTCTTTCCTGTTTCCTGTCTCCTCAAGTCTGTAGATTCAGATAAGTCCTCCAGATGCAGCAGCAGGCCCTTCCTGTTGTTTCCAGAACAGAGCCCACAAGTCCCAGTAGCATGTTTGCTAATTACATTCAGCGATGGGTTCGCAACCTAAGAACATACACATGTAGTTTAAGAGCACACCGCATGGCAATCTATTATTGAGCTAGTGTAATTTCAAACTACTATCAATAATTTGATTAAAAAAGGTGCAGGGGGATATGGGGGAGACACGGGACTGGGGTAGGGGGATAACTGAAGAGATGACTTCTATTAATAGTACTTGTTCTTTTGAGGTGCTGGTGGTGCTTATGTCTTTAATCCCAGAACTTGAGAGGCAGAGGCCAGGAGAGCTCTGAGTTCAAGACCAGCCTGGTCTACAGAGTGAGTTTCAGTATGGCCAAGGCTGTTACATAGAGAAATCCTGTCTCAAAAACAAAACAACAGAAAAGCATAGGTGTTCTTACAGAAGATCAGGGGCCAATTCCCACCACTCACATGTAGACAGACTCACAGCTGTCTGTGACTCCAGTTCCAAAGGATCTGGCACCCCCTTCTGTCTAAGGACACCAGGTATGCATGTGGTAAGCACAATAATTGTGTGTAAAACATTCATATGCATAAATCTAAAGAGTTTTTAAAAGTGTGCATGTGTAGCCGGGTGGTGGTGGCGCACGCCTTTAATCCCAGCACTCGGAAGGCAGAGGCAGGCGGATCTCTGTGAGTTCGAGACCAGCCTGGTCTACAAGAGCTAGTTCCAGGACAGGCTCCAAAACCACAGAGAAACCCTGTTTTGAAAAACAAAACAAAGAAAAAAAGTGTGCATGTGTGTGTGCTCATGTGATGGAAGTCTGTGTGCACCTGACACGGTGTGCTCCTGGAGATGCCAGGACAACTCTGTGAAGTGCCCCATGACCCATTCATAGCTTAGAAATAGGTCATACACTTGTGATCATTAATAAAGACAATAACATATAAATAATAAAACCACAAAAATTACATTTGTTATGGCATTATGCGCAGAGGTCAGAGGACAGCGTCAGAGAGTCAGTTCCTTCCTTCCACTGTGAGTCCTGGGGATTGAACTCAGGTCGTTGGGCTTAGGAGCCTTAACCCACCGAGCTTTCACGGGACCTTTGTTGAATTTTAAAAATGTGTTTTACTGTAAAGAAAGAGAATATAAAATGAGACATTTGACATTGTATTTACTAGTGTGTGATTGTGTGGTAAGAGAACAAAATTTGGGAGTCGGTTCTCTCCTTCCACTGTGTAGATCCCAGGAGTTGAACTCAGGTTGTTAGACTTGGTAGCAAGTGCCTTTACCCACTGAGCCATTTCATGAACCCATTGCATTTGATACTATAAACTACTTAATGTCAAAATTATAAAGCTTTTTTTTTCGAGACAGGGTTCAAAATTATAAAGATTTTAACAACTGGTCTCAAGTTACCCATCTTACCTCCAAAGCAAATGATGTTGATGAAGTCCACATCAACACTTAATAGAAATCCCATGAATTGGGGGTGATTTATGGGCTCGTAAGAAATTCAATCTTGCTATTACAAACAATGCTGCTATAAACATAGTAGAGCATATACTTTTGTTGTGTGATAAGGCCTCTCTTGGGTATATTCCCAAGAGTGGTATTGCTGGGTCCATGGGTAGGTTGATCCCAAATTTCGTGAGAAACCTCCACACTGCTTTCCAGAGTGGTTGCACAAGTTTGCATTCCCACCAGCAATGGATGAGTGTACCCCTTTCTTCACAACCTCTCCAGCAAAGGCTATCATTGGTGTTTTTGATTTTCGCCATTCTGACAGGTGTAAGATGGTATCTTAAAGTTGTCTTGATTTGCATTTCCCTGATCGCTAAGGAAGTTGAGCATGACCTTAGGTGTCTTTTGGCCATTTGAACTTCTTCTGTTGAGAGATCTCTGTTCAACAAAAAGCCTGGGTCAAAACTGGTCTCGCTGAACATAGCGGACAAGGAGGACTACTGAGACCTCAAGAACAATGGCAATGGGTTTTTGATCCTACTGCACTTATTGGTTTTGTGTGAGCCTAGGCAGTTTGGATGCTTACCTTACTAGACCTGGATGGAGGTGGGTGGTCCTTGGACTTCCCACAGGGCAGAGAACCCTGATTGCTTTTTGGGCTGACGAGGGAGGGGGACTTGATTGGAAGAGGGGGAGGGAAAGGGGAGGCGGCGGTGGGGAAGAGACAGAAATCTTTAATAAATAAATTAATTAATTAAAAAAAAGAAATTCAATCTTGTTGAGAGACATGATGCCTTTAATTTTCAAATAAATTTCCTTGATGCAATGACACCTCATTGAAGGTGAGTTTGGGGTGGTAATTTCATGATAATCTTTTTCAAGTTCCTCTCCTTTATCTACCATCACAGGGCAGGGCACCATCCAGACACATTGATAATGGAATATATTACTTGTACAAATCTACTTAGTGTGTGTTAATGGCACTAAAGAAGATATTTCTTAAATTGGGCCATGGTGGTACACACCTTTAATCCCAGCATTCGGGAGGCAGAGGCAGGAGACCAGCCTGGCTCTACAAGAGCTAGTTCCAGGACAGTCTCCAAAGCTACAAAAAAACCCTGTCTCAAAAAACCAAAACACCAAAAAAAAAAAAAAAAAAAGAAAGACATTTCTTTCAACAGTGACACTTGTCACCAGCACCACTAAGAAAAAGGGATAGTGGAGGTGTAATGGCAGGCTTCAGTGTGAACGTCCACCTCCAAGGCTTAGAAGAACCCTTGATAGGTCTACCATTTTCCCTTCCTTCCTTCCTTTTGAGGCAGAACCTCATGCAGCCCAGGCTAGTCTCAAAGTTGGCATAGCAAAGGATGACCTATGACCTTGAACTTCTAGGGCTCCTGCTTCCACTTGCGCAGAGCTGGGGCTTGAACCCAGGACCCTCCAGTGCCAGGCAAGCACTCCACCGTATGAGCTTCAATCCTCACCGCCCTCAAATTTCTTTCCATTTTCCAGTTTCTTCGATTCACTTGGCTGTAATCCAGTAGAAAAGCTGATTTTAGAACTATCCTACCTCCCCCCGGGACGTATTATATCTGATACAATCTCTATACATAGATTAACAAACTCACCATCAGTAAATGATTTTGTTGCTATTAAATATGCCCACTATATAGACAGCTTTTACCGTAGAATCTGAGTCTCACTTTTTTAAGAATGTTGAGGAAAAGGCCCTTGATTCATTCCTTTTCACCACATTCTCCTTCCAACACAATCCTTGTGCACACCCAATTTGGCAGCACGTTTTGTAAAATGCCTTTTAAGTCTTTGAAAACATGGCAAGTTCTCTATAAACTAAACAGAGTGTCTTACTACTATAGACACAGACATTAGACATCTGCCCACTTTTCACTTGGAGGAATTTTTTTTGTCTTATTTGGTTTTCCTTTTTGGAATGAATGTGACATTTTTAGTAAACATGGCTAAAAAAAAAAAAAACCCAAAACCAAAAACAAAATCAAAAAACCCTGATGTAGGAGGTTCGGCGCAGTGGAGGAAGGACCTTGAAAGCCCAAGGCCTGCCTCTTGCACCGGAACCACGACTGTGATATATTTGACCACGCAGCCATCAGGTGAGCTGCTTCTCAGCCACCACATCTTCATATTTTTCTGGATTTCACTTAGTGAAGTCTTTCTTGGAGACATGGTGGCCGGGGGACTGAAGCTGTAGGGCTTTGGCCATGTGGTCCTTATTCATTCTGCAGCTCGATCCGAATGAACATGATGCCCTGGGCAATGTGGACTCTGGCCATGGTGCTCTGTGACTTCCCAAAAGGACACGGCACACAGCATACCTGTCTGGACCTTGGTCTGAGGAGCCTATGAAACCAGAATCATGGATATTCACCAGAAATCCATCTCAAATGCCCCTTAAAGCAACACATACAAGCAATGGGTTGCATACATTTCTTTGTAGTCATTACACACACGGTCTCCGAGCTGTAGGGAACCACAGGTCTACGGACACAGGAGTTCTAGATATCCTTAGTCAACCCCACTTGGGGCCATTTGATTACCTACAGGCAGGCTGGAAAAAAGACCCTGGGCAGCGACGACCCAGGGAAGGATTCCTCTGGGAAATGGGCAACACATCGTATCAGTTCTTTCCGACAATGCTTTAATCTCCAAGTGTCTGTGCAGCCCTTTGTTCTCTGGGTTTTGTGTGAAATCCACTTAAGCTGAGCATTCCACATTCCTGTGGCTGATGAGAATGGCACTATATGTATTGGAGAAACCGATCAAGGAAAATTAAAGTTAATAACATTTAGTTAGAAAATGATAAATTATTTCATGTTTCTTTTATTGAAAAACCACAAAAATTTCTAGTAAAAGGCACTGAAAGCTGCTTTAAAATGGTAAAAAGGAAGAAAGTAATTAGAATACAATATGGTGGGGTTAATAATAGCACATATGTTCAGCTTTAGAGGATCCTTACATATCCAGTTCCTAAGAGTTCTCCAAAGTCAGTTAAAATTTTAATCCTGACATGGTGGTTTATGCCTGTAATCCCAGCACTCCAGAAGCAGAGACGGGGATTACCCATCGAGATCCAGGCCAGCCTGATCTACAGTGTAATACCACATCTGAAATACATTTGTTTTTAAGTTAGACGTTTATAACTGGGGTTAGTTGAAGCAAGGAACTGGATGTGAGTGTTTGCCTCTTCTTTATGCCGTCACAGTTCTGCAGAAAATTCTGTCTTCTCTTAAATCCATCCAAAACGGCTGAATTATTAGATGCCAGGCTCTGGGTCCTGAAGACATTAAAAGGGACAAGATTACTGTCTTCCAAAGGGACCTGGGATGCCACTCAGGGCGCTGTCATTTTGTGTTAGTTTGAAGCTTTATTAACACTAAGCCATACTTAACAAATCTAAGGTAGCCTTTCAAAACCAAGCCCGTTCTTCACAACTGAAAAGCCACACAATAGCACCCTAGTTATTTGACAGGTACTTTCAAAGAAGTTTGTGTTTTCTGAACATCGGTTCTCAAACCTCGCATCAAGTGTCAAACCTAGTGCCTGCTAGCCAGAAACATCTATCTCCCTAGTGGAATCAGTGTATCAGGTATAGCATCTTTCTTTTGGGAAGTCACAGGAAGGGGATAATGTTCTTGTTCTGGGGACTATGAGCTGTGTCCTTCCTTATCGAGCCCCATTTGTCTTGCTCCAGGACATCTGTTAAGTGCGTATCCTACACTTTGTACTTCTCTTAAAGTACTAACTATGTCTTGTCCATCTGACCTTAATCCTGAGCATCATAGCATAGAGTTGACGTTCAAATGCTGTTTTCCTTCTTCTTCTTCGTCTTCTTAATATCGGTAATGATTATAAGCCTCTTAAGAAACCCATAGCATGATCAGTTTTAAAAAATGGCTCTCTTGGAGCTGGAGAGATGGCTCAGTGGTTAAGAGCACTGACTGCTCTTCCAGAGGTCCTGAGTTCAATTCCCAGCAACCACAAGATGGCTCATAACCATCCATAATGAGATCTGGTGCCCTCTTCTCGCCTGCAGGCATACATGTAGACAGAACACTGTATACTAAATAAATAAACTTTATAAAAAAAATGGCTCTCTGCTCTTGCAGAAGAGCTGAATTCAATTCCAAATACCCATGTGAGACAGCCCATGAGTACCTGTCACTTAGGTTCCAGTGGATCTCAGGCTTCTAGTCTCTTGAGGGCACTCACACTCATGTGCATACATACACACACAGACACACACACACAATGCACATTATTAAAAAAAATACAGAACAGCAAGAAGTTGGGCCAGCAAGACAGCTAAGCGTTTAAAACTGTGTGCCATGAAGGCCTAATGATATCCAAAACCCACATAAAAAAGCCCAAGGCTCTCAGCCAGCCAGTGATGGCACAAGCAAGCGTTTAATCCCAGCACTCCAGAGGCAGAAGGAGATAGATCTCTGACTTTGAGGCCAACCTCGTCTAAAAGTGAGTTCCAGAACAGCCAGGGCTGTTCCAGAGAAAACCTGCCTTGAACCCCACCCCCCACCAAAAGCCCACAGGCCTTAACTGTAATGCCAGCAGTCCCGGGGCGAGCTGGAAAGTGGGGACAGAATAATTGGTCAGCAGACAGCGCACGGGCAGAAACAAAAGAGTGCCTCAAGGTGGAAGGAGAGAACGTGGCTCCCCCAAAGTAGTCCTCTTACTTCCACATGAACACTGTATATACACAGATGAACATGCACGTACAAACACATGTAAAAACTTCTTTATGGGATTGGTTAGATCAGTGGTTCTCAACCTTTCCCATGTTGTAACCCTTTAATAGAGTTCCTCATGTGTGGGACCACCCCCCCAACTATAAAATTATTTTCATTGCTACTTCATAACTGTAATGTTTTCTGATGGCCTTGTGAAAGGGTTGCTTGACTCCCAAAGTGGTCTCTGCTCAAATGTTGAGAATAGGACAGTTCTATTGGTTCAGCTGTTAAAAGCACTGGCTCCAGCCTGGCGGTGGTGGCGCACTCCTTTAATCCCAGTACTCGGGAGGCAGAGGCAGGTGGATCTCTGAGATTACAAAAAGAAACCCACTGGCTCCTCTTGCAGAGGACCTGAGTTTGGTTCCCAGCACCCACACAGCAGCTCATAACCATCCAGGGATCTGCTGCTCTCCTCTGGCCTCTGTGGAAACCAGCGCACCTGTGGTGCTCAGACATGCAGGCAAAGCACCCATACATACACATTTTTCCTCAATTAAAAAAGAGGAAATTAAGCTGGGCAGTGGTGGTGCATGCCTTTAATCCCAGTACTTGGGAGGCAGAGGCAGGCAGATCTCTGTGAGTTCGAGGCCAGCCTGGTCTACAGAGTGAGTTCCAGGACAGATTGCTGAGCTACACAGTGAGACCCCATCTCAAAGGAGTAAAATAAGTGAAAACAGAAAGTTGTGGGGCAGCCAGGTGCCTGCTGGGCTCATGCTCAGGCAGCCAGGTGCCTGCTGGGCTCATGCTCAGGCAGCCGGGCACTGCACCCACACTCGGGGAATGGCAGTGCTCACTTCCCTTTTTCCGTTTCGTTCCATCCAGGAGCCCAGCCCATGGGACAGTGCTGCCCACAGTCGAGATGGGAAAACCCATCTCAACTAACCTCATCTAGATAATCCTCACAAACATGTCTCCTGGGTGATGATGGCACCATCATACTCTGAGCTAACGCATCTTGGGTACATAGGAAAACTTTCTCAAAAATCTAAATATCACCCCACCCAAAACTAAATTAGCAAAACAGAAGAATAAAGAAAGACTTGGGAGAGTAATGTGGGAAGCTCACAAATTGGAAGCTACTCTGGTCAACATAAGAAGACCTTGTCTCAGAAATAAAAAGCAGGGGCTGGAGAACGGGCTCAGTGGTTAGGGACTCATGTTAACTCTGGCAGAGGACTAAAGTTTTGCTCTCACTGGGTGACTCAATTGCTTGTAATTCCAGCTCCAGGGGATCCAAAGCCACCTCTGGCATCCCAAAGGGACCTGCACACACAAGCAAATACCATACACACACACACATATATATATACTAATTAAAAAATTAAAGATCTGGCCCGGCGGTGGTGGCACACACGGTTTAATCCCAGCACTCAGGAGGCAGAGGCAGGCAGATCTCTGTGAGACATTCGAGGCCAGCCTGACCTACAGAGTGAGTTTCAGAACAACCAAGACTGATTAAAGAGAAACCCTGTCTCAAAAAAACAAACAAAAACAAAACAATAAAACAAAACAAAAAACAAAATGCAAAAAGACCAAAAAATGTAAAAATCTGAAAAAGCAAAACAAACTCCCAAGATCGCTGGTGAATGTATCGGTTGCAAGAGATCTAGGATAAACTAGGTGGAAAAAGACACATGACTGTGAATGACTTCTTGCTAAAAGATGGACTCTGTCTGCAGGTGTTTTGTCTGCAAATTCATTTGCATTCCTAAGGAGGGCATCAGATCCCAAGAGATATAACTGTAAACAGATGTGAGCTATCATGTATGTTCTGGGAATTGAACCTGCATCTTCTGGAAGAGCAGCCAGTGCTTTTAACTAACCACTGTGCTGTTTCTCCAGTCCCTGGCATTTTGTTAAATACTTGTATTTGTGTTGAGTGTGGTGGCACGTGCCTTTAATCTCAGCACTCATGAGGCACAGGCAGGCAGATTTCTGAGTTTGCGGCCAGCCTGGCCTTCAGAGCAAGTTCTAGGACAGCCGGGGCTACACAGAGAAACCCTGTCTCAAAAAACCAAAGAAAAAGTAAGAAAAAAATAGTGGGATCCTTACAAAGTTTAAAAACTACTTTGGGAAGGAGGGTAAGATGGTTGCCAATAGTGATAACCTGAGTTCTGTCCACAGGAACTGCACAGTGGAAGAGAGAACCAGTTCCTTCAAGTTGGCCTCTTACCTCCACACTCTGTTGTAGCACACACAGAGAGTTATTTAAAACCTTTTAATAGCTAGTTTTTGTGTGTGTATGTGTTTGTGGGGAGGGGGTTGAACCCAGGCTGGCTTTGAACCTGCTCTGCAGCCAAGGATGATCTTGAACTCCTGTTTCCACCTCTCACGTGCTGGAGGCTACCACCCATCCCCCACCCATGCTGGAATCAAACCCAGGGCTTTGTGCTTGCCATGCAAGCACGCTACCTGCTGGGCTACAACCCCAAACACGTCCGTATTATGTTTATGATACAAACAATTGTTATTTTAAGCAAGTGAGAAGTGGCCACATCCTTTACTTAACTCGGAGATCCAGGAATAGAAGAGAAGAGCTCCAACTCTGAGTTCTGAAAGTACTTTGGTTTTAGCAGTTCCTTTCCTTTAGAAGTAATTTCCAGTAAAATTTTGTTCCTACTGAAAAAGACCTCAATA
The DNA here is from genome assembly GCF_014885135.2 of Alexandromys fortis. Lineage (NCBI taxonomy): Eukaryota > Metazoa > Chordata > Mammalia > Rodentia > Cricetidae > Alexandromys > Alexandromys fortis. The sequence continues at coordinate 18,051,624 of NW_026067892.1, read as the reverse complement.
TATTGAGTCAGGTTCTTTAATTACGTGAGCCCTGTAGATCAACCACTCTCTAGGTCAGGCCCCACTCCCAAGAGTAGTTAGACAACACAAACTAACCTGGTGGGAAAAAGAAGAAAAGTTAGGTGGGTAGGGAGGAGAGGAGGGTACATATGGGAAGAACTGGGGGCGGGAGGGTGAATACAATAAATGCCTTGAATGAGGCTGGAGAGATGTCTCAGCAGTTAAGAGCACTAGCTGCTCTTGCAAAGGACCTGAGTTCAGTTCCCAGCACCCACGCTGTGGCTCACAACCATCCATCACTCCAGTTTCAGGGGATCTGGTGCCCTCTGCTGATCCCAGTGGGCACCAGGCATGCACGTGATGCATGGACAAATAAATACACACACAGGCAAAACACTGATACACATAAAACAAATCTTTAAAAATATATAGTCTGAAATTCTAAAGATACTAGTTTTTAAAAGTGAACTCCGGTCAGGGGATGATGGAATAAGGCCTTAATCCCAACACTTGGGAGGCAAAGGCAGGCAGATCTCTGTGAGTTCGAGGCCAGCCTAGTCTACAGAGTTGGTTCCAGGACAACCAGGGCTACAGAGAGAAACCCTGTCTCAAAAAACAAAAAGAGTGAACTCTGTCCTACCATATGCAACCTGATTATAAGGTGGCATAATTACCCCCTAAGGCTGTTATACTGGTTTGTTCAGGATGCTCCACAGGCTCCACAGGCTCCGCTGACTCTCTTACTCCAACCTTAGGCAAGCTTTACCTCGGGGAATCGATCCCGCTGTCTCCGGTCATGCTGTAACTCTCTGTCCCTTCGAGGTGACTGTGCTCTCGCTGTGGCTCCTGAGGCAACACTGGCACGTGCAAGGTGTTCAAAAGTTGCAATTTGTCTGGGAAAGGCTTGTTTTCCTGATTCAGAGGGCTCTGTCTCCAGCCAGCTGGATCCATTCCTGCATCAGCAGGAGAATCTTGCAGGATCTCTGCCCCACAACTAGTTTTCCTTACAGTAGAGAATTTAAGTAAACTTCCACGAGCTGCTGCTGGGGCCTGGACACAGGCAGCGGTGGTCTCTCTTTCGTAGTTGAAACCAAATGGAGTCCCTGAATTTAGGCCAGGGCTATCAGTGAAATGAGGGTTTGAGCCGTCCCCTGAATTCGCAAACAAGCCAGCTTTGTACCAGTGCCCTTCAAGCGCCAGGGGCTCGAACCTGTCAGCTGTGCTAACACTTTCGGTCAGAGATCTCCCGGTCACTGTTGGTCTTCCCAGATGATTCCGCCCGCCTCCACCTACAGAGGTGTGTCCAGGCAGTGTGTGACAAGAGTCATCATCAGTCTCAGAGAAGTCATCTAGGTACAATGAACTGCAGGCCCCGTCATCCACCCCAGTGTCGCTCTGGTTCAAAGCTACCTCGTCCTGCTCACTATTGGAGAACCCCTCATTTTCCAGATTGACAATCTTGGCCCCTGGGACAAACGCCTTCCTCGTTAGTTCTTCAGAGTCACCGGCTTGTCTTTCACGTGCCCTCAAATGGTTTGCCCCATCTGGGCAATCTAAGAGGCCCAGGGTTTGGAACTGGTGTACCGTCTTATCCACTGAAGGATACAAACAAGATATTGAGTCCAAAGAAGGCAGGACCTGATGCGTTTCTTTGGTTCCCAAGAACATGTCACAGTCAGAGTAACTTTTCCTTAAGATTTCAGGAATGACCTTGCTTTCCCCATCATACACGCCACCTCTCAACAAGCTTTCCCGGAAGGAACAGCACCGAGGGTGGCGAGGGTAATTTCCTGAGCCACCACTGGAGTCACTGACAGGATGGACAGGTGCCTTCACCTCCTGCTTGGTTTCTGTCTCTGGGTTTTCACAGCACTGTTTTGCAAATGGTCCTTTGGCTCCAGCGGCAAAGACTCCCAAAGGACCTGAAGACCCCGCCCTCGGGAAAGACTTTTTCTCTGGCCTCACAGGACTAGGTTTCAGATCATGGCTCTTCAGAACACTGTGTCCTTTGGATATTGGGTGCCCTCGGAGACACATGCCCTGAAAAGGATTACTGATCTGTTTTTTATAAATCAAGTGGGCACCTGACATAGCTGGGTTCCCATCATGCAACTGCTGAATTTCTTTACTGGGACTTTTCATTCTGGTAGCAGGCTGGGCTTCAGAGACCTTGGGGTGCTTCTCTAGTTTTGGCTCAAGTTCATCCCCTTGGCTCCAAGCTCTTTGTCTACCCCTATGAGAACAGCCCCGCCGGTGAGGCTTGGCAAACCTGCCCTGCCTTTTCCGGATTCCCTCTTTAGGAGAACACTTGTGCCTGGTCGGTGGTACATCAGTGGAAGTGCCCTGGCTATTATACTTTTTCTGTTCTTCATATTTTTGCATTAGGACTGTGTGTTTGATTAAGTTGTCAACAGTCAACACGGGGTTAATTCTTTTGATTATTGCATGTTCCACATCTCGGGGGATGTTGCTGGAGCTGTCTTCATCTCGGACGGGCCACTCTTTGGGCGGGAACTGCGCAGAGAAACTGCGATACTCTATTTTGGGCTTCTCTCTTCTAGAAAAGCTGCGCCACAAGAAACCAAAACCAAATTTTTTGCCTTTGTCTTTGGTGAATGGTAATGGTTTGGGGCTCATACAGATGTGGGTGTCTTCAGATGCTGAAAGTACCTGGTTCTTAGACAAAGGTGTGGGTTTCTCGAGACCTTCCTGTTTTTTTCTAGTCAGTTCTTCAGCAGACAGTGGGTCCTTAGAGTCCTGAATGCTTGTATCAAGGAAACACTTACAGGAGGGACAGTGGGAGACAGGGGCCTCGTTCTCCTGGGCCAGCTCTTCACAGCAATCCATGCTCACCAGATAGGTCACTGACGTGGGCTCTGAGCAGCCTTCGTCTGACAGGGGAGCTCTCTTATTTCCCTGCGTGGCTGTCTTTGTGACAAAGTAAGTGTTCGGTGTAACTATGCAGTAGCCCTCTCCAGTGTAGTAAATCTTCCTCTCTTGAATTAGAGCCCCCAGTGTGCTGTGGAGAATGTCTGGGGATGGAACCGCAATACCTAAAAAACAAACAAACAAAAACAAGTGAAATCAGAATTTTAGAATGACCACATATCTGCTCAACAAACTTGGAGCTCAATGGGCAGTGGTGGCGCATGCCCTTAATCCCAGCACTCAGGAGGCAGAGGCAGGCGAATCTCTCTGAGTTTGAGGCCAGCCTGGTCTACAAGAGCTAGTTCCAGGTTAGGCCCCAAAGCTACAGAGAAACCCTATCTCAAAAAAACAACAAAAAAACAAAAAGCAGGGGGCTGGAGAGATGGCTCAGCGGTTAAGAGCACTGTCTGCTCTTCCAAAGGTCCTGAGTTCAATTCCCAGCAACCACATGGTGGCTCACAACCATCTGTAATGAGGTCTGGTGCCCTCTTCTGGCTTGCAGGCACACACAGTGACAGAATAAGTATACATAATAAATAAATAAATAAATAAATAAATAAATAAATAAATAGCAAACTTGGAGCTGATTGTATCTAATCCATACAATTGAAATGCCAGCGCAATGGAAAACGCTGCCTGTGGACAGGCCTGACGACCTGATCCTCGCTCCTACAAAGCAGCGAGCTGTCCTCTGGCCTCCACACGTCTGTGACACTCCCATGCCTGGGCTGTCATGCATGTGCAAGTGTACACACACACACACACACACACACACACACGTTTTCTAAGTCAGAACTGAGCATGGTGAATCATCTGTAACCTCGGTGCTCAGGAGACTAACAGAGGAGAATTGTGTCAGTTTCAAGGCCACCCACTGCTCTCTACTGAGAACTAGGCCAGCCTGAGCTACAGTGAAACCCTATCTCAAACCAAACAAAACAACTCAAAGAATGTGTAATCAAAGTACAAAAAACTATGTAAGTTGGTCCCCACAGAGGCAGATGGCTGGACTAAGGGTTAAAAACAAAAAACAAAAATTTGAATACCACTGGATATAAATCAACTTAAAATCTGAAGATTCAGTAGGAAAGCAATTGCCTAGCAGGCATGGGTTCGATCCTCAGCACTGAAAAAAAAAAAAAAAAGTAAACCTTGAGAAAGCCTTCATAATGAACATACATGAAGTCTTAAAAAGTCTCATGAGCGCTACATGGAGAATGCCCAGAATGACTTCACTTATGCCATAAAGGGTAAAAGACACTAAAATGCAGTTCGTGAAGGCGTGAGTAGGAGCTGCGGATTCTACCCGTTCCATCTCTGGGAAACAGACATGGGAAGGTGGGAGGTGGGAGAGGTGAACTGATTAACATGTATTGACATATTGGGAAAAAATCATCCATAAAGTAAAAGAAATATACCTTTATGAAATGTTGAAGCTAGGCTGGATCTGCTGCTAAGCCCAAGGACCTAGGTTCAAGTCCTGGGACCCACATGGTGAAAAGAGGGTCTGGCTCATTCTGTAAGACCTCTGCCCTCCACATGTGTACTGGGGCACGCACGTGACACACAAATGTTGAGGTAGGGCTTTTCTTGACAGTATCCTTTATTTTTTTTCCTATACCAGTGATGGAGACCAGGGCTTTGTGCATGCTAGGCTATATCCCCAGCTGTCTTTTTATGTTCTATTTTTAGATAGGGTCTTACTAAGCTGCATAGGCTGGCCTTGAACTTTGAATCCCGCCTCAGCCTAGCAAACAGCTGGGTTGGGCGACTCATTGTTGTGACCAAGAGAGTCTGCAGAAAAGGGGGAAAGGGACACCATACCCTTTACTTATGTCACAGTTGTTTAAATAGAAACCCAACACATAGGAATGAACACAGGTGGTGAACACTGGTTACCTGGGTAATGTCTCAAGTGCTCCAAGAGTGATTCCCGTGTTACAGCCACCTGAGCTGCATTCATATCAGCTATAGCACAGCAAAGAACTTCAGCCAAGGGCACAAACCGACACTGGGCTATGGGACTCATTTGCACTGGGAAGACATCACCTGAATTGGAGGTCAAAAACAGCAGAGGTGATAAATCTGCTATAAACCATTCGGAATTAGTGAGCATAGAACAGACTCTGCTAACATAGCCTGTGCGAGGGTAGAAACTAGAGAACCAGCCAGGCAGCGGTGGTGCTCGCCCTTAATCCCAGCACTCGGGAGGCAGAGGCAGGCGGATCTCTGAGTTCAAGGCCAGCCTGGTCTACAAGAGCTAGTTCCAGGACAGGATCTAAAACAGGTGAAACCCTGTCTCGAAAAAACAAAACAAAGAATTAATTAAAAAAGAAAAGAAAAGAAACTAGAGAAGAAGGTTTACATCATGGTCTCTCTGTGACGCCTGCTGAGGAGGTCAAACATGCTATCCAGCAGTTCACACGCTAAAAGCATGCCTCCAGATCAGCTTGGAAGCCGTGGTACAACGCGCATCGTGTGCAGCACAGGTGGAGATGGATCATGCTTGCCACTAGAGTTGACAAAAGTATCAGCCAATGAACGACTTATTTATGTCTATGGAGTTTGTTACACCAAAGATAACCATTGATGATAGTTTGGGGATGGAACTCAGTTTGTAAAGGGCTTGTCTCGCAAGGAAAAGACCCTGGCTGCGTCCAACCCCCAACACGGCATAAAGAGCCTGGTGGCACTCGCTTAGAGACGTGAAGGGTAGAGGACCAGAAGTTCAAGGTCACCCTTACCTACAAAGTAAGCTTGAGCCTAGCTGGGCTACTTGAGACTCAATCTCAGAAACAGATGTGGATATAGCTCGGTGGTAGGGCACTGGCCTAGCATGTTCATCTCCTTAGGGCAGGCCTTAGATTCATCTTGAGGTACCTCACACTAAGAATAAACTAATCTACTACCTATAATCCCACAAGTTGGGAACAGAGGCAGGAGGATCGTAAATTCAAGGTCATCTTCAGCTACATTTGTGAGTTTGAGATCAGAGTTGGCCACAAGAGACCTTTCCTAAAGTTAAAAAAAAATGAAGAAAAACAAAAACAAATAAAACTACCATTAGCGGGCTGGAGAGATGGCTCAGAGGTTAAGAGCATTGCCTGCTCTTCCAAAGGTCCTGAGTTCAATTCCCAGCAACCACATGGTGGCTCACAACCATCTGCAATGGGGTCTGGTGCCCTCTTCTGGTCTTCAGGCATACACACAGACAGAATATTGTATACATAATAAATAAATAAATATTTAAAAAAACTACCACTAGCTAGTAGTATTTCCTCTTTAAAATCCATGTACCTCTATATGAAACATGCTAGAGAGAACATTCTAAATTGCTTTACTCTCCTCTCAGGCACCCTTCCTACTGCGTACATCCAACCTTTTGATTCCCCACCCCACCCCCGTCAATGCTGGCGCATTCCCTTCACAGCTGTTGCTAAGATACACGCTGCAGGTGCATAAATCATGCTTTCTGTGTGCAGGAAAGTGAAGCAAACCCTAACCTGGGAACTTTTGTGTCGGATGCCAGGGCAGCTTCCGAGCTACAGCGATGGTCTGCTTCACTTACTGCTGTTTTCTCTGGGTTTCTGCAATGCAGGGTGAAGTCTCCGTGCAGAAGCTGCACAGACCCCACTGGCAAATCAGCCAGGTTTCACAGTTCCAGGAAAACTCCCACTGAAGAGCAACTAAACAGCGGCGCCTTTAAGAACAGGCCTGTTTAGGGCCTTCCACCCCCAAGCTTGCAAAGCACTGGGCTAAAGAGAGACTGTAGGCAAGAGAGCAGTCACCACAATGCCCCTTCTGTTTACACAGGTTAGCATTCCTGGGTGTCTCAGAAATGGAAAAAGTGGTTAGGCTGAAAGACAAATATCAAAGTTAGAATAATATAGATGAGGCCAATTGTCTGATATACTTTCTACACTCCATAGATAGATAGACAAATAGATAGACAGACAGACACATACATACATACATACATACATACATACATACATACATACATACATACATAGATGACAGACTGAAAAGCATTTTTTTGAAAAAAGTTTTTAAAGACAGAGTCTTAACTATGTATCACTGACTGGTCTGGAACTCACTATGTAGACCAACCTGACCTAGAATTCACAAAAAAATAGACCTAACTCTGCCTCCCGAGTGCTGGGATTAAAGGTGTGCATAACCACTATCATCTTTTTTTGTTTGTTTGCTTGTTTATTTTTGTTTTTCTTTTTTTGTTTTTCAAGACAGGGTTTCTCTGTGTAACAGCTCTAGCTGTCCTGGAACTCACTTCGTAGACCAGGCTGCTGGCCTTGAACTCACAGAGATCAGCCTGTCTCTGCCTCCTGAGTGCTGGGATTAAATGCATCCCCTCCCACCTGGTGGTGGCATCATTTTTTTTAATCAAAGGAATCTGGTTGGTTGATTTATTTGTTTTTAATTTTTGTTATAAAGAAAGCAAAGAACAAGTTTTAAAATAATCACACCCCAAAGCTGACTTTGAGGGGAATTGTAAGGCAAAGTGCATGAATTCCACGTTCACGTAGATGGATGCCAATCAGCAAGTGAAGGAGGCAGCTCTTCATTCGCCAAGGCTGACAGCACCGAGTAAGGCAGATCCTTTGAGCTGGCAACCTTCAGATGGTGACAAGATGACGGGCGGTGGTGACACAAGCTTCTTATCCCAGCACTGGAGAGGAAGAGAGGCAGGTGGATCTCTGTGAGTGGGAGGCCAGCCTGGCCTCCAGAGTGAGTTCCAGGACAGCCAGGGCAACACAGAGAGAGACCCTATCTTGGAAAAACTAACAAAAATGGTGACTAGATGTCAGGGACCAAATCAGCCTGCTGGCGGATGGATGGCTTTAGACCAATGGTTATCAAGCTTCCGTCAAGACCCCTGGGACGGGGTCAGATGGCCCAGTCACAAGGGTTGCATATCAGATATTCTGCTTATCAACTACTTACACTATGATTCATAACATAACAAAATTACAGTTATCAAGTAGCAACAAAAATAATTGTATGCTCGAGGTCACCACAAGATGAGGGACTGTATTAAAGGGTTGCAGCATTAGGAAACTTGAGAACCATTGCCTTAGTCTAAGGCAGTCAGTCCTTGCCTCCTGGTGCCGAAAGCCTTAGAAAGCCCCAGGCCCGTTGCGTGTGGGCAAGACTTGCTCTTGTGGGTGACAGTGGTTTAACAACCCAGAACAAAATGCTGGAGTGGTGGGCCTTGTTATTCTTGCAAAGACTAAGGTTCGGTTCCCAGCACTCATATGGTGGCTCAGAAACCACCAGTAACTCCAGTTCCAAGGGATCCAATGCCTTCTGGCTTCCACGGGCTTCAGGCAGTCACCGAGCGCATATACATTATACATACAGGCAAAACATTCACATACATATAAAATCTCAAAGAAAACAGCAACAACAACAAACTAAACAAAAACAATCCAGCGCAAGATAAGATCTCACCAAAGAGGGAAAGCAGAGGTTCTTTATGGAAGGGCATAGACCCCCCCCCCCACCCTCCCACCCCGTAAACCTCGGGGGAAGCCATCAGGAAAAATACAAGCACTATTTATTGCAGTCCTCATCAACACCCCCATGACCTCAGTCATCACAAGGGTAATGTTTAAAGAACCTATGATTCAGGGGCTGGAGAGATGACTCAGTAGGTAAGAACACTGGCTGAACTTTCAGAGGACTAGCTCCCAGCACCCACATGGAGGGAGGCCCACAACCATGTGTAACTCCAGCTCCAGGGGCTCAGATTCCCTGTAGGCAGGAGTCACCTAAGAGGAGGCAAAGCACTCATACACACAGAATTAAAATTTAAAAATTCTTAAATTATATGAAAGCATAAAAGACTCCTCATAGTCAAAGCAATCCTAGGCAAAAAAAATTTTTTTTTTTTGAGCCAGGTATGGCAATGCATGGTTGCTTGTAATCTACTTCCGAGGCTGAGGCAGAAGGGTATGGAGTTTGAATCTAGGCTGGGCTCCAAAGCAAATTCCAGGTCAGTGTTGATGCTACGTCTTAAAAACGAATAATCCCTGATGACAGGAGATAAGAAAGTAAAAGAGGGGGTACCGGAGGTAAAAGGGTGTAAGTAGGGATGAGGGCAGAGAGATGGGGGAGGCTCAATCAAAACTAGGTACGTATGAAAATTCTATAATGAAATCTAATACTCAGTAAGCTAATTACAAAACTAGGAGCTGAACATGGAGGTGCATGCTTTTAATCCCAGCACTCGGGAAACAGAAGTAGACCAAGCCAGCCTAGCCTGGTCTACAAAGTCGGTTCCAGGACAGCCAAGGCTGTTACACAGAGAAAGCCTGTCTCAAAAAAGCCAAAACCAAACCAAACAAACAAACAAACAAAAAAACCAAAAAACTAGGGGCTGTAGAGCCAGCTCTGCAGTTAAGAGTGCTTGCGGCTGTTCAGAAGGACCCAGCTGGGTTAAATTCCCGGCACCCACAACCGTCTGTGTTATTCCAGTCCCACGGGTTCTGACACCCTCATCTGGCATACACATGGTGTACATATATACAAGCAAGCAAAACTCTCATATGAAATACGTAAATTAAAAAATCTCTGTGAGTTCGAGGCCGGCCTGGTCTACGAAGTGAGTTCCAGGATAGCCAAGTCTACACAGGAAAAACCCTGTCTCTAAAAACTAAAAATAAAAAGATAGATAGATAAATAACTTTAATTAATTCAAAATGAATCAAGACCTTAAGAGAAACCCCAAACTCGCAGTATTCCTTTGGCCTCTGTCTCTGGAGAGTTGGGACTATACAAATGAGTCACCAATGCCCGACTTGTTAGGTTTCAAACTGAAGTATTTCAATTTGATTTTTGTTGTTTTTCGATCGAGTCAGATTTCTCTGTGTAACATCCCTAGTTTTCCTGGAGCTCTGAGGAATTAAAACACTTGGACTTTTGATCTCTAGAATGTATGATGACAATTTTTTTTTTTTTTTGCTTTTTGTTTTCTGTTTTTTTTTTTTTTTTTTTTTTTGAGACAGGATTTGTCTGTGTTGCCCTGGCTCTCCTGGGACTCACTCTGTAGACTAGGCTGGCCTCGAACTCACAGAGAGGCGCCTGCCTCTGCCTCCCGAGCACTAGGAGTAAAGGCGTGCGCCACTACTGCTCGGCTTCAACTTGATTTTTGAGGTTCATAAGACTGTGCTAGCAAATAAACAGAAGAATGGGTTCCAGGGAATTTGGGAAGCATTCACATCCAAACCTTTTGGTTTCATACACGCAAGAATTTGTCATGGCATTAAAATCTATGTAACACTAATCCTAATATTTCATGTTTAAGAACACAAACCTCCCTCGAGACTATTTCGAGCCTACACAGGTGTGCTTCTGGATGACGTGGCGCTAGGCAATCCGCCAAGAACTCCTGCATTATTGACCTTCAGATGGCTTAACTGAGCCGCTGGACCTCAGCTAATTACCCAGATTCGGGGAAACCCGAGACCACGTCTTTGGGGCTTGGTATTGAATCCCATGGTGGGAAAGGGTTCTTCTAAGCGCATGAGAGATGACAGCAAAGCACAAACAAAAAACAGCCTGCAGATACACTCGGGCTTAATAAAAGAGGATGCTTGGCTCAGAGTAACCCAAGAAGAGCCCGATTTCAAGCTCCTCTTTCATCTGCCACATCTTTCTCCTTAAAAAGAGAGAAAGAAAGCCAAGCAGCCTTTGTAACAACAGGATTCTCATCGGAGATACCGGCGTTTGCACAAAGCTCCGCTGCTTTACATGATTAGGTCTGCTGCGTTATAACGTCAAATAGGTTCAGAAAAAAAAAAATCTGAATGGAAATAAGATCAAAGTTTTCAGCCCACAGAGTCCCCCTTTCAGCTGAGTAGGGGGACATCTATAACCACATATGCCAGGATTTGAGAGCTGGCTATACTCTAGGCGGCTGGGTGTCTGTCGTGGAGGGAAATTATTTCTCCAGCACAGTAGATACTCCAATATGGGAGTATCCACTATTGGGGTACCTTGCCCTAATGGTTACAGGAAGAGCAATGGGAGGTTAGGGGTGTACCTTGCCTGGCACGCTCAGCAGCACAGGAAACAGGCCATGATGTATTGCATGCCTATAATTCCAGCATCAGAAGTTCAAGGTCATCCTCTGCTACACAGCAAGTTTGAGGAAAGCCTGAGACATGTGAGACCAAGTCTCATAACAAAACAAAAGCAAAAACTTAAGCCACACATCAAAGCCCACACACTAATAATGGGAGACTTGGAGACTTCAACACCCCCCACTGTCACTGCTGGACAGGTCTGCCAGACAGAAACTTAACAGAAAAATAAAGGAACTAACAGATGTCATGACTCAAATGAACTTAAAAGACATCTACAGAACATTTTAGCCAAATACAAAAGAATATATACCACCTTCTTAGCACCTCATGGAACCTTCTCTAAAACTGACCACATACTCAGTAACAAAGCAAATCTCAACAGATACAAAAAAATTGGAATAACCACCTGTATCTTATCAGATCACCATGACTTAAAGTTAGAATTCAACACGAATTGCAGTAAGCCTACAAACTCATGGAACTTGATCAATGCTTAACTGAATCACCACTGGGTCAAGGAAGAAACAGACTTCCTAGAATCCAGTGAAAATGACTGCACAACATACCCAAACCTACGGGACACTATGAAAGCAGTGCTAAGAGGAAAGTTCAGAGCACTAAGTGCCCACTTAAATAACGTGCAGAAAATTCACACTAGCAACTTAACAATATACCTGAAAACTCTAGAACAAAAAGAAACCCACTCAGGAGGAGTAGACGACAGGAAATAAACAAATTGAGGGCTGAAATCAATAAAATAGAAACAAAGAGAATACAAAGAATCAAAGCAAAGGGTAACCAGGCTGCAATCCACGACCTCAAAGAAGCCTGAAGAGGGACAGGCATGGAGGACCCCAGAAAGGGGAAATAGTTAAGATCTCCTGGGAGGGGGGGCTAGAAGGGAGGCAATGGGAACATGAGGGATTGAGATGGTCAAGTTGGGAGAGGGATGGAGAGGGAGAGCAATGAAAGAGATATCTTCATGAGGGAGCCATTATGAGGGTAGAGAAAAACATGGTGCTGAGGAAATTCCCAGGGATCCACAAGGATGACGCCAGCGAAGACTCCTAGCAATCATGGAGGTGCTGTCTGAACTGACCTGGCCTGCCTCTATAATCATATTAGTGACTACCCTGTCATCATAGAAGCTGCATCCAGTAACTGATGGAAGCAGACATGGTGTCCACAGCCAAGCACTGAGCTGAGCTCCTGGAGTTCAGCTGAAGGGAGAAGGGATCATATGGGCAAGGAGGAGTGGGAGGTACGGGGGTCAAGATCATGATGGGGAAAACCACAGAAACTAGTGGGAACACATGGACTCTGGGCTGACAGCTGGGGAGCTTTCATGTGACTGAACTAGGTCCTCTGAATATGGGGACAGTTGTGTGGCTTGATCTATTTGTGGGGCCCCTGGCAGTGGAACCAGACTTAACCAGGGTGCATGAACTGGCTTTTTGGAGCCTATTCCCTATGGTGGGATATCTTGCTCAGCCTTTTTTTTTTTTTAAACTATCTTTATTTTATATGTATTGGTGTTTTGCCTGAATGCATAATCTCCTGGAATTGGAGTTACAGACAGTTGTGAGCTTCCATGTGGGTGCTGGGAATTGAACTCAGGTCCTCTGGAAGAACAGCCTGTGTTCTTAAACACCATTGAGCCATTTTTCCAGGCCCCTTGCTCAGCCTTGATACAGGGGAAGGGGGCCTCGTCCTGCCTTAACTTGGTAGGACAGACTTTGTTGATGCTCCAAGGAGGGCCTTCCCCCTCTAAGGAAGTGGATAGTGGGTGGGATGGAAGGAGGTGGAGAGGGGGTGGGAGAAGGGAAGGGAAGGGAGGTGGAACCGGCCTTCATTCACCAGCACCTTTTTCTGGGTGCATGCTGCAGGAGGCCTGGGTCTAGCACAGCAAAGTTTCTCTGCAAGGACTTCAAACACAGACTCAGTAACGCACTGGGACCTAGGAGGAGTATGCTCAGTGGATCTGCTCCATGGTGGATCCACAGTGGACATCTCCTTGGTTATTTTTTAGCTCATACAAAAGTGCCTCACTGGTCTTGCCTGGACTTGTTCAACATCAAACTCAAAGAAATGTCAAATCTGTCCCCTCATAGCCACGTGATGCCAGCCAGTGCTGACAGAGCGCCTTGGAACCAAAGCATAACTAGGAATGTAGTGTAGCCAAGAAAGAGAGAACTGCCAGGCAGTGGGGGCACACACCTTTGATCCTAGCACTTGGGAGGCAGAGGCAGATGGGTCTCTGACTTTGAGCCAGTCCTGTCTCAGGTTGGGGGTGGGGCAGGGTTTCCACATACCCCAGGCTGGCTTCACTCTGGATAGGTAGCCAAGGATGACCTGGAATTTCTGATCCTTCTGCCTCTGCCTCCCAAGTGTTAGGATCCCAGACACGCATGCTAAGGATCCCAGACACGCGTGCTAAGCCAGCATTCTACCATCTGAGAGCTGTATTCCAGTCCCAGTGGACTCCCCAGGTGGGGTGTTCCCCATCTGTCTCTTGAGCTCTAGCTTTACTCCGCTGTGACCTTTCCTGGGTCATCTCATTCTCAGGAGAGACACAGTGAGGTCTCCGCCGGGAGGGAAGGAGCTAGTGGCTCAAAACAGCTGGCCCTCAGACAGCCACGCTAACGGCTGTGCCATCAAGGCTGGCACCTGCTGGCTCTTAAACATTCCAAAAAGCCTGGTATTGAGAGCTAAAGCATTCGCGGAGGCAAGGCAGGAGAATCGAGAGTTCAAGGTCAGACAGAATCACATAGTCAGAACTGTATCCAAAAAGAAGAGAAGAAGAAGAAGAAGAAGAAGGAAGAAGAAGAAGAAGAAGAAGAAGAAGAAGGAAGAAGGAAGAAGAAGGAAGAAGAAGGAAGAAGAAGGAAGAAGGAAGAAGAAGGAAGAAGAAGAAGAAGAAGAAGAAGAAGAAGAAGAAGAAGAAGAAGAAGAAGAAGAAGAAGAAGAAGAAGAAGAAGAAGAAGAAACCCCCAAGGACTCAGTGGCAGATCATGTGCAGAACATTAACAAGGCCTTGGGTTGCAGCCCAAGAATGAGAGAGACAGAGACAGAGAGAATGAGAGTCCTCACAAATTTAGGGGTTTTAAGAATAAATTTATCATGGACTGGAGAGATGGATCAGTGGTTCAGAGCTTCAGAGCACTGGTTGCTCCTCCAGAAGTCCTGAGCTCAATTCCCAGCAATCACATGGTAGCTCACAACCATCTATGGTAGGAACTGATGCCTTCTTCTGGCATAAAGTCATACATGCAGATAGAGCACTCAGAAATAAAAATAAAAAATAGCCGGGTGGTGGTGGCACATGCCTTTAATCCCAGCACTTGGGAGGTAGAGGCAGGTGTATCACTGGGAGTTCGAGGCCAGCCTGGTCTACAAGAGCTAGTTCCAGGACAGGCTCCCAAAGCTACAGAGAAACCCTGTCTTGAAAAACAAATAAAAAATTAAAAAACAATCAGCCTGTAGGTGGTGGTGCACACCTTTAATCCCAGGAAGCAGAGGCAGGTGGATCTGTGAGTTTGAGGCCAGCCTGACCTACAGAGTGAGTGTCCCAAGAGAGCCAGGGCAACATAGAGAAATCCTGTCTCAAAATAACAAAAAACAAAAACAAAACAACAAAGCAGAATACATCTATGTTCTAGAGATCAAAAGTCCGAGTGTTTTATTTCCTCAGAGCCATACTCAGTGTTGGTGTTCAAGGTTTCTCCCTAAACTTGACACAACAAGGTCTTATGTAGGCCACCGTGTAGCCAAGGCTTATTGTTTTTACTCTTTGACTCTTTTTCTCTTTTTTATCTGGTCAGGGGGTGCCCTGACACCTAACTCTCAAGTAAACCACACACAGTGTCTTATTTTCTTATAAATGCCCAACCTTAGCTTGACTTGTTTCTTGCCAAGTTTTTTAAATTTAAATTATCCCAACCACTTTTTGCCTCTCGGCAAATTTTCCTTTTTTCACTTCTGTACACATTACCTTCACTCTTTCTGCATTGGTGGCTAAGTGGTTAGGTGGCGGGGTGGCCCCTAGGGTCCTCCTCTCCTCCTTTTCTTTCTCCCGGTTCTTTCCCAGATTACTCCTCCTATTTATCCTTTCTGCCTGCAAGTTCCACCTATCCTTTCTCCTGACTCGCTATTAGCAATTCCACCCTTTATGAGCCCATCAGGTGTCTTAGACAGGCAAAGAATCACAGCTTCACAGAGTTAAACAAAGGCGGCATAAACAAAAGCAGTGTGTCTTTATATCATTAAACCAATGTTCCAGAGCATAAACAAATGTAACACGTCTTAAAATAATATTCTACAACAAAGGCCAGCCTAGAACTCCTGATCCTTCTGTCGTCAGCTCTCAAGTCCTAGGATTATAGGTGTATGCTGTCATGCCCAGGTGTAGACGAAAGTTTCTGTCTTGCCTGGCCCTACAGCTGTTCAATCCCAAAGAAACACACAGAGGCTTATATTAATTATAAAGTCTCTGGCCTCTTAGCTCAGGCTTATTGTTAATTAGCTCTTACAACTTAAATTAACCCATAATTCTTATCTATGTTTAGCCCCATGGCTTGGTATCTTTTCTCAACAAGGCATTCTCATCTTCTTCCTCTGCATCTGGCTGGTGACTGCATCCCTACCTTTCTTCTTCCCAGAAGTCTCTTAGTCTTAGTCTGGTCACCCTGCCTATATTTCCTCCTAGCAACTGGCCAATCGGCATTTTATTGAACTAATATGAGTGACAAATCTTTACAGTGTACAAAAAAGCATTATAAAATTTTATATATTAAAATATATAAAACTCTTTAAATTATATAAAAGCAATATATAAAAGCATTATCCTACAGCAGCCAGGCTTTCAAACCTAGTCTCTTACCTAGACAGTTGAGTAAGTTTAGGTCTGGGTTTTGGGCAGAATTCCTTGCCTTGTGATTATAAAACTGATGATGAAGGTCCCCTACATTGTAGGCCCATATTTCCTTATGGTGTGGCAGCCAGGCTCTGCAGCCATAGGCCCACCTGAGGTGGTCATGTAGACCTGCAGACAGCCTGTCACTGCCCTCAACAATAGCCAGGATGTGCCGCTCCTTCTCTTTTGTTATAAATGTAGATCGCCTGGGGAGAGGTGTATGCTGAAGCTGATGACTGAATTGCAGGTGCTGTCCCCAGAAAGAGAATATTAATGAGGTATCCACCTCGGTTGAGGGGGGTTAAGAGATGTTTGGTATAATAAACATGGGTAGATCTTCAGGATAGAGAGAAGCCTGAGATGTTCTTCTGTGATGATGGTGTAAGCTGTGTCCGGTTATTCCTTGTGTCTCCGTACCAGTCCAGCTAGGGAAAACAGTTTTCTATGTTGGGACCCACGGGCCCTGACACTGCATCTCCAGCAGATCCAAGCTGAGCCTCTGAAATCAAAGACAACCTGTATGCCTGGGCCGACCCCATTTGTCATTCGTCACAGTGCTCCTAACACCTCCACTCTCTGATTTCCTTTTAAGAGTCTAGTGTCACTTCCGATATGAGTCATAGACATTTCTCTTGCTTTTAAGAATTGGAGTTATTAGACCAGGCTCATCTCAGCAATACAGAGGGCTCTCTCAAGTGGAGAGGCCATCATATCTGTAAAGTCCCTTCTGCCATGCAAGGCAACATATCCACAGGTTCCAGGGACTGGGTGTCATTGGTGGATTATTCTCCCTGGTACCTCTGGTATAGGGGCAACCAATAACTAAGAGAACAGCTATAAATTTGGACTATAGAAAGGGCTGAGCAGGTAAGAGCGTTGGCTGCTTTTCCAGAGTGTTGTTGGGGTTTCTGTCCTGCCCGATTCCTGCAGTCGTTAAGTCCCAAAGAAATCACACAGAGGTCTACGTTAGCTATAAACTGATTGGCTCATTAGCTCAGGCTTCTTATTAACTCTTATAACTTGTATTAACCCATTATTGCCTATGCTAGCCACGTGGCTTGGTACCTTATTTAGCAAGGCAGTCACATCTTCTGTGGCTGGGTCAGGACTGCCGACCAAGTTTTCCTCTTCCCAGAATTCTCCTGTTCTCATTGACCCACCTTTACTTCCTGTCTGGTTGTCCTGCCTATGCTTCCTGCCTAGCTACTGGCCAATCAGCATTTATTTAAAATATAATTGACAGAACACAGACCATTGCCACACCACCAGAGGACCCAGATTCAATTTCTGGCATCCATGTGACAGCTCCATCTCCAGAAGGTCAGATGCCCCCTTCTGGCTTCTAAGGGCACCAGGCACCCCCCCCCCAGCACATCTGAATTTTGTAAATAATTAAAATAATAAAACTCAATGGGCGGTGGTGGTGCACGTAATAATAATAATATAATAATACTCTTTAAATTATAAGTTGCCCTGGTTCCCACATTTCCCTCCCCCCCCAAAAGTTCTAGGCAAACTTGGGACAAATTTGAGGTGAGGCCTCAGGGGCAGGCCCCATTTAACCCAGTTCTCATTGCTGTGTGTCATGATAAACATAAACTAACACTGGGGCCAGGAGGGTGGCTCAGCAGGGGAAAGTGTGTGCCACCAAGCCTGACAACCCTAGCCTGATTCCCTCAGAGCCACATAGGGGAACCAACTGCTACAAATTGTCCTCTGACTCTTCATATGCACGATGTGTGTTCCACACACACTCACACATATATACACACATATGCATACATGCAGTAAATACATGTAACTTGAAAAGTAAAAATACGGACTCAAAAAAAATAATGTTGTTAGCTTAACCAGGTGGTGGTGGCGCACGCCTTTAACCCCAGTACTCAGGAGGCAGAGGCAGGTGGATCTCTGTGAGTTCGAGGTCAGCCTGGTCTACAGAGTGAGTTCTAGGACAGTGAGTTCCATAGAGAAACCCTGTCTGAAAAACAAAACAAAACAAAACATTGTATGTAACTATGGAAGACAACTGAGTGCCAAGTTACTTGAATAATAAAATTTCCATATAACTTTTTATTAAATGCTGTCTTTTTTATCTGCCTAGTTCTCACGTTTGAAATGAGCCCCATTGAAAGGTAGGATGTCAAGCACTCCAGAGTTTGAGGGTTCTCTCTGAGTCTGCTGTGTGATTCTAAGTGGCTCTTGTATGGGCTAGCCCCTGCTTGTATGGGTGGGACTGAGATGGACCAGCACTTTCCAGAACATTCACTGAATGAAGCACTTCTAAGGGAAGGGGTTCTTGGGGCTGGAGAAACGGCTCAGCAGTTACGAACTGCTCAGCAGGACTGGCTGTTCTCCCAGAGTACCTTCGTTTTTTGATTCTTTGCAAAGATCAAGAACAGAGGACCACATGGGTGCTCACAACCATTTGTAACTAAAGTTTCGGGGAAATGATGTCCTCTTCGGGCATCTGAGTGCATTGCATACACATGGTACAGAGCTATGCAGCAGGCAAAATACCCATATGCATAAATAAAAATAAACGTTAAGGGGTTAGAGAGACAGCTCAGCGGTTAAGAGCACTGACTGCTCTTCCAGAGGACCCGAGTTCAATTCCGAGCACCCACATAGCAGCTCATAACTGTCTAATGCCAGTTCCAATGCACATAAGAATAAAATTAAATAAAATTTGTTTTTAAAAAGTTAATTTTTTTTTTTGAGAGAGTCTTATGTAGTCCTAGATGTCTTGGAACTCACTATGTAGACTAAACTGGCAGAGATCCTCCTGCCTCTGCCTCCCAAGTGCTGAGAATAAAGGTGTGTACTACCGTGCCCACCAGGCTAAGAGAAAAAGTCCTGGGCAAGAAAGATGACTCAGTGAGGAAAGGCACTTTGCTGCTCAAATGCATCTGATGAGTTCGTCACTCCCCACCCTGAACTCCCATCGAAAGGTGGAAGCAGAGAACTGACACCCCCCCCCCAAAGGTGTTCTCTGACCTCCCCGCACGCACTCCTCCCTCCCAAGCACCGAACGTTAGGAAAGATGGCTGCTTGGGTCTCAACGACACAGGTGAAGGGCATCTCTAGAGAATGGCCTGGCTGACTTGGTTCAACAGATCCTGGTCCTAAGAAGCAGAGGTCTGAGTCAATTTTTCCCTTGCGGGGAGAGTTTGGCGCGCACTCCTTTTGTACTGGTAACGACTGCTTGCTTACGACCCGGGCTCTTTTCCTCAGCCCGGTCCCTGTGTTCTGTGCTGTCCTTTAAGGCTAACTTACACGTGTGCATCTGAACGCCACTGCAGGGCAGCACCAAACGGTGCACCACTCCATCCATATCCAGCAGACATTTATTGAGTATCTATTATACACCAGTTGTCTGGGAACTACAGCAAATGGGACCCAGTACTTGCCCTCAAGGGGCTTTGGTTATATTGAGGAGCAGTGGGGTAGAGGCAATTATAACCCAACGTGAGAGCTACAACCTCCCACCTAAATGCTTTCTCAAGACATTTGGAGATGTCCAAGCAGGGTTGGTGTGAATGAAAAAAGGGTCAGCTACATTCCTGTGGGGTCTTAGGTACTAATGGCAGCATGGGGAAGCAGAGACAGTCCAGATATGTGTTAAGCAGCCATGGCCTCACACCCTTCCCTTCACTTCGTGAGGCCGGAAAAGATGCCATTTTTATGCTGGGACCTGTGGCACTTCGAACTTCACCCCTACCCCTGAGGAAAGTCGCGGGGGTGGGGGGGTAGCCCCTTTTAGGGGAAGTATTAGCTATGGGAAAAACCCAAGCTACACAAATCTGCTGACAAGATGCTGACCACCTGACTTCCCCATCGGTTGAATAACAATGGACCAATCAGATACTCTCCAGGCAGACCCTATGCTAGCAAAGGTCCGCAGCTGTCTGGAGGACTTAACCAAGGGGGCTGTTGCTATCCCCCTTAGATACTAATAGCCTATCAGGAAGCAATTGTGATAGAGGATAAGAATTTTGTATTTTAAGACTTTGTGTTTTGTGTTTTCTCCCTTAGAGACACAGACGGCGTCTTTCTCCCTCATCTGCCGTGCCAGACTGTGAGGCGGAGGACCCCTGCTAGTCCCTACTTAATAACAAACGAAACCTTGCTTCTGCATTTGGAAGGGTGGCTCCGTGGTGGTTTTCAGAAGGGTCCTAGGACTTAGGCACAACAATTTACTAGGTGCCCTCTTTTACCGATTCACCTCAACTGTTCAACAAGGGAACAGTAGCTTCTCAGGGGCACTCCCAAGGCGTTTGACAGTGCTGGAAATAAGACTGACACGTGTCAGTTCATCAGTACTGGACTCTTTACCTTTTCTTTCCAAACTAAAGACATCGCACCTGACCAGCCACAGCCTCATTAGAGCCCCGAGATTTGTTTTCTCGCAGCCATTACTTAGGCACATAATGATAGTCTTGATCCACCCTGACTTTTCCCGCTCCCATAGCCTTCTGACTAGATACTGATCCAGGCACAGTGCTTCTCCCACCTGGAAGGAAAGACATCAGGCTGGGCAGGCTGTACTTCCCTTACGGGAGATCTACTTCTGCAGTTCAGTATTTTATTTGATTGGTCCATTCATAAATGTATGCTCCATCTCTAGCTCCACTTAAAGCTGCCAGGCATTGGCCAAGGAGATTTTTTTCTTCTTCTTCTTCTTCTTCTTCTTCTTCTTCTTCTTCTTCTTCTTCTTCTTCTTCTTCTTCTTCTTCTTCTTCTTCTTCTTCTTCTTCTNTTTTTTTCTTCTTCTTCTTCTTCTTCTTCTTCTTCTTCTTCTTCTTCTTCTTCTTCTTCTTCTTCTTCTTCTTCTTCTTCTTCTTCTTCTTCTTCTTCTTTTTACATTAGTTATAAACTAATTGGCCCATTAGCTCAGGCTTCTTATTAACTCTTATAACTTATATTAGCCCATTATTCTTGTCTATGCTAGCCACATGGCTTGGTATCTTATTCAGTGAGGCAGTCACATCTTACTTCTCCTGTGGCTGGGTCACAACTGCAGACTAGGACTTCCTTCTTCCCAGAATTCTCCTGTTCTCATTGACCTGCCTCTATTTCCTGCCTGATTGCTACTGGCCAATCAGCGTTTTATTAAAATATAATTGACAGGGTAAAACCATTGTCCCATAGCACTCCTCCCCCTTTTTTTTTAAGGAACAAGAACTTTGAATCTAATATCCTTTGTTTAGCTTTTCTTCTGACTAATATCCATAACAATTTGTAACCAACATTCTAAACAAAGGAAAATATCCATAGTCCATTATTTTGGAATTTGGGAATAGTTTTCCAAGCTACTTCCTGCTGGTTGGGAAGCACTGATAATCTTATGGGGACCTAAAGAAAATTTAGAATTATCATCAGGTCATGACTGGAGTATCCTATGAGGCTTGACCATCTCAAGCAGCAGTCTTGAACCAGTTATGGATAAAGAACTCAGACATTTGGGCCATTCACTCCTATCAGAGATTTCTCAGTTGGTCTTCCTTGATCAAACCTGATTTTTCTTAACTCAGAATGAATCCATAGCCTCTCATTTTCTGTGGAAGGCCAAGGAGACTTTCAAAGACTCTTACAGCCTTTATTTTTTCTTTCTGCTTGAATTTTTGTTTTCAGACAGGGTCTCATTTGGCCTGTATGGCCTTGAATCCCTGACCTTTCTGTCCCCCCACCCCAGCCTCCCAAGCGCTGTGACTACAGGTGTGTGCATTTTCACACCTTCTCGCCTGGGTCTAGGTAGATGCAGCTCTCTCACGGCCAGGAGAAAATAAATTGGAGGTCAAAGAACCACCCACTCAAGGAGGCAAAGCAGAGAGCAGGTGGGAATGCCCAGGTTTGGGACAGCCTTGCTGAGCTGCGCCCACGCCAGCCTACCTACCTAAAGACAAATCTATCCTTTGTGCAAGCCATTTTCCCAGATTTCTAAAATCCCCCAACAAAACTCTTGTTTAGCTCAAATCTCCCTTGACCCGTAACCTGAGTTGCCACTTCATGACTTCTGCTGTGAGCTGTGTGTGCCAAGGGCTTGACATCACAGGATACTGTAATGGATTAAGTAAAAATGCTGCGGATCCCCCAGTAGCTGCAGCGGCACAAACGCTGCAGGTCAAGTGGCAGCAGTGGGCAGCGGGTCCCCAGAGCAGCCAGTCCCAGGCAGGGATGGCGCAGTTCCCCAAGTGACTGCAGTGGGCCACAAGGGGCAGTTAGTCCCACAAGGACAGACAGACAGATGGGCATGCCATGATACCACATCACAGGTCTCCAAAAGTGGCTGATCCTAGGCAGGGAGCCACGCACTGGGTGAGAGACAGAGACATGGATAGGCTCTACATGCGGAGTGAGGTTGGATATTTATTTAGTGGGTTATGGAAGGGACGGGGAGAGCGGTAAGGGGAGAAACAGAAAGACAGAGAGACAGAGGAGGGGAAGGGGAGAAGTGGGGAGAATGGAGCGAAGTAGACGCTGCTTCTTCAGGGGAAAGATGGAAAAGGAAGAGACTCAGGCTGCAAGCAGGAAGATCTGCCTGCCTCAGCAGACAGGTGAGGTAGTAGGCAGGGCTTGTCTCTTAAAGGGACAGTACAGATTATTACAGATACTTCATTAGCTCCTTCACAGGAACGCCACATAGCTGGCTGTCTACAGAAGAGGTCCTAAGCTATTTACGTCCAAGCTGAGCTACAAATGTTATGAGAGACAGAAGTTGTGCCTTCAACTAGCATTGAAAGTTTTAAGTATTGATGAAAATTGTAGCGCTTACAGCAGACGCTCTCCTGGCAGGGGCTTTCCTTACTGCATGTGGAAATCAATGTATATATTGTTGAAAGCCCACAAGACTATACAGTAAATGCACAGCGGACAGATTCCTAGACAGACCCACAAATGTACCACTTGTGGGGACCCATTTGCAGATCTTCGGGAACACTTGACTTTGCATAGTCACTGTCAATTCTGTAAAAATTTTGTGAAGCCATGACTCTTCTTCCCTTCAAAATAGGATTCATTCCCAAAATACCTCAGCAGTGTGACTTCCTCCTGTAAGGGGCAACAGAATGACCTTCCATAGGGCCTTAGAGCGATAAGATTAACTCCTTGTTCTAACAAATCTTCATAAAGACAACCCCCCACAACTACCTCTGCTAATAGACCACATAGGAATTTCAAAAAGATAGAAAGACAGCGTGCCTGCCCCTGAAAAACAGGTATGGCTCCCCAAAGTCGATTATCACAACAGAGATTGGGGTGAAGGGAGTGAGTGAGCCCAGAGTTCAATGACATTTTTTTTTTGTTTGTTTTTTGAGACAGGGTTTCTCTGTAATTTTTGAGCCTGTCCTGGAACTAGCTCTTGGAGACCAGGCTTGCCTTGAACTCACAGAGATTGGCCTGCCTCTGCCTCCAGAGTGCTGGGATTAAAGATGTGCGACACCACCCAGCTGGTTTGGAATGTTAGGTGTTTCCCCCTGGATGCTGGCCCTTCCTGGGTAGTGTCACTTTTCCTGGAGTGCTGCTTTGTCAGGTTCTATCTGTTCTTTTCTGACTCTGAAATAAATGCATGTTGATATCATTGTTTTTGCCTATGGAATTTTTTAAACTATGTTTCTAAACACTAAAAACCTGGTAGAGATCACCTCTTTTCTGTTTCTTTGCCCAAAGAGTAAAGAACATGCAGAGGTAACATGCTTGAGTTAATGTATTTACCGTCAGACCCTATTAGTCAGATTTTCCCTTGTTGTAGATGGCCTGCTATGAGCCCTGATGGGGTGCTGAGACTGATACTCAAAGCCCCTGATAATGTATTGCCTTGGGAAATAGAGGCAAATAGCTATAACTCCACCTGTATTTTAGGAGTAACCCTTGACATTTGTCAAAGGAAGTTGCCTTGGTCCCGAATGAGCCTGGATCTTCCCTGACTCACCAAGTCTCTGTGGATGGGTTTGCCTGGAAGTAGGTTGTTCCCACTGGTGAGACCCTCTGCTGCACTGGCCTGAGCTCTGTGGTGACAGGAGCTGGGGAGGCTGTACTTGGTTTCGTGAGATAAACACAATGCTGCCTCTTCTGCCAGACTCTACACACAAGGTCCTCCAAAGGCCTTGCAGAGTGCACCTTGATGGCTCCATTTTTTAATCGGGACAATAAAAAATTCAGGGAGGCCTGTCCCTGCCCACCCATGCTAGGTCACCTCTCCCTTCTGTGGGGCAGCTCTATCTGTTGGCCACCTTCTTTCCTGGTATCCGCACCATGGTGGTTGGATGTGGAAGGCACCCCTGGGTTTTGGATCAAATGGTCACACTCACATTGTCCAAACTGTCAGCCAAGCTGATTACTTGCTCTTCTGGGTTCTGAAATACTAACTTTTAAAAATAAACGCCAAGCCGGACATGGTGGCACAGCACTTGGGAGGCAGAGGCATGCAGATCTCTGAATTCAAGGTCAGCCTGGCCTACAGAACTAGTTCCAGGACAGACAGGGCTGTACAGAGAAACCCTGTCTCAAAAACAAAAAAACAAAACAAAAACAAACAAACAAAAAGAACAACTAACTAAAGTCACTCTGGGGAAACAATTCCCATGAATGTAGTCTCACTATTGAGAACTATTTCTAGACCATTAAAACTTTAAAGACTGGGCCTGGAGATGCTCAGTGGTTAAGAGCACCGACGGCTCTTCCAGAGGACCCGGCGCGATTCCTAGCACGTGTTGACTCACAGTCATCTATAAATCAGTTCCAAGGGATCTGATTGTAAGACCCTCACCCCTTATTCTCAAAGGAGCGAGAAAATTTCCTAGCAGAATGTTTCTCCAGGAAGATAGCACCCTTCCTCTCTCCCACAGGGGAGATTCCAAGTATGAGGACACTCAGCTCAGCCCAGCCAGCCACCTGGTACAGACTGATAAAGATGGCCTGACTCAGGAACAGGGTGGCCTTGCTCTATGAACAAAGAATTAGCTGACTTAACAGGATGGGAGAGAGCAAAGGACCTTGCACCCATGCCAAAGCAGCTTCAAAAAGCCTCTTTGTGGTTACACCTTTAAAAGCATACCCCACAGAAGGAGCTCAGCTCCTCTCTACTTCACTTGCAACCAGGGATTGAGATGAGTTCCAAATATGTTTGTATTATGCTAAATAAACCTTGCTTATTACAGTCTGGGCCTCTCTGGTGGTCTCTCTCTGGGGGTCGTAATCTGGGCACAACACTGATACCTTCTCTCGACCCTCCACTAACACTGGACACAGCCGGCGGGCAGACATACATGCAGGCAAAATAGCCACACACATCAAATAGTAAAATTTTAATTTAAAAATTATTTATTTCTATGAATGAGCCAATGCTGTGTCCTCAGCATGTCAAGCAGAGGCTGAGGCATTAGGCCCTCTTCTGGGGGTGTCATGTCTAGAACAGCCTGAAGGTCCTGGTTGGTTAGACCAGATACCTCCTTGAGTCCATCAGAATTTTTCCCTGACATTTTGCCGCTGCCTTCAATAGCAGTTCGCTGCAATGTCTCCCCGTCTCCTTGTTGGGGAAGGTAAACAGTGATTGCTTGTAAGACCTATAATTTCCAAAGGCGCTACCCATCTTCCTCTTTCTCATATTAGCTACTTTATGCTTTAAGATAGGGACGTCTGATACGTGCTCCTCTCTAGCTGATGCCTCACATCCCAGGAGGCAGTAGCCTCCCCTCCAACCTAGCATGGCTGTTCTCGATAATCCATCAGTGGCGAAGGCCTGCATGACTATGTAGGGAATCGCCTTAGCAGAGAAAAGTGGTACTCACTTGCCCAGCTTTCTCAACACGCTTCAGCCTGTTCCCTCCAGGTCATCGCTTGACGAGAAGTGTGAAAGGGGGCCACTACAGGCCAGTCCTAAGAGCTGGCCTACTCCATTTCTTTAAGGGAATTTCTCATTTCATCTTTGAGAATTTCAAACATTCTCTTGAGGTTATTTTTTAGATCATTTTCTTCTGGTTCATCCATATTTGATTGTTTGGGTCCTGCTTTTGTAGGGTCTTTAGGTTTTACTGGTCTTGTGTTGCTCTTTGTAGTGTAGCATGTGATCTTACCTTTCCTACTCATCTTTTCCTCTAATAGGTGTGGCTGGGGCTGTCTGAGATTCTGTTGAATAGTGAATCCAAAGCTCAGATGGTTGTTCCTCGTGGTATAGTCGGTGTCACAGTTCTAGTTACCCCGTCGGCTATTCCTGTTCCTGGAGGTAGCTCAGTGCTCCTGTTTTGGTCTGTTCCCTTGGAGTTTGCTGTCTCAGGCTTACTTTGTCCTAGGCTGCTGGCCTTTAACTTTACCTGTAAATCTTGGTCTGGATCTCCTCCTGCAGAAGTCCCTGGCTTGGACTTAGACCTGTTCTGGTGGCAATCGCTGACTCTGGATCTGGTCGCTGGTCGCTGGTTCAATCGTCTTCCTGTGTCCGGGGGACTGGGTTTGCTCCTGGATTCTGCTCCTGGTTGGAGCTTGTTCTCTCTGTGTCTTAGGTAACTGGCTCAGGCCCACTCAGGGTGGAGACTCTGAGTCAGGTCATTGGCTCAATCTTAGTCTGCCAGTGTCCCAGGACTGGGTTGGCTCCCAGGACTGGATTTGTTCCTGGCTTCTGCTCCAGGTGGAGCTTGTTTCCTCTGGTTCTCTCTGTCCTTGGAGTCTCATTCAGTTCCACTTCTGTGGAATTTGTTGCCCAAGGTGGAGTTCCTTGCTTCAGGGCAACTTTGGCTTAGGTTACTGGCTTTGACCAGTATCTGTAAATCCTGGTCTGGATTCCCTCCTGCAGAAGTCCCTGGGTTGGAATTAGACCTGGAAAGGTTTCTGGTTCTGGTCTACTGCCTTGGAGGTCCCAGGCTCGGGTGCGTCCGAACTGCAGAGGACCTGCTTACGTTCTCAGAGGTCTCGGACTCATGCTCGGACCCGCCTATTCCCCTTGATGTCCCAGACCAATGCCTGAACCACAGAGGACTCAGCTCAGGCCTACTCTCTCTCCCTGCTCCACAGAGATCTCTGGTTCCTGCCTATTCCCTCTGAGGACCCAGGTTCACTCACACTCAGGCTGACAGAGGTCCTGGTTCGGTGCTAGTTCCTGGGAGGTCCTAGACTCTCTTGCCCAGATCCACTGAGGTGTTGACTTGAAGGTCCTGGATTCACGTCTGGACCCTTAGCAGTCTCTGGTTCTGGCTCACTCACTCAGCTGTTACTCCCCTGTACCTGTTCTGGTGGAGATCACTGACTCTGGATCTGGTCGCTGGCTCAATCCTGATCCGCCCATGTCCCAGGACTGGGTTTGCTCCAGGCTTCTGCTCCTGGTTGGAGCTTGTTCTCTCTGTGTCTTACTTTATCTTTATCTATAGTCTTTTCCTACTGAGGAATGGGAACTTCATTCTTGTCCTTCTTGGAGTCTTATCCTTGATTTTTCCTTACAAACCAAGAGCTAGCCTACTAAGTTCTTTAAATGACTCTACCTCTGACCAAGGGGCATTCAGAAGTTCCTGGCATGAGTCATCAAGACCTCTTCCCTGGCCTTGCTCACACCTAGCTCTGTAACTGCTCTCCAGAATAAGTTCATTCTTCCTGCTTTTCTTGGTGAGTTTTGCCCCAGAGGAGAGGTTCAACATCTTTTAAAGGTCCACTTGCTTCCTACCTCATTACTCTTCTCAATCCCCTCTTCTCCTATTGTGGCACCTAAGACTTTCCTGCTGCACTTGGTAGTGAGCTAGCCCTTCCCCCAGAGTTTCACAGACACAGTCCCTCTCTTACACCATCAACCCTGTGTCTGGGTCCCTCCACCCCTTCCTCCGGCCTTTGCCTGGCAGCCTAAGGCAGGCACAGCAGCGCTGTCTGAGACGAGCCAGAGCAGCATGACTGCAGTGTGTTGGTGTGTTTGGGTCCGGCAAGCAATGCGTAGGGAGCTCGCACCTTTCTACCCCTGTTTTTCTACCTGGGCTCCAGGCGGCCACACCCTAGCCAGATGTGATTGGCTGAGCTTCCCCATCATCTCCCTGTTTTGTCTAAACAAGATCAAAACAAACCCAATACAACTATATACAATAGGAACAGATACCAAATAGAAAATTACAAGCAATAAACAATATTAAGCAAGAAACGCATAGCAAAAGTTTTACTAAGCATTCTAT
This sequence comes from Alexandromys fortis, assembly GCF_014885135.2. Classification (NCBI taxonomy): domain Eukaryota; kingdom Metazoa; phylum Chordata; class Mammalia; order Rodentia; family Cricetidae; genus Alexandromys; species Alexandromys fortis. Next base: position 18,023,539 of record NW_026067892.1, on the reverse strand, counting down.
TTCAAGGAGTCTAAATAATGTTTTGAAATTAAGTTTAGCTAAATCACGATGAGGGTAGCTACAATTATCTAATCTTCAACTCCATCAAAGATCTGAGAAGGGAAGTAATATTACTTGAGTAAACAGGAAGTACAATCGAGAAACTTCCAAAATGTGCAACAAATGTCAGAGACAACTGACTACCTTGGCAATCACCCAAAGTCTCATTTGCAATGTTGAAGCAACCAACTTTGACTAAGGCCTGATGTAAGTGACATACCATTTTCAAAGGCAAGAAACTTTTCAAAACTATCTTACCCTGTCTTGATAGGATATGACAGTCCTGTTTTATCCATTTATGGATACTCTGTATCTCTGTCAGTGGTTGAGGTATGGGCATTTCTTTGCCCAAAGGCCAGTTCTGCCAAGAAGAAAGGCTCCAGGCTCAACATTCTCTCAGGAGTAGATGGGTGTTGCCAGGAATGATTGTGTCTCATTACCACAGAACTCTAGGTTAGATTAAAGGCCATTTTCTACAGCTCTTTGAAGAGGTTGAAGATTATACTATCTATACTGAATATAATCTCTATGTATCTAAAGAACCTGATTAGCCTAATTATAAATATGACAAATATGACTATTGATCTATAATTCACAATACCTATCTTAGACTAAGACAATAAACAACTGTGCAAAAAATAAGAACAATGACCTTCAAATGTAAACAATATATAAGTATCTTGATCAGAGGTAGTAGTGTACACTGCAATATGGTAAATATATGTCAATACATAAACAATGTTTCAAACAGAGGTAGAAGCACACATGTATACAATATTCAACATAATTTAACTTTGTATCAACATACAAGAATTGATATCAATATAATTGTCTAAAAACAATACCTCACATTACCAATCTATTATCCCGTCACCAATTATCTGTCTTTTTTTTTTTTTGCAAGAACACCCCTGAGCCTATAAAATTCCTACCCCATCCCTCAACCATATACCAATTATAACCTACCCCTAAATGATGTCCCTAAACCTGAGGGCAAACTTTGCTGGGAGAGGGGACATCATCCTCTAAAATTGCTTCCAGCTGTCATGGGGGCAACGTTCTTCCCAGGGGATCCTGTGAAAGTGTTGGCGTATTCAGTTAGTACGCTAAATAACCAGACCAGCTCAAAACAACAGATATAATTTAATAATTAAAAAACGAGGAAACTGGGGACTGGCGAGATGGCTCAGTGGTTAAGAGCATTGGATGCTCCTCCAAAGGTCCTGAGTTCAATTCCCAGCAACCACATGGTGGCTCACAACCATCTGTAATGAGATCTGGTGGCCTCTTCAGGCATACATATGAACAGAATATTGTATACATAATAAATAAATAATTAAAAAAAAAACGGGGAAACTCACACTACCAAAGTCCAAATGGGTCCAGCGAGCACCAGGTAAAGAGCGCATGCACCTTTCTACCCCTGTTTTCCTGGGCTCCAGGCGGCCACACCCTAGCCAGATGTGATTGGCTGAGCTTCCTCATCACTGCAGGGCCATGGCTGGCCCTGCCTTCAACAGGACAGCACAGGGCACCTTGAGTAAGAGGCTGGTCTTTGAAGAGTTGTGGATGCCCAGCTTGTTTTACAACCTCTAGTGAGGGTCTCTGGTGAGATTTCCAAACCCAAAACATGTATTTATATTTCAAGGGAAAGGGAAGAGAGTCCGGAGACTTGAGCACCTCCAAAGCAGAAGCAACTCCTGGAGAGATACGTTTATATTCCAAAAGGTTAGAGAGAGAAGGCAGGGCTTTACCATCCTGTCTCTAAAAAGCAAAGGTTTTGTTCCTCCCTCCCTTTAGAGCTGAAAGCAGTGACCTCTTTCTCCTGCATGTGGTCAGAAGAAAAGAAATCTATTTTCTCCATCCCTACCCATGGGCCTGACTACCCATCCTGCAGAATTTTCTTTCTGGGTTTGGTCCGGTCACCCCAGAGCCAGGAGTGTCTCCTCAAGTATGATCACTACACAAACTCTAAGAAGTTTGTCTCAGATCCAGAACATCTTGGGTGCACGTTCCCATCAAAATGAACAAAGGATGTTAAAAACCCAAGTTACAGAGGGGAGGAGAATGGTGGGATCTGGTTTCGTCAAGTGATTTATGAAAAAAGAGACCAAGCCTGCAGGCTGCTGAGGAGACTGGGCAGTACTCATCCAAAGCGGTGCGGCCCTGCAGGAGGATTGGGAAGGCTGCTGGCCAGGCCCCAGCAACTCCCAATATGCTTTCCTTTCGATGTGAGGCAAAGAGGCCCAGAAATCCTTCAAGGCCAGCTTCATGTACAACAAGAGTGTTCTCTCCCACAGTGGAGAGGGAACCAAGGCTAACTAACTAGTAGCCACAGCTAGAACAAGGACAAGGTTGCAGTGCCAAGATGCCAGGCCCCTCGGGGAAGGTATCTGGATCACTACTTACCCTCTGCTCCTTTGTTTTCTTTTCTGCCCTGGCTGGTTACAGCTCCCCCCCACCATGCACACACCTCACCCCACAGGGGACCCAGGAGTGCGTAAGGGATGCCACTGTACTGACAGCTCTGTTGAGTGACAGGTCTGTGCAGAAAGGAGATTAGAAACCAACCACCTGGCAGGCAGAGAAGCTGAAGAATACAGAGAAGCCTCCACGAGCATCAGCATGCAGTGTCCCAGACCCGCCCTCTCCTCCGCAGTCATTAGCCTGGAGGGAAGCTTCCCTCCCAGCTGTGACCTGATCCCTCTAAATGCTGAATTTCTCTGCTAGGGGTTTTGTGCAGAACTTCATAGTATCACCCTAAGAATTAAGTTCAGTTCTCTCTGTCTGTCCATCTGTCTGTCTCTCCGCCTCCCCCTCCCCTACAGGGTTTCAGGGCCTAGAATCCACAGTCTTCAGTACTGGAGTCAAAAGGGTGTACCACACACCCCTCTGGAAGAACTTTACAATTGCTTTGCATTTTTCTTGGTGTCCCTGTGTCTGTATTGCAACAAGGCACAATAGCATCGATTTCGGCATTCTGTCACAAGGGCTAGGAAGGGGTTTCTAATTCAGGAAAGCAGAGAGGACCATTTCCGTGGCTGCAAGAGCTACATGAGGTGCCCTTGCTTTTGCTGACACCCTGGAATGGCAAGGACGCCTCTTGAGCCCGGAGCTTTTCAGCAGTGAGAAACCTACTGGTTTCTTACCCATACAGGTTGGGCCTGGAATCTGGGACTTTAGACTCCAGAATACATTTGGCTTAGAGTTCACTATTTCTGGCCAAGGAAAGGCAATATGCAAGAGAGCATTGAAAAAGGGGCAACTTCCAGATCCCAGCATACGTCTGGGACACCAGCTTTGCTGAAAAGAAGGTCTTAGGTTTGCTAATGAGCTCAACTTAGCTGTCCATGCTGGGGGCAATTCAACTGTTGTATGATTGACAAGTGAGAGGAGCTCCTAGAAGCCTCCTCTCAAGCTTTGCATGAGAAGTTGACAGCAGTCCCCTCTGCTGCCAGGAGAACCAAACCTCTGGAGGGTTTCTCTCTCTCTCTCTCTCTCTCTCTCTCTCTCTCTCTGTGTAATGGGACATTGTTCGTCCTGACCACCTGTTCCCACATCCCAGCAGCCGTTTCTGAAACTTCCACACAAAGGCTTATGTCAATTATAAATGCTCATCCAGGTTTGTTACTTGCTAACTCTTACATTTTAAATTAACCCATATTCCTTTTTTTACTCTCGGCCATGTGGTGGTACCTTTATTAGCATGGCACGTTTATCTCCTGCTCCCTCTGCATCTGACACGTGACTCCTGACTCTGCCCTATCCCTTCCTGCCGTCCTTAATTTAGTTGCCTTGCCTATACTTCCTGTCTGGCTACTGGTCAATCAGTGTTTTATTAAACCAATTAGAGTGACAAATCTTTTGTTTGTTTGTTTTTCCAGACAGAGTTTCTCTGTAGCTTTGGAGCCTGTCCTGGAACTAGCTCTTGTAGACCAGGCTGGCCTCGAACTCACAGGTCCGCCTGCCTCTGCTTCCTGAGTGCTGGGATTAAAGGTGTGCGCCACCACTGCCCAGCAAGAGTGACAAATCTTTACAGTGTACAAGAGGATTATCTCACTGTGTGTGTGTGTGTGTGTGTGTGTGTGTGTGTGTGTGTGTGTGTGTGTGTTAGGTTTACAATGTTTCCTTCAACTGCTGGTCCGGAGCTCATGGATTGTCTGTGTGGGATTTAGCTCTGCAAAGCTGATACAGGCAAGGTTTCCTGTTCAGTGAGCTGGACTCAGACTCTGAGACTGGTGAAAGACACGGCACTGAGGAGCTGCCAGTTATGGGAGCTAGTGAATGCTGGGAACCACAGAAAGGGCTGTCTTCCATTAAGGCCACGAGCACGGAGCCTGGTGGGAATTTTAACAGAAGCTGCAAAGCAAGGAAGGGGGAATGGGCAAGAGTGTGGCTTCTCTCTGCCTTCTTGACTACTGTGAGTAAGACGGGACACGGGTCTCCTCCGTGGGAGATGTCACTGCTATTGACTTTTTTTCTATGTTTGGCCTCTCCGTCTTGTATGGTTTGGCAAGCTGTGCCTTTTCTGGTTCTGCCAGAGGTCACTCCACTGTCTGACGCTACTGTGACTCCCAGCACTCATCTCTCTCGGTAGGTGCACTCAGGAAGGCACTTCATTATCATCAGTGCCTCCGTCAATCACTAGATCATGGGTGGGGACTGGACGTCGTGGGTGGGTAAAGGGAATCTTTAAACAGAATTCTGTCCTGACAATTCCTAACATGAAGTGGTGCTCTCTTTCTGAGAAAATGTTACCCATGAGAATCATTTGATTCACAAAAAAACACGCAAACGAAGAGGCTAAAATCCTTGTGCTCGCTTTAATAGCACTAGGGAAATAATCTACACTAGTGGGGCTGTGCATGTCCAAAAAGCCACCAAGAATCTGGAAGCTGCCACTTTACAGAGCAACGTGGGTCATTTCGGCACAGCAGTGGTGGGTTGGCAGATGTCTTCAAAGGCATCTGTGCCATTGACTGTCGTCAGTGGCCCAAAAAAAGGGATATTTTGATGCACCGCTTAAAAACATGGAGAGTGGAATGGAAAGAGATGGATCTGCTGTTAACAGCATTGGCTGTAGCCGGGCGGTCACCACTGCCTTTAATCCCAGCACTCAGGAGGCAGAGGCAGGCAGATCTCTGTGAGTTCGAAGCCAGCCTGATATACAAGAGCCAGTGCTAGGACAGGCTCCAAAGCTACACAGAGAAACCCTGTCTCAAAAAAACAAAACAAAACAAAAGAGCACTGACTGTTCTTCCAGAGGACCTGGGGTTCAATTCCCAGCACTCATGTGGTGGCTCACAACTGCGTTTAAATCTAGTTCCAAGAGATCTGACATTCTCTTCTGACCTCTGTGAGCACCAGGCATACAAGTGTTGCACAGACATACATGCAGGCAAAATACTCATACACAGAAAAAATTCTTTTTCTAATTAAAAATACAGAGTAGGGGACTGGAGAGATGGCTCAGTGGTTCAGAGCACTGGTTGCCCTTCCAGAGGACCCAGGGTCAATTCCCAGCACCCACATAGCAACTCACAAGTGTCTGTAACTCCAGTTCCAGGGGGACTCAACACCTTCACGTAGACAATGTATATCGAATTAAACCAAACCAAACCAAAACAAAAAATAGAACAATGTTGAGTTGAAGACTTTGAAAGCCTTTAGTCCCAGCACTTGAGAAGTAGAGGTAGGCATGTCTCTGTGTGTTCAAAGCCAGCCTGGTCGGTCTACATAGTGAGTTCCAGAACAGCCAGGGTTATAAAGACAGACCTTGTCTCAGAAAGAAAAAAAGACTTTGAAAGCAGATCGTCTGGCTATTGAAATACATCCTGATGAGCATGAAGATTGCCTTCGGAGACAGAGCTCCCCTTTCCCAAGGTGTCTCAAGAGTGTGACAAGCCAAGAGGGCTCATGTCGCTCAGAGCCAGACCCATGTGACTGTAGAGCTGGACTGTGTCAGCAACCCTCCCTCACTCCTGAATCCCCCGACAGCACCCTTTACAGAAGGAAAGCCTTAGGGTGAACAGTAGATCGGCACATTGTGGCACCAACACTTAGGAGGCTGAGGCAGGAGAGCTGCTGTGAGTTTTACTTGGGATAAGCTGTCGAATGGCACGGCCATATCTGACGGGAAGGGCAAAAGTCATAAAGCCAGCATACCTGCGTGACAAAGATCCAGCAAAGCTAAGACACAGGATGGCCACTACGCCACTTTCTGATCTCCACATGTGGCATGCATGGAGGGGCTTCTACTGTTTGTACAATTTGGGGATTTGGGATTGATGGAAAATTTCTTATGAATCATTTATGTCTTCTCCCAGGAATACTGCTTCTAACCTTCCCCAGGAAAATCCTGAGCATACTACGCCTCCCGCTTTTAGGGAGATATCCTTATCTACTTGAAGGTCTTCCTTACACCCGTAAAGAAGCCAGAGATCTCTTTACAAGGCTATGAGATAGATTTAAAACATCTGCCCCTGCACTCACTCGGGAGCAAGATAATCAGAACAAAGTAAACGTAAAAGATCAATCAGAAGCAGGGCGGTGGCAGAGGACACCCTTGAATCCCAGTGTTTGGGAGGCAGAAGCAGGTGGATCTCTGTGGGTTCGAGGCCAGTCTGTCTGGTCTACAAAGTGGGTTCCAGAGTAGGCGCCAAAGCTGCATAGAAATCTTGTCTCACAAACAAACAAACAAACAACAATAAAGAAAACCCCCCAAAACCAAAAAGTCAACAAGATCGCAAGCCCCTTCCCAATGTACACTCAGGCAAGATTACGTGGTACATACAGCATCAGAGTTAGATTAGCTGAAGAGGTGTCTGCCCTACTCAGGTTCTTATACTGATGGGCAAAGAATGGTGTGGAAAGAATGAGGTGAAGCCGGGTGGTGGTGGTGGCGGTGGCCTTTAATCCCAGCACTCAGGAGGCAGAGGCTAAATCTCAATCTGAGGCCAATCTGGTCTACAAAGCAAGTTCCAGGACAATTAGGACTGTTACACAGAGGAACCCTGTCTCAAAAGAAAAACAAGTGTCTTGAAGCGTCAGGACCTCCCTTTATTAGAAACATTATCTGGTGCAGAGCCACTGTGGTGCCATAGGACCAAGGAACAACAGAATGCCAGGATTAGACATGCGAACAAATTCTGTAAAGATGTAAAACATAAACATTGTATGTTCTGCCAGAATAACAACTGTGGAAGCTTTGGCCTGAGGACTTTCCTTGGGCGCTCTGACCATTAAGAGTTAATAATACACTGCTCAGGGCGTGGCAAACTGCCTGAGATTTTCTGTCTGGTGCCCTTGAAGAGAGCTACCAGCCTGAGAACAGGCTGTCCTATGCCTCTAGATTCCTAAAAATTAGGTTGTGGGGTTGATGAGCAAAAAACGATTGTTAAAAAATAACCCTGTTTATCAATGATGACTAAACTTACAAGTCCAGATGTGCAAGAAAAGAAACTCAAACACATGTTCGAAAACAAAAATAACGATCTGTGTTTTGGAACAACACAAATCTATCTCTGCTTACTGAATTCTGTATAAATAAAGATGCCCGCCAACAGCCAGTCGGTCAGGCTGCAAGGCTCTGGCTGCCACCACGGCCTGGCTCACTTCGCCCACTGTTTGCCTCCTCTCTGGAACCTGTCAACGGCCCCTGGCATTCAGAAATGGCAGAAATTTGTTGTTCAATATTTCTCAGGTTTGCTTTGTTGAGATAGGGTCTCACGTATCCCAGGTTGCCCTCAAATTCTACCTTTAGTCAAGGATGACCTTGAACTCCCCTAATCCTCTCTGCCTTTACCTCCTCAGTGCTGGGATTGCAGACGTGCACCACCTCACCTGTATTAAGAACTCAGGGCTTCCTTCATGCTAGGCAAGCATTCTACCAACCAAGCTACACCCTGGAGACAACTCAAGGATTTTTTTTTAACTTAATTTTTCAAACTTTGCTTAATCTTTGGATCCAATTATAAATTACATCCTCTGAGCAAGGCGACTTCAAGGGTCTCAGAATCCTGTATTTAGCTCTAAGCATACACTTAAATCTCAGTATCTTTATTTAATAAGTCCAACTTTGCTTCATACCTGACTAATCCTAAAATTCTTTTTGCGGGGAGGGGTAGGGATTTTGAGACAGGGTTTCTTAGTGTAGTCCTGGCTTCCTGGAACTCACTATGCAGCCCAGGTTGGTCTTGAACTCACAGAGATCTGCTTGCCCCTGTCTCCCACATGCTGGGATTAAAGGCGTGCGCCACCACCACCACCTGGAAGACAATTCTTTTCATAGCAAAGCCGAGTGGAAGCAGCAGGGTTGTGGGGTGTGGGGTCCTCCTCAGAATCCGGGCAACTACACCACTTCGGGCTGATGCTCGTGACAATCCCAGCCCCACTAGAGATGCTCTCCCTACTGAAATGTCTTGGTACGAATGCAAATTCTGGCCAAAGGGAACTATAAAGGCGATCTCCTGGATACCTAGACAGTAATCAGAAACACTAAAGCACTTATGAAAACCCCAAAAGACCATGTAGCTTGGCGTGTGCTTTGTGGGCAGCTTCCAACAGTGAGAAAAATTCTATAAGAAAGAAAGAAAAAATACAAACAACAACAAAACCCTGCTTCTTGTTCCTGCCTGCCATTCATGACGGCTTAGCCTAAAAAGCACTGAGGTTGGCTTCAACTCATTAGCCCGTCACATGGAAGAATTTGCTGCAGGTTTTTCCTTGCAAGTCATAGCAGAATCTGTTCGAGTTATTACCATACCATCTAGCTATAAAGAATACACATCTTGGGGCTGGAGAGATGGCTCAGGGATTAAGAGCATTGGCTGTTCTTCCAGAGGACACGGGTTCAATTCCCAGAACCCACATGGCAGTTTCAGGAATTCAACACCTTCACACAGACATACATGCAAGAGAAACACAAATGCACATGAAATAAAATAATCCCAGCACTCACGGAGAGACAGATGGATCTCTGTGAGTTCGAGGCCAGCATGGTCTATGGGGCGAGTTCCAGAACAGGCTCTAAGGCTTCAGAGAAAAACCCTTTTTCAAAAAAAAAAAAAAAATTAATTACTAAAAGAGTATACGTCTCAAACTAGGTTAACACGGTAATTTTGGGAAGCTACAGACTTGTTTTGAGGCCAGCTTTCTATATAACCTTAGCTGTTGTGGGGTGTTCCTTTAATTATGTAAGGATGTGTTACATTGGTTTATGTTGCAGAATAGTACTGTAATCTAAAGGTGTGTTACATTTGTTCATGCTGCATTTGTTTAATTATGTAAAGACGTGTTGTTGTTTTACCTTGCCTGCCTGATTGGTCTAATAAAAAGCCAAAGAGCCAAAAGCTGGGCAGTAGAGGGATAGTTGGGGCTGGCAGGCGGAGAGAACAGATAGGAGGACAAACCTAGGTTCCAGAGAAGGGAGAACAAGGGAAGAGAGAAAGAGGGAGAAAGAAAGGGAGATGCCTGGGGCTACCCAGATAGACACAAAGAATGAAAGAAAGTTAAAAAGCCCTGAGACAAAACATAGATGAAGAGAAACAAGTTAAAATGAGTTGTGAGAGCTAGTGGGATAAGCATCAACTAAGTCTGAGCATTCCTAACAATAAGTCTTTGTGTCATGACCTGAGAACTGGTTTGTGACCTAAAGAAAATACGCTACACTAACTGTCTGGAGTTCACTATGTAGACAAGGTCATCCTGGAATGCACAGAGATCCACCCGTCTCTGCCTCCCAAGTGCTGGGATTAAAGGCATACACCACCACATTATTTATATAATAACCAATGTGGTTCCTGTCCTACTGTGGGTTTCTATTGTTGTGATAAAAGACCATGACCAAAGCAACTTGGTGAGGGAAGGATTTGTTTGGCTTCACTTCCGTATCACAGCCCATTATCAAAGAAGTCAGGACAGGAATGCAAACAGGGCAGAACCCTGGAAGCAGGAGCTGATGCAGAGGCCATGGAGGGGTGCTGCTTACTGACTTGCTTCCTATGGCTTGCTCAGCCTTTTTTGTTTGTTTTACCTGTCTTGAAAAACCACCCGGTTCAGCCTGCTTTCTTGTAGAACTCAAGTCCACCAGCCTAGGGATGGCACTGCCCACAATGGGCTGGCCCTCCCCCATCAATCACTAATTACGAAAGTGCCTTCCAGCTGGATCTTATGAAGACATTTTCTCAGTTGAGGTTCCTTCCTCTCAGATGACTTTAGGTTGTGTCAAGTTGACATAAAACTACCCAGAGCAGGCTTCTAAGGTAGATCTAGCTAGTAACAAGATTTTCTCAAATAACTAGAATTGGAAGTCTTAGAGAATGAAGTTGATACCATGGCAGCATCATCAACGTCATCCTGCCCCTGGGGTTTCCAGGCACTAACTGCGTAGGTGCCATTTAAGACAAACCACAGTGGATTAGGTCCTAGCATCTGCTGATCAGCTTGGAACAAAACAGCCAATAGTGAGAGGCAGGCAGATCTCTGTCATTTCAAAGCCAGTCAGGTCTTTATAGGGAGTTCAGGGTTACATAGTGAGACCCTGTCTCAAAACAAAACAAAACAAAAAACCAGAGTGGCAGGCATATTGTGGGAAACATAATACAGTCAACTGTGGCAAAACCCAAGGGATACGATTGTGTGATACAGACAGAGGAATTTGTGTTTCTGCAAGGTTGGACCTCTCTAAAAACATCGAGCCAGAAACCCGAGTTCCCAGAGCGTTGGAAAACTCAGCTACAAGCGCAGAGAGGGAGAAGCCCATGTGACTCACTGAACCCGAAAGCGTGTGGTCATCCTGCCAGGGACAGGAGGCTCAGAGACATCTCCAGGGGGAGATCTCTAGAGAGATTATTTATACTCCAAAGAGAAAGAATACAGAGCCTTCCCATCTGCTATTCTAAGCCCTCTCCTTGGGGAAGGGAAGAAGCAACTGTTTTTGTCCTGTGTATAAGCTAAGAGAGACCTTTGTTCTGTTTGGAGGTGCATCCAGCAGGTCCTGAAGGAGCGGCTCCCTAGTTAAGAGCACTGGCTTGGCCCTGTATCCTGTCTACCTATCTATCATCACAAGACCGTCCCACATGCTATCCCACCTGTCCCCCCACCCCCACCCCAGGAAGCATGTCCTGTGCACCTGACCAGTCTCTTCTGCCCATCTGACTGCATTCCACCCACTTCCAACCTCTAGATCCGTCCCCAGCCCCACATCGTCTCTTCTCTCCCACCCTGCTCTACCCATAACAAATTTAAAACTAACAAAGGCAGTCCATGTGCCCAGACTTTATTGCAGGAACACCAACAATGTGAAAGATTGAGTCAACAGCTTCCCTCCAAGCTCACCAGTCCTGTCCAAATGCTTGCCAATGAGAGTTACCTAGATGAGCGCCAGGATACAGAAATGAAAAGAACAATTATGAGGGGCTGGAGAGATGGCTCAGTGGTTAAGAGTACTGACTGCTCTTCCAGAGGACCGGGGTTCAATTCCAAGCTTCTACATTGTGGCTCTTAACTGTCTGTTAACTCTAGTTCCAGGGGATCTGACACCTTCACACAGACATGTATGCAAGTAAAATACCAATGCACATAAAAAAGAAAAGAAGGTGGTAGCACACATTTTTTTAATTCCAGCACTTGGGAGGCAGAGGCAGGTGGATCTCTGTGAGTTTGAGGCCAGCCTGGTCTACAGAATGAGTTCCAGAACAGCCAAGACTGTTACACGGAGAAACACTATCTTCCCCAAAAAGCAACTAAAAATTAAAAATTAGAAAAGAAAGTTCAGGCACCAGGCGGGAGCTTCGACACCTCAGCTCCAGGGCTACCTGCAATTTCAGTTCTCTTTGACAAACGGGATGTATCCTCACAAACTGGTTCTAAATTGCTAAAAACAGCTTCATACGTGAAAAGAAAAAAGAGAAAGCAAAAAGATAGAAATCAGAATAATGCCTTAAAAATGATACAACTAAAAAAGTTGAAAATGGCTGGAGAGTTGGCTCAGTGGTGAAGAGCCCTTCTTGTTGTAGCAAAGGATCCAGGTTCGACTCTCAGTACCCACATGGAGGCCCATCACCTGCTAGGGCACCAGGCACACAGGTGATGCACAGTCATACACTCATGTTGGCAGAACACTCACATAGATAAAATAACAAAAATAAATCTAAAAACTTAAGTTGAAAAAATAGTGAATCCATCCAAACCCAATCAAAGGCAAGAAATAATAAAAAGCGGAGCAGAAGCCATGAAACAGAAACAAAGAAAACAAAACAAAGCATCGATGAATCGACTGCCGATTCTTTGAGGGGACGAACAAGATTGCCAGACCCTTGGTTCAAGTAACTAAGAGAAAGAAAAAGTAAAAAATAAAATGAACAGAGAAACATTACAGCAGACACCAAATTCAGAATATTGTATGGTAATATTTTAAAAAAAACCTATATTCCATGAAGCTGGAAAATCAAAAAGAAACTTTTCTAGCTCCAGCCAAACTACCTCCACTTTAGCGTCAACAACCTTAACAGACCCCTAGCAAATGAGGACATTGAAACAGTAATAAAAAGCCTGTTAGGACCAGATGGGGTCACAGCAGAATTCTGTCCTTCAAAGAAGATCTACCGCCAATCCTTTTTAAACTATTCAAAAAGATAGAAAGAGAAGGAGCACTCCCAAATTTCTCCTATGAAGCCAGTATCTATCTCTCTAATATCCAAACTAGGCAAAGACACAAGAAAACTACACACCTATGTCCCCAGTGAAGATAGACTCAAAGTTTCCCAATAAAACACCTGCAAATAGAATAGACACATCAAAAAGATCATACAGCATGCTCAGTTTGACTTCATTCCTGAAACGCAGGGATGGTTCAACATACCCAAGTCAACAGATGTAACAAGGCACATAAATGGACTGAAGGGCAAAACCATATGAGCATCTCCATAGATGAAGAAAACGCCTTTGACAAAATCCAACATGCCTGCATGATAAAAGGCTTAGAGAACGTAAGGCTAAAGGGAACATACCTCGACGTAACAAAAGCTGCGTACAGAAGCCAACAGGCAACATCATCCTTCGTGGGAAAAGGCTTGAAGCCAAACAACGGAAGTGATGAACAAGACAGAATGGATACCAACTGCCCTATCCTTTTCAGCCTTGTGCTGGAAGTACTAACTGGTCCAATAAGGCAAGAGATGGAGATTAAAGGGATACAAACAGGAAAAGAATAAGTCTAACTATCGCTATTTGCATGATACTGAACATAAGAGACCCCAAAAGGGGGCTGGAGAGATGGCTCAGTGGTTAAGAGTATTGACTGTTCTTCCAGAAGACCCGGGTTCAATTCCCAGCACCCACATGGCAGCTCACAACTGTCTGTAACTCCAAGATCTGACACCCTCACATAGGCATATATGCAGGCAAAACACCAATGCACATAAAGAAATTCATCAATGTGGCAAGATACAGAATCAAATTGCACAAATCAAGAGCTTTTCTGTTCTTTACACCAACAACACACATACAGAGAAGGAGCTCATGGACACCCCCAATCCACAATAGCCTCAAAGAAAATAACAAGTCGCTGGGCGATGGTGGCGCACGCCTTTAATCCCAGCACTCGGGAGGCAGAGGCAGGTGGATCTCTGTGAGTTCGAGACCAGCCTGGTCTACAGAGCTAGTTCCAGGACAGGCTACAAAGCCACAGAGAAACCCTGTCTCGAAAAAAAAAAAAAAACAAAAACAAAAAA